>NW_004444080.1:1946475-1962273 GCF_000243295.1 Trichechus manatus latirostris | reverse complement strand
ATAAAACAAAACAGGACTAATGAGGCACAACAGTCCAGGGACAAGGACTAGAAGGCAGGAGGGGACAGGAAAGCTGGTGATAGGGAACCCAAGTTTGAGAAGGGACAGTGTTGACGTGTCATAGGGTTGTTAACCATTGTCATAGGGCAATCTGTGTACTAACTCTATAATGAGAAACTATTTGTTCTGCAAACCTTCATCTAAGGTACAAAAAAAATTATGTGAGATCAAACTGACAAGAACAACTCAAAAGTATTGATAGGAAGCCTAGGGGGCAGTGAGTTGAAGATAATGGTGATGGAATAATTTGGAAAAGGATAGTGAGAATAGCAGCACAGCTGGAAGAATGTAATCAATGTCACTTAATTGTATATGGAGAAACTTTTGAAATGGTGTAAATTTGGCTATGTATATTTTCACCAAAAAAAAAAGTGTCCTCCAAGGTTGAGAAGGGAGAGTGTTGACATGTTGTGGGGTTGTTAACCAATGTCATAAAACAATATTTGTACTGACTGTTTAATGAGAAACTATTTGTTCTGTAAACCTGCATCTAAAGTACAATAAAAATATATATATAGAAAGGAAAAAAATACAACGCCCAACTATATATACTGCCTTGAAGAAATCTGTTTTAAATACAAAGACACAAATAAGTTTAAAGCATAAGGATTGCAAAAACTACCATGTTAATACAACTCAAAATTAAACTAGAATAGCTATATTAATGTCAGTCAAATTAGATTTCAGAGAAAAGAATATTACAAGGAATAAAGGTCATTACACAATGATAAAGGGGTCAGTTCATCAAGAAGACATAACATTCCTAAACATTTATGGACATAATAAAAGAGCTTCAAAATACATAAAGCAAAAACTGATAGGACTGCAAGGAGAAGTAGATAAATCCACAATTATAGTCAGATATTTCAATGGTCCTCTCTGATTCAGTTATAGAAGACTTTAACAACAGTATCAAACAACTTGACCCTGTTGACGTTTATAGAACACTTCACCTAAGAACAGCTGAATATACATCTTTTTCAAGTGTACACGGAACATTTACCAAGATATACCATATTCTGGGGCCTTAAACAAATCTCAATAAGTTTAAAGGATTCAAGTCGTACAAAGCATTTTCTCTGACCACAGTGGAATTAAATGATAAATCCATAAAAGGAAAATCTCTGGAAAAATCACCAAATATTTGGAAACTAGTTAATACACTTCTACATAATCCAGTAAGTCCAAGAAAAAAAATCCATGAGGAAATTAGAAAGTATTTGAAACAGAATGAAATTAAAAATACAACACATAAATTTTTGCAATGCTGCTAAAGCAGTATTTAGAGGGAAATTTCTAACACTAATGTCTAGAGAAGAAAAATAGCCTCAAATTAATAACCTGTGTTAAACAATAAGAAACTAGGAAAATATTACCAAATTAAACCCAACTGTCATGGTTTGAATTGTGTCCCCCAAAAAATGTGTGTATCAATTTGGCTGGGCCATGATTCCCAGAATTGTGTGGTTGACCTCCATTTTGTGATTGTAATTTTATGTTAAAGAGGATTAGGGTGGGATTGTAACACCACCTTTTACCCAGGTCACATCCCTGATCCCATGTAAAGGGAGTTTCCCTGGGGTGTGGCCTGCACCACCTTTTATCTTTTAAGAGATGAAAGGAAAGGGAAGCAAGCAGAGAGTTGAGGACCTCATACCATCAAGAAGGCAGTGCTGGGAGCAGAGCACGTCCTTTGGACTGGGGTCCCTGCGCAGAGAAGCTCCTAGTCCGGGGGAACACCGAAGAGAAGAAGGCCGACAGAGAGAAAAACCCTTCCCCTGGAGGTGATGCCCTGAATTTGGACTTTTAGCCTGCTTTGACTGTGAGGAAATAAACTCTTCATTAAAACCATATACTTGCGGTATTTCTGTTATAGCAGCACTAGATGACTAAGACACCAACTAAGCATAAAAAGTAAATAATAAAGATTAGAGCAGAAATCAATGAAGTAGAAAATGTTGTGTGCTATAGAGTCGATTCCAACCCATAGTGACTGTTATGGATTGAATTATGTCCCCCCAAAATGCGTATCAGTTTGGCTAGGCCATGGTTCCCAGTGCTGTGTGATTGTTCACCATTTTGTCATCTGATGTGATTTTCCTATGTATTGTAAATCCTACCTCTATGATGTTAATGAGGTGGGGTTAGCGGCAGTTATGGTGATGAGGCAGGACTCAATCTGCAAGATTAGGTTGTATCTTAAGTCAATCTCTTTTGTGATATAAAAGAGAGAAGCGAGCAGAGAGAAATGGGGACCTCACACCACCAAGACAGCAGCACTGGGAGCAAAGCGCATCCTTTGGACCCAGGGTCCCTGTGCCTGAGGAGCTCCTAGACCAGGGGAAAGTTGAGGACAAGGACTTTCCCCAGAGCCAACAGAGACAGAAAGCCTTCCCCTGGAGCTGGCGCCCTGAATTTGGACTTATAGCCTCCTAGACTGTGAGAGAATAAATTTCTCTTTGTTAAAGCCACCCACTTGTGAAATTTCTGTTATAGTAGCACTAGATAACTAAGACAGTGAACCTATATGACACAGTAGAACTGTCCCATAGGGTTTCCTACACCATAATCTTTACAGGTGCAGGTTGCCAGGTCCTCTCTCCTATGGAGCAGCTTGTAAGTTTGAATCACCAACCTTTCCGTTAACAGCCAAGCACTTAACCACTGTGCCACCATGGCTCCTTGAAATAGAAAATAGAGAAACAGAAATGAAAGGCTGGTTTAAAAAAATAAAATAAAATTGACAACTAACAACTGAAAAAAGAGAGATGATACAGATTATTGGTAGGAGAAATGAAAGAGGTGACATCACTATATTACAGGTATTAAAGGATAATAAGAGACTATTATAAACAATTTTATGTCAATAAATTTGACAGAATGGACAATTTCCTTGAAAGACACAAACTACCAAAACTCACTCAACAAGAAATAGACAAACTGAATATGCCTGTATTAGCCACTGATTTCACTCGTCCAATCTGCAACATATTTAAAGAAGAAATTATACCAATTCTACACAAACTCTTCCAGAACATTAAAGAGGAGGGAATAGTTCCCAGTTCTCTATGAGGTTGGCATTACCCTGACACTAAAACTAGAAACACTACAAAAAAAGAAACTACAGATGAATATCTCAGGAACAGATATAAAAATTCTAATAAAAATTTTAGTGAATATAATTAACAATAAATAAAAAGGAAAATACATTGTGATCCATAGGGATCAGGAAAAAGTCAAGATATCTGCTCTCATTATTTCTATTCTGCCTTGTAATGGAAGTCATAGACACTGAAATAAGGCAAGAAAAGGTGCGTAGGGGGAGGTATTAGATTGGAAAAAAAAGTAAAAGTGTCTTTATTCACAGGTGACATAATTGTCTATGTAGAAAATCCTATTTAATCCACTAAAAAGCTAATAGAACTAAAAAATGAATTTAACAAGGTTTCAGTGTACAGGGTCAATATGCAAAAATTAACTCTTCTCCTTTATACTAGCAATGAACAGTTGAAAATTAAAATAAAGCCATCCAGGCACAATAATTGGTCTTTATTCTCCTGGAGCAAAAGAGAAAGAAGGAAAGTCAAGAAAGGAGGAGAATATGGAATGTGTGGCTAATTGGAGAACTGGAGGGTGCCTGGCTAACATTACTGAATATTTTTATCAAAGATTCCATAGTGGAATCCTGATCTAAAGGGGAAAAATACGGAACAGAATTTCAAATATTTGTAAAGTCTTTGTTTGTAATTGCCAAGATCTAGAAACAACTCACATGTCCATCAACAGATAAATGAATAAATAAATTATGGTATATCAATACAATGGGCAGCTATTCAGCAATAAAAAGGAATGAACTATTGATATGATACATACCACATTGTGTGTGAACATTAAAAAGTTATGCTAAGTGAAAGAAGCCAGTCCTAAAAAAACATATTTTATTCCTCCATTTATATGAAATATCCAAAAAAAAAAAAAAAAAAAAGGTACATATATGGACTCTACAATACCATTTATTTATATAAAATTCTAGAAAATGCAAATAGAAAACAGATCAGTAGTTGCCTGGGAACACAGAGGGTGAGAGAAGGGAGAAAGGGTGCAGGGAGAGGTGGGAGGAGAGAGAGGTTACCAAGAGACATGAGAAAACTTTGGGAGTAATGGATTTATTTCTTATCTTGATTTCATGAGTGTGTACACATATCAAAACTTATTGAAGTGTATACTTTTAATATGTACAGCTTATTGTATGTCAGTTATATCTCAATAAATTTTTTATTTTTTATTTTTTTGAAGGAGTGAGGCACTAATTGGGTCCATATTCAAGGGGAGGGAAATTAGACTCTTAAATTTTATGGGAGAAGTGTGAAGAATTTGCAGATATGTTTTAACACCACCAGACGTGGAAAAAAAAAAAAGTATAGGTTAAAAAAAAAAAAAGAAGGAATAAAATAACTATAAAAACAAACCTCAATTTGCAAGAATATTTATATCAACCTGAAAGTAAAATTCTAGAAAATACCAAATCAGGGGGTGGTAGTGGAAGATGAAAAAGAGATTTTAAAAAAAGGAAATAAAAATATGTTAAGGTGTTTTTCTGCTTGGATATGGGAAAATACTAAGTGTAATAAATTGATGAAAAAAATAAGTATGTGTACGTAAAGGTGGCCAACTAAAAAACAAATTAGAATATATACTTTCGAATGGTCAGAATATAATTTAAGCTATCCAATAGAGTCAGAAAAGGTTTTTGTTTTGTTTTAAGGAAACTAAGGCAATTGGAAGATAGGAAATAAGTTAGCAGAAATAAGTCTTACTAAACAATAATTACCATAAAAATATACGGATAAGCTCAGTGATCAAAAGAGGGTCTTAGGTCATGTTTGCAAAAACAAGACCAGGAGTAAGTAATAATCTACAGGAGTCACACAATTGTAAGAAAAAGATAAGGAAAGTTGAAAATAAAAGGGTAAAAGGCAAATATGAACCAAAAGAAAATCAGAATGGAAATTTTAACATCAGACAAAATACAATTCAAAAGAAAAAAATCATAAGGGTTGAAGAGGGATGTTGTATATGCTGAGGAAAGGAATAATTCTTCAAGAAATAACAACTGGTAGTTGGAAAGTTTGACACACCTCTCTCAAAAAGTGATATATTAAGCAGACAAAAATTAGGCAAAGCCATAGAAAGTTAATCCAGTGAAAATGATTTTTAATATTTTTCTGCATAATTCCACAAATTTTTGAGAATTAAAATTAATTGATTATGATGGAAAAAAGCGTGGAATTTGATATCTATCAGAAGACCTAGATTCCAGTTTTCATTTCCACTTAACAGTTTTACTCCTTTCAGAAAGTCACCAATGTCTTTGAATGTGAGTATTCTCCTCTCTAGATATACGAATCTAGGAAAATTGAAAGTTGTCAAAAATGAAATGAAACACTTGAAGATTGCTATCCTAGGCATTAGTGAGCTGAAATGAACTGGTATTGACTGCTATGAATCAGACAATCATTTAAATCATTTGGTCTACTATACCGGGAATGACAACTTGAAGGGAAAATGTGTCATATTCATTGTCAAAAAGAACATTTCAAGATCTATCCTGAAACACAATGCTATCAGTGATAGGATAATATCATACATCTAAAAGGAAGACCAGTTAATACAACTATTATTCAAATTTATACACCAACCACTGAGGCCAAATATTAAGAAATGGAAGATTTTTACCAACTTCTGCAGTCTGAAATTGATCAAACATACAATTGAGATTCATTAATAGTAATTGGTGATTGGAATGGGAAAGATGGAAACAAACAGAAGGATCAGTAGTTGGAAAATATGGCCTTGGTGTTAGAAACGACAATGGAGATGGCATGATATAATTTTGCAAGACCAATGAGCTATTCTTTGGAAATACCTTTTTTCACCAATATAAACGGCAACTATACATGTGGACCTAAAAGACAGAATACACAGAAATCAAATTGACTACATCTGTGGAAAGAGATGATGGAGAAGCTCAATATCTTTAGGCAGAACAAGGCCAGGGGCTGACTTTGGAACAGACCTTCAATTGCTCATATGCAAGTTCAAGTTGAATCTGAACATAATTAAAACAAGACCATGAAAGCCAAAGTATGACCTTGAGTATATCCCACCTGGATTTAGAAACCATCTCAAGAACAGATTTGACACATTGAACATTAATGACTGAAGACCAGATGGAATGACATCAAGGACATTGTACATGAAGAAAGCAAAAGGTCATTAAAATGATAGGAAAGAAAGAAAAGACCAAAATAGATGTCAGAAGAGACTCTGAAACTTGCTCTTGACCATCTAGTAGCTAAAACAAATGGAAGAAATGATGAAGTAAAAGAGCTGAACAAAAGATTTCAAAGGGCAGCTCAAGAAGACAAAGAAAAATATTATAATGAAATGTGCAAAGACGTGGAGTTAGAAAACTAAAAGGAAAGAACATACTTGGCATTTCTCAAGCTGAAAGAACTGAAGAAAAAATTCAAGCCTTGAGTTGCAATATTGAAGGATTCTATGGGCAAAATACTGACCAATGCAGGAAGCATCAAAAGAAGATAGGAGGAATACACAGTCACTATACCAAAAAGAATTGGTCAACACTCAACCATCTCAGGAGGTAGTATATAATCAAGAGCCTATGGTACTGAAGAAAGAAGTCCAAGCTGCACTGAAGGCATTGGTGAAAAACAAGGCTCCTGGTATCAACAGAATACCAGCTGAGATGTATGAACAAACAGATACAATTCTAGAAGAGCTCACTCGTCTATGCCAAGAAATTTGGAAGACAGCTACCTGGCCAACCAACTGGAAGAGTTCCATATTTGTGTCCATTACAAAGAAAAGTGATCCAACAGAATGTGGAAATTATTGAACAATATCATTAATATCACATGCAAGTAAAATTTTACTGAAGAGAATTTAAAAACAGTTGCAGCAGTACATCAACAGGGAACTGTCAAAAATTCAAGCCAGATTCAGAAGAAGGATATCATTGCCGATGTCAGATGGATCTTGGCTATGCAAAGGCATTTAACCACGTGGCTCATGACAAAGTAAGAATAACATTGTGAAGAATGGGAATTCCAGAACACTTAATTGTACTCATGCAGAACCTGTACATAGACCAAGAGGCAGTCATTCCACAAAACAAGGGGATACTGTGAGGTTTAAAACCAGGAAAGGTATGCGTCAGGTTTTGAACTGACTAGATGGCACTTAACAACAAAACAATTCTCCTCTCTACAACAGGTACACAGTACCTAGCTGATCAACTATGTGACTTTAAATTTGCCTGTCGGATTCTCAATTTCTTAATTTCTAAAGTAGATATAGTTGATTATTGTTATTCACAGTAGTTATGTTCTATAAAGTCACCGTGAACACTGGATTAGCAAATACTGAACTGTTGCTCCTAGGGAAATACAGGACTAGGTTTCTTTGAGCTTCTGATCACACAACTTTGTGCACCAATCAATAATCTTGTTTCATGTGTGTTTCCGTTTAAAGACACCTTGTTTAATGCATATTGTTGATTCACTGACATTGAACTCACAGTCAACAGCACTATAACTCATGTCTGAATGAAGCTTATCTAACTAACACAAGCATGCTGTCTGTAAGGTACAGTCTTCTTGCACTTGGGAACACTTCACAGCACTTTGACACTACATTTGGGGGCCATTTTAAACAGTGAAAACACCAAGAAAAAGACACAAATGTGTGAAACATGTGACACCAAATAGACCATGAAAAGGAAACTTGCTTACAGGATGAGAGCTGAAACGAGAAGTTAAAGTGTTGTTTTGTTCAGCCTTAGCTGGGAATGTGCATGTTGGTGACTCAAATTTTTTGCTACCTTAGGTATGTCTGTGAATGACCACATAAGCACCACAAGTATCAATTTTGAGGTTACAAATAAATTTTAGCAAGTAGGTGAATTCACAGATATGTAATCTGTAGATAGTTAGGATGGACCGTATCTAAAAGTATCTGCTCTGACTAACTTACCAGGTTGGTAAACCTCAAATAAGAAAATGTATGGAAAAGTGTTTGCAAAGTGTTATGTCCTGTTGTTGTTGTTAGGTGCCATGGAGTCAGTTCCAACTCATTGCAACCCTGTGTACAACAGAACAAAACACTGTCTGGTCCTGCGCCATCCTCACAATCATTGTTATGCTTGAGCCCATTGTTGCAACCACTGTGTCAATCCATCTTGTTGAGGGTCTTCCTCTTTTTTGCTGACCCTCTACTTTACCAAGCCTGATGCCCTTCTCCATGGACTGGTCCCTCCTGATAATAAGTCCAAAGTATGTGAGATGTAGTCTTGCCATCCTTGTTTCTAAGGAGCATTCTGGCTATATTTCTTCCAAGACAGGTTTGTTCATTCTTTTGGCAGTCTATGGTATATTCAATATTCTTTGCCAACACCATAATTCAAAGGCATCAATTCTTCTTTGGTCTTCCTTATTCATTACCCAGCTTTTGCATGCATATGAGGTGACTGAAAACACCATGGCTTGGGTCAGGCACACCTTAGTCTTCAAGGTGATATCTTTGCTTTTTTAACACTTTGAAATTATGTTCTATAAAGTTTATTATTATTCTCATTATTGTTATCATTATAGCAGCAATTTGCTCAGTTTTTTGCTCTACCTTCCTAAAAATTAGAACATTTCAATGTAATAAATATTATCACATATTGGGTGCTGCCTATGTGTAAAATACTGAATAAATATATGATTTCTCATTATTTTTCATCACCCAACAAGTAATATATTGCTATCTCCACTTTAAAGACGATAAATCTGGTTCAGAGAGATTACAGAACTTGACCAGGGTCACCCAGTTAGAATATGATAGAGCTGGTATTGAACCCACATCTGCCCAACATCAACGTTAAAATGCATCAACAGTATATCACCAAATAAAATATACTTTATAAACATTTTAACCAAATAGTGAATACCAAACCCATTGCTGCTGAGTCAATGCCAACTCACAGTGACCCTATAGGACAGAGTAGAACTGCCTCATAGGGTTTCCAAGGAGCAGCAGGTGGCATGGACCTGCCAACTTTCTGGTTAGCAGCCAACATCCTACCCACTGTGCCACCAGGACTCCAAATAGTGAATAGACACACTGAAAAGCATTAAGAACTTGAAAAGGAAATGGCCTCTTAATCCTTAAAGAGGTGTGCAGGGTATAGGGAAAGAAAGACACAGACAGCATTCATTGCATCTCAGAGCATTCAAGAACTACAGTGTCATAAACATAATGAGGCATCTACTTCCCTGAGTCCTCGGCCAAAGATAGCCAAGAATTGCACAAAATGCCCTTATACTATCCACCATGCCACACAGGGCACTATTTCAGAAGAAATGTATGAGGGATATTTTCCTTGCCTACGCATGGAGCTTTCCCCAAAAGCACAAAACAAAAGCAGATACTGAAACAAAGGAACAGCCTTTCTTAGCAGTGGTGGAACCAGCTGAATTCCCCCGGTTCTTGTCTTCTCTAGGTATATCAAGAGCATCCAAGAACCTGCTGCCTTTCATGACAAGGAAGAGCAGTCCCTGTGCAATGGAGACAGGATGATGAGAAGAGCCTCAGTGGTGGGGTTGCTTTAAAGATACTCAAGACATCTACCAAGCACCTTCCCTCAGTGTTACTAATGTGCAAACCAAAAAACCAAGCCAATTGCCCAGTTCCAACTCATGGCGACCCCAGGTGTGTCAGAGTAGGACTGTGCTCCATAGGGTTTTCAATGTCAGATATTTCAGAAGTAGATCGAGGTGCCTCTGAATGGACTCGAAGCACCTAAGGTTTTAAGCAGAGTATGTTAACTGTATGCTCCGTCCAGGGACTCCACTGATGGGCAAGACTTAGTTAAAACTGTGAGGAAGCCACTGCAAACTTTTCTCCACCCCCATCCCATGTTTCAGAATCTTCTTGCTGGGAAAGCCCCATTTTTCCCTCCTCATGCTGACCAAATTTCTCCAGCTTCCTCATTGCTCTGTCTACAAATCTGTTTTTAATCATTTACACCTCAGAATAAAAACAAAATGTTTTGTTCCAGAGGCATTTACATTTGAAGCTTCATCCCTAATAGTTGACTGAGAAACTCAGTCACTTAATCAAGGCGATTGCGGGGAGAAAGAGGAGGTGCTTTGAGTGGGAGAAACTGAGGATCCTTCCTAATCTATGAAATCTCAGAGCCGAGGCCAGCAAATTTACCCCCCCGAACTGCAGAAAAAAGGAGTGAGCAATTCCCCTTTCACTTGCCAGTTGTGAGCTCCAAGTCACACCATTGACTAGCTGAACATTTTGAGGAAGGGAATCTTACGGCTACCTTGTCAGTGAGAAAAAAATATCCCATTAGGGATATGTGGACTGTTTTACTCGCCACAAAGAGGAAATTAAAATTTTCCCACTGAAGCATGCAGCTAAACTATTTTTAGGCCAGAAGCAATTAAGCCAGAATGAGAAAGAAAAAACAGACACAAATCATGAAATTTTATAATTAAATAACATATTTCAGTCTTAGACTTTGCAGCAGAAGGTGAGAAGAGAGTGAAAACGGTCTTATCCTTTTTACGTTTACCTGTAAAAGTAGGTTGTCCATATTACAGATATATCAAAAACAGCAAGTGCAATAGGGGTGAGGTTGGGGGTAAAGGACTATTAACTTTCCTTCACCCACTAGAGTGTAATGGCCTTGAATACAAAGACTGTAGTGTCATCTTTGTTTACTCAATATTTGGCATGTAGGGGACCATGGAAACAAAAGCATTCCAACTTGTTTGTCTGCTACAATCTACTGGTAGAGGTTACCAGGAGCTTTATGTTAAGGATTCCAAGGCTCAGAGGAAGAGTGCTAGGATCCATTAGTGCCATCTTCTATAGGTGTGCTGTGATCCTTAATGTTATCTGCCATAAGTGTGCTCTGATTCATTAGTGATGTATTCCATAGATAGGTGTGCTGTAATTCTTTAGTGATATCTTCCATGAGTATGCTACGATCTGTCAAAAACTTAGATTGCTTAGAGAGACACCAAAAATTAGTGTAACAGAATTTATTTATTGAGAGTAGATACGACTGGAATCAGACAGTATCAACCGAACTTATCAGGAAGGCACTCCAAAGAGGAGACAGTGAAAGTGGGTTATATAGGTCATTGCTATTTTAATTTCTCAGAAGATAACATCATAGCACGAGCAGAGCTGAGCAGGATTTCAGGGACTGTAGGTTACAGAAACAGAATCACCAAGGACATGCCATACTTCCTAAAACACAGCCTCTAGTCAGACCCTGGAGTTCCTGCTTCTAGAAGCTGGCTACAGGTAGATAATTTTCCAGAAGAACCCAATGCCTAAGGCAAAATGCTCTCTGCTAAAGTGTTTACTAAGCTATTGTTTGACCTGAAGAAGGTGACTCCAGGTAATTTGTGCCTATCAGGTTCAAAAGGGCACCTAATGGCTGCTGGCCTGGGTGGGTAACCCCAATTCCATAAACCCAGAAATCGGGATTCCAGGAGAATCAAAATGATTTTGTCAGATCCATTAGTGCTGTCTTCCAAAGGTGTACTGTGATCCATTAATTCTGCCTTCCATGGGTGTGAGTTGGGAGAGTGAGGACACAATACTACCATGTATTTCCCATCTCTTTGGTAAATACATTCAGTAAGTGATGACTTATTGAGAGAAAACGTACGTATTGCATGAGGCAAATTTGCTGCAAAAGACCTCTTTAAAGTGATAAAAAACAAAGATGTCACTTTTAGGACTAAGGTGTGCCTGACTCAAGTCATGGTATTTTCAATTGCCTCATATGCCTGTGAAAGCTGGACAATGAATAAGGAAGACCAAAGAAGAATTGATGCATTTGAATTATGGTGTTGGCGAAGAATATTGACTATACCATGGACTTCCAGAAGAACGAACAAATCTGTCTTGGAAAAAGTGCAGCCAGAATGCTGCTTAGAAGTGAGGATGGTGAGACTTCTTTCACATACATTGGACATGTTATCAGGAGGGACCAGTCCCTGGAGAAGGACATCATGCTTGGTAAAGCAGAGGGTCAGCAAAAAAGAGGAAGACCCTCAACGAGATGGATTGACACAGTGAATGCAAGAATGGCTCAAACATAACAATAGTGAGAATGGCTCAGGACCAGGTAGCGTTTATCTCTGTTGTACGTAGGGTCACTATGAGTCAGAACCCATTCAACAGCACCTCACATCAACAAGTGATGACTGACTGAATGTATTTGCCTAAGGCACTCTTTGGTGGAGAATAAGGTGAAAGAAATTTTGGCAATGTAAGAATTTATTCTTTGAGGTCCAGGGGAATTCTCTACAGAAATACAAAGCCATCTGGCCATGCTAGATCAGTGTCTGAATAATATCACACCATTTCCACCAAAGAGAGAGAGTAAAAAGAAAAAAAATCTTCAGGCAGAAGAGTAAACATTTCTTTTCAGTAGTGGGTCACAGAACCAAAATTGACAAGTGGGCTGCACTTTGTTTGATAGCAAGAGAGTCTGTCTATAGAGGGCCTTAGTTAGCAGAGGGCCCCAAGTGAATAAAGTCTATCTATATAGAGGATTTACCCATAGCTATCTTCTTTTGGTTATACATCCTCAATAATACCATAGTTTCTTAATGAAATTTTAGTAGAATTAAACTCAAATATCTCAAAATTATGCTATTCATTGCATTCATCTTCAACCACGTGAGCTGATTGATCCAAGCCTGCTGGCCTGACACCTGGAGGCTGTTGACAATGGCAATGACAGCAGGTGGTGAGGTACTTCAAGTGTGCTAGCAAAAAAAAAAAAAAAGTTTTAAAAAAAGAACTGCTTTGTCTTCAAACCTTAGACCAGCCACTGTTGGGTTAGATGAGTCCTTAGGCCACATTTTGAATGGCAAAGAGATTTCCTGAACAAGAAAAGTTTTGCTTGATTTTTCCCCTATCTTTACTCCAATTGCAGTGGAAATTCACTGTAAGACCTTTAATTTATTTTTTTTTACAAAAGGATGATTGATTGCACCCAAATGAGAAAGGGTATTCAGGAAGAGGAAAAGATAAATAGGCATTCCTCTGCCCAAAGGAGATACGCAAACTCTTGTACTTAGCCCTCTGGACAGGCCTATTCCCCATCCTCCGCACATCACAGTTTCAGCTTCCAGTAGGGAGTAATTACCAACAATCTCCATGTGCATCAGGCATGAAGCACTGTACAGCTGCCAAATGCCTTCAGTGTAACGGGAGTATATAGTTTCCTTTAAAATGAGCTTATTATAGTAACTGTTCTCACACTGTCATGGGACCCTGATTAAAAGCTGGAAAAACCTAAGCTTTTCTGCCTTTTAACCACTATCCTGACTGGAGAAAGAGACAACACAAAAAGGAACCAATATTGGGGAGTGGGGAGCTTGTCAGGGAAGATTTCATGGAAGGGTAACCCTTGTTCTGAGACTTGAAAGATGAGTGAATGTTCTGGAATTCTGGAAAAAGGGATAGTGTGAGAAATGATTTAGAAGTATGAAACAACCAGGTATATAAGGTTCACATCTTCCACATCATCCTTATTCTTTGGCATGTGCTCATGATTTTGGATGGTGTGCATAAGATCCTGAACTATTTAAATGGTTTTTCTCTTCTACTCTCTTCTCAGCACCTGGGGAGGCAGACCCATTCGAAGAAGATCCACCCTAGGCAATGAGCAGCCTTTGAAGAGTTTTAAAGAAAGGATAACATGATCAGAATTGCGTTTCAGAAACACCACTCAGACAACAGTAAGGAGGTTGAATGGCAGAAAGACCATTTAGAATTCAATGAAATAGCAAGAAAAGTTGGTGGCCTGAACACAGAGTCAGACCAACAAATGTGAGGAACCTGAGTAGGCTAATTATTTGTCTCTCCTACAAACCAAAATATCATACATGTTTGCTGAAGATTTGTTTAGAGAAAGGGCTGGGTGCTAATCCTCACTCAGAAAAACAGAACCCTGTGCTACTCAGAATCCACCTGCTTCCTAAGGCATTCAGACATTTGGTGTCTGTGCTAGGCTGAAGAGCCAATGGGGCAAAGCTACTATCTGTGGGATCATGACTGAACACTTCTAAATCAGAATCTCACCCAGGAGGAACAATATGGCAGTGCTGCGGGCCTCGGGTAGCTGTTACTGAACAGGTCCCATGAAGATTTTAGACTTCACCCCAAAGTCTTCTCAATGTACTTTTTTCAACCAATGCAGTATCCTCCTGAGAGGACTTCTGGCATATACAAGATTTCTAGTGATCTTTAAACACCTTATAGATTAGCATCCCAGGCTCTCAGATGGCTTGGCCTGCCCCTTAAACCAAACCATAGCAGAGTATTTAGGTAGCAGAGACTTGATACAAGCAATATTAAAGAAGTAGAATCCATATGGCCTAGTGACTGACAAGCAGAGGGTAAGGCAGAGAAAAAAAGTCAGCAGTGAACAATGAGAAAGAAGATTTGGAAAAGTAGAAGAAACTTGAAAGAGATGGATGTTGGAAGCTGTATTAGACAAGGTTGACGAGTAGCCTGCAAATCTCTGTGGCTTCACATACAAAAGTTTCATATACACAATACTATGTAATTCCTAGTAGGGAGGCCCTCCTGTGAAGTTCTTCTCGAAGTGGTAATTTAGAGACCCAGGTTACTTCCACCTTGTGGCTCTGCCATCCTGTGGTTTCAAAGTTGCCCTGGTGTCAGTTGGCCAGCAGGTGTTTAGAGGACCATGCACCTCCACTCAGAGGTGATGCTCATCACTTCCTCCCATGCTCTGTTGGCAATAACTAGTCACAGTACCCACTAGATGTAAAGGGGACTGGGAAATGTAGTTCCTGGGTGGGCATTGCTTTCCAGCAACTGTACACCACGGAAAACAAAAACCCAAATCTGTTGCCATCGAGTATATTCCGACTCATAGCAACCCTATAGGATGGAGTAGAACTGCCCCATAGGACTTCCAAGGAGCGGGTGGAGGATTTGAACTGCTGACCTTTTGGTTAGCAGCCAAGCTCTTAACCACTGTACCACTAGGGCTCCGTACAATATGGAAGTGGACCAAAAATTCAGTGGTCACCAAACCAGCACTGCAGCAGAAGCCAAGTGAGGAGGAAGTTCAAACACTTGAGTGTTTCCTGCGAAAGCTGGAGCCTGTGTAAGGCAGAAACCTGTCAGACAAGGAAAACTCAAATGTTTTCTACTAAAATGAGTGATAGATAAGTGGTAAAAGCATCCTGTCAAAGACAGAAAACTTGTGAGACCCGGAAAAAAACAAGGAAGTCTCATCGAGTTCCAGCTTTCACAGGCTCACTGTATTTAAAAATTTTGGAAGGACACTTAGCCTTGTGCAAAGTTGTTTTGTTGTTATGTGCGTCCCTGGTTAGATTTATTCCTAAGTATTTTGTTTTTTTATGGGCTATTATAAATGGTATTGTTTTCCTGATTTCCTTTTCGTTGTTCTGTTTATTGGTGTATAGGAATCCAACTGATTTTTGTATGTTTATCTTGTGTCCTGCTACTCTGCTGAATCTTTCCATTAGTTTCAGTAGCTTTCTTGTGGAGTCTTTAGGGTTTTCTATGTATAGTATCATATTATCTGCAAACAGGGACAGTTTAACTTCTTCATTACCAATTTGGATGCCTTTTATTTCT
>NW_004444080.1:1943412-1946375 GCF_000243295.1 Trichechus manatus latirostris | reverse complement strand
ATCAGGAATGGCTGTTGGACTTTGTCAAATGCCTTTTCTGCATCAATTGAGATGATCTTGTGATTCTTTTCTTTGCTTTTATTTATGTAGTGGATTACATTGGTTGATTTTCTAATGTTGAACCATCCTTGCATACCTGGTACGAATCCTACTTGGTTGTAGTGTATTATTTTTTTGATATGATGCTAAATTCTATTGGCTAGAATTTTGTTGAGAATTTTTGCATCTATGTTCATGAGAGACATTGGTCTGTAATTTTCTTTTTTTGTGGTGTCTTTGCCTAGTTTTGGCATCAGGTTATGCTGGCTTCATAGAATGAATTTGGAAGTGTCCCTCCGTTTTCTATGTTCTGAAATAGTTTGAGTAGGACTGGTGTAAGCTCTTCTCTGAATGTTTGGTAGAATGCTCCAGTGAAGCCATTTGGGCCAGGGCTTTTTTTGGTTGGAAGTTTTATTATTACCTTTTCAATATCTTCTCTTGTTATAGGTCTGTTCAGATTTTCAACATCACTTTGTGGTAGTTTGGGTAGGGAGTGTGTTTCTAGAAAGTTATCCATTTCCTCTAGGTTTTCAAGTTTGTTGCAGTATAGTTTTTCATAATACTCTGTTACAATCCTTTTTCTTTCAGTTGGGTCTGTTGTAATGTCTCCCATTTCATTTCTTATTTGGGTTATTTGCATCCTCTCCTGTTTTTCTTTTGTCAGTTTGGCCAGTGGTTTTTTGATCTTGTTGATCCTTTCAAAGAACCAACTTTTGGATTTCTTTATTCTTTCTATTGTTTTTCTATTCTCTATTTCATTTATTTCTGCTCTGATCTTTATTATTTCCTTTCTTCTGGTGGCTGTGGGCTTTTTCTTTGCTGTTCTCCTTCTGTTCATTCCAGTTGTGTAGCTAATGTTTTGATTTTTTCCCTTTCTTCTTTTTTGATGTGTGCATCTCTTGCTATAAATTCTCCTCTGAGGACTGCGTTTGCTGTGTTCCAAAGGTTTTGGTATGATGTGTTTTCATTCTTCTTTGATTCTAGGATTTTTTTATTCCATCTCTGATTTTTTCTATTACTCAGTGGTTTTTAAGCATGGTATTATTCAGTTTCCATGTAATTGATTTTTTTTCCTTTCTCTTCATGTTGTTAACTTCTACCTTGATGGAGTTGTGGCCAGAGAAATTACTTTGTATTATCTTAATGTTTTGAATTTTTTGAGGGTTGCTTTGTGGCCTAAGATGTGGTCTCTTCTGGAGAATGTTCCATGTGCATTGGAAAAGAATGTGTTCTTTGCAGCTGTTGGGTGGAGTGTTCTATATATGTCTATGAGGTCAAGTTGGCTGATTGTGCCCTTTAGGTCTTCTGTATCTTTGCTGAGTTTTTTTCTAGATGTTCTATCCTTTACCGAGAGTGGTGTGTTGAAGTCTCCTAGTATTATTGTGGAACTGTCTATTTCTCTTTTTAGTGCCATTATGGTCTTTTTTATGTATTTTGGAGCCCTGTCATTGGGTGCGTAGATGTTTATTATGGTTATGTCTTCATGATGGATCGACCCCTTAATCATTACATAGTGTCCTTCTTTATCTCTTAGGGTGGATTTTGTTTTAAAGTCTATTTTATCTGAGATTAGAATTGCCACTCCTGCTCTTTTTCGGTAGCTGTTTGCTTGATATATTTTTTTCCTTCCTTTGATTTTTAATAAATTCACATCTTTGTTTCTAAGGTGTGTCTCTTGTAGACAGCATATTGATGGATCCTGTTTTTTTAATCCATTCTGTCACTCTCTGTCTCTTTATGGGTGCATTTAGGCCACTTACATTCAGGGTAATTACTGATAGGTGTGATTTGAGTGCTGTCATTTTGTAGTGATTTTTTTTTTTTGTAGTGCTGAGATTTTCTTTATTCTTCTTTCTCTCCTGTGCTGAATTCCTTTTGTTTGTGGATTTTTTTCATTTCTTTTGTTTTTGTAGATTTTGTGTTTACTGAGAGTTTATGTTTTTCTTCTTTATTTTGATGAGTAAGTTTGTTAACTTTCTTTGTGGTTACTTTGAAATTTACCCTTATCTTCCTAGGTTTGAGCCAGTGTATTATTACTTGGTATCGCCTTGCCTTCCTCTCCATTAGAAGCTTCTGTACCTACACTGCTTATTCCCTCTTTTATTGTTCTGATGTTGTTGTCTTTTACAGATTAACCTCTCTGGTTCTCTGTTGTAACTCTTTTGGTTTTGAGTAGTCCTTGAGAGTTCATTTCCTAGTTTGGTATCTGGCTGGTACAATCTTGCATCCTAGATTCAGGTTGTGGTGTGATGTTGTTTGTTCTCAAACTGAAGGACTCCCTTTAATAATTCTTGTAAGTTTGGTTTGGTTTTTACATAATCCCTTAATTTCTGTTTATCTGGAAATGTCCTAATTTCACCATCATATTTAAATGAGAGTTTTGCAGGATACATTACTCTTGACTGGCAATTTTTTTCTTTCAATGTTTTATGTATGTCATCCCAGTGCCTTCTTGCCTGCGTGCTTTTTACCAAATAATCAGAGCTTAGTCTTATTGTTTCTCCTCTGTATGTGACTTTTCATTTTTTTCGAGCTGCTCTCAGGATTCTTTGTTTGTCTTTGGTTTTAGCGAGTGTGGTTATGATATGCCTTGGTGATTGTCTTTTGGAATCTATCCTATATAGGCTTCGTTGAAATTCTTGGATGGTCAGCTTTTCATCTTTCATGATATTGAGGAAGTTTTCTGTCAGCAGTCCTTCAGTGAGTCTCTTTGTGTATTCTGTTTTCTCCCCCTCTTCAGGAATTCCCATCACTCACAAATTTTTGCTTTTGATTGTATCCCACATCATTCTCAGGGTTTCTTCATTTTTCTTTGTTCTTTTTTCTGATTTTTCCTTAAAAGGAGTTGCATCCAAATGTTTGTCTTCAATTTCACTGATCCTGTCTTCCATCATTTCAAACCTGCTCCTCAGCCCTTCTATGAC
>NW_004444080.1:1926150-1943312 GCF_000243295.1 Trichechus manatus latirostris | reverse complement strand
GAATTCTTCCATTATTTTGTCTGTAGTTTCCATGAATTTGTCTGCCTTTTCCATGAATTTGTCTATTTTTTCCTCATTTTTGTCTGCTTTTTGTTTCAACTCTTGGATAGCTCTGAATATTAGAGATTTGAATTCCCTATCAGGTAGTTCTAGTGCCTTTTCTTCTCCTGGAAAGTCATCTAGTGTTTAATTTTGAACACCTACTGGAACTATTGTGTCCTGTTTTTTTCATATGTTTTGATATTGTCTGCTGTCTTCAGAACATTCAGTAGCTACTTTCTTCATTTATTGATAGTAGATTTGTTTGTTTCATCCTGCTTTTTTGTTTTATTTGATTATGTCTGTGCAAGCAGGCTGTCCATTCTTTGTTGTTTGCCCGTTTGTGGACACAATACTTTTCACCTCCTTTTCCAATGGGTGGGGCCAATTGCTCATCTATGGTGCAGCAAGCCAGGTCCAACTGAAAGGTAGGGGCTGGGATTGGTTGTTTGTGTCACATACTAGGGTGACAGGATGAGCTGGGAATCAGTACAGTGCAGGTTCTTGTAGACCATTCCTGTGCTTCTCATGGTGTGATGTTCAGCACACAATGCAGGTAAGCAGGAAGAAAGGGGGAGATTGTGATGTGTGGAGGCAAGATGGGTATGGGAAAGTGAAGAGAGAGGAGAGAGAAACAGGAGCCAAAAACAAACAAACAAAAAGTCTTCTAAGGGAACTTGCCATTGGAGTGGAGAAACTGAGAAACGGAGAAGAACAAAAAGAAAAAAATGGAAAAAGAAAAAATATATAAAAATTAAGAATAGAAAAGAAAAGAAAAGCCCCTAGGTATCCCACCAGTGCTGCTGTGAAGACAGGGGAAGTGGCTCCCAGGCTGTGAAGTACAGCCTGGCTAGAAGGAATAGAGATTTCACACAGTGCCAGCTATTCAGGAGACAGGAAGAGAAGGTGAGTATAGGGAGACAAGAAACAGAGAAATGAAGGAAAAAAAAAAAGGAAAAAAGAGAGGAAAGAAAACAAAAGAAAGAAAGAAAGAAAGAAATGTCCCAAGAGAACCACTGAATGAGAGTACAGCCTCGCAGTACAGCCCAGCTAGAAGGGGCTCCAAAGCCAAGAAAAGAAAAAGAAAACATACAAAACATAACACAACAAATCAAACAAAACAACAACAAAAAAAACCCCAGGAGATCCCACCACTGTGGTGGAGTGGGCCAGGAAGCAGTTCCACAGTCAGGTAGTGCTTCATAGCCTTTCAAGGAGAAGCAAAGATGGCACATGGAGCCAGGTGTTTGAGAGAAAGAAGGGGGAGATAGTGAGAGGTACAGAAGAAAGCAAAAGAAGTGGAAAAAAGCAACACCAGCAATAAATAAATGGCACTCAGGGAGCAGGCCAGTGTGGGCGAGTTGAATCCAAGCAGCACAGGGCTGAAGCTGGTGCCTCCCAGCCAAGGGACTGTGGCTGAAGGAAGCAGTGGAGGCCAAGCAGGAAGTAAATCCGTGGGGGGTGGCAAAATGTATATCACTGGTTACCAGTTGTTCTGTCTCCTGCTGGGAGCTCCGTGAAACTGCTTTCCTGTACTCCCTGTCCACCGACATCCAACAGGAGTCCAAGATGGCGAATCCGTGCTGCATTAGCAATAGGGGACCTTCGCACGTACCTCTCCTCACTCTCTGTTCTCTGTCAGTTTCTTATCCCATTTGGTGCTTGGCTGAGTTCTTTATCTCTTCATTTGACACTCAGGGTTCCAGAATTGATGTTTGTCTCTGTTTTACTTAGTTTTTCGAGTCTTTGCTGTGGAGGGATAGTGTGGTGTTTCTGTCTATAGTGCGATGTTGGCTCTGCCCCGTAATATTCTTGTATATATTATCTAATTTAATTGAATTAATAGCCACAGAATAATTTGTTTCCAAGTTGACCTTCAAGCTGCTATGGATTGAATTGCATCCCCCAAAAATATATTTTGTAAATAACCCATATACATGTGGATGTAATCCCAACTGGGAATAGGGTTTTCTTTAATATGTTAATGAGGCTATTTCAGTGTAGAGTGTGTCTTAAACCAATCACTTTTGAGATATAGAAGGAGCAGATATAGGCACAGAAGCAAGCAAGCAGGCAGGCACAAATGGGGAAAGACTGATGCCATGCAGAGATCACCAAGGAAATGAGGAAGAGAAGCTGAGAGAAACAAGAATTTTCTCCCAAAGCGAATGGAGAAAGACTTCCCCTGGAAGTGGCACCCTGAATTCATACTTATAGCCCCCTAAACTGTGAGAAAATAAATTTCTGTTCTTTAAAGTTACCCACTTTGGGTATTTCTGTTATAGCGGCCCTAAGCAATGAAGACAAAGTCGAATGAAGACTGAATCCCACAGGTTTTCAGGTCTTGATGTGAAAGGTAACTAGATTTCTTTAAGACTTTGACTTGTTGCCTTCAAGCCTGAATAAATACTCCAAATTTTGGCAGCTTGATCCAGCACAAAAAATGAAGCAGAATGTCAGTGAGAGACAAGCATAATAGTAAATCATATATACACAATATGACGCTACTTTTTCAGATATACATGATGTATATACATAGATACGCAGAGCCCTGGTGCTTAACCACTGCCTCATAAACAAATTCTTCAGTGATTTTAACCTTCCTAACAAATACTTCTATCACAGAGGGCACAGATGAAGTGACAGGAAGTCCAAGTAAAATATGCAACAATGGCAAGAAACATGTTTGAAACTATCCCCAAAGTCCTGACGAGCACAATAATGTACTGTATTCTGTTTTTTTTTTTTTTTCACCTTTTTGCCTTCCACTCTTCTGACCCTTTTGTTTTGATTTCATTATTTGCCTGTTCTTCCTCAGTTGTCTCTGCAGCATCCTCTAAGGCAGTTATTGGGCAAAAGGAAACATGGGCCCAATGTTCATCTTATAAGAACATAGTGCCTGGTACAAAGTAAGCACTTAATTTTTTTAAAAAAACAGAGCCAAGAATGAAGACGTATTACAAGCCAAGATTGTAATAGCAATGTAGAGAATAGCTAGTTGTTCAGTATAAGCCTGATATCTGAGGGGCTTCAATGGTACCAAATCTGTAAACTCTTAGGGAGGAGCTGAAACAGAATAATTCCTTTTCTTTGTTCTTTGAGTAAGGAAAACCATCATAAATATAGTAGGACACTTTGTCTTATACACTTTTACAAATCTTATGGTATACATAACTTGAATGCAAAACTTCTTGAGTTTTTTGGTAGATTTAACCACAGTTTTTCTTTAATGGCTTCTTAGGTATATTCCCCAAAATGACTTACAGTCCCAAAGTGTCTGAACCAGGTTTTATGACTTCTCTCTTATCATGGACGGAGGTAAGCACTTTGCCAGGCACGTGCTAGCTGCTTAACATATAAACGATGATTTGTTTTTTAATCAAAGAAATACGTGTACTTTTTAAACAACAACAATAACTAAAAAATGTTCTGAAAGTGTAAACGATTTTCATAGAAAAACAAAAATTACCCACAGTTCCCTGTACACATGCCCTACCTGCTGCCATCTTTACCTTAGGCAACTACTTTGCATTCTTATAGCCACTTCTTCTGGTACTTCTTTCCATATTACTTTCCAATACAAGTATTATTTCTTGAATTATCAAATTTACACCTTCTGTATTGACATCTCGCATTGGTAGAGGATTTAATGCCCTTATGCTATCACTCTTCACACACTCAACTTCCCAAATATCACAATTTTTGGTAAAAGAAATAATCAATGGTTATATTGCAGTGATTAAGGCAGAGATTCCCAGGTCACTGCCTCAAGCAGCTTTACATCAGAATCCTGTTCCCTTTTCTTGGCCTAGTGATGCATGAAGTTACATGTAAACCCCATTGTGCCTGCGTAGTACGATTAAGAATGTTGCTGATGTAACTTGTATGAACTTCCTACATGTAAACCTCTTAAAAGTAACCTTTCCCCTCGCCCTCAAGGAGCAGTGTTGAGGCAGCAGCCCCGACTACTCCTTTCCTTGCACAACAAAATAAAGGTGCATTTTCTCCTCTCCCACCTCCGTCCCTCATTTACTGGCCAATTCGAGTCATGCTGAGCAGAACCTGGGGTTTCCACCCGGTAACATGATGATGTAAGTATTATTCTATTGAGCCAAAGAATATGCAAGAATTACATTTTTCTTTATCAACAATCTTCTGGTTTGTTTTCTTTTTTCATTTCCAAAGTTTTACATGTAACTAATTTCTCCCTCTTATCTGTCAAATGCTTGCCTGTACTATTTTCATAAACTCTTTTTTGCTTTCCTCTACAGCTTTCCCTTCTGGATTTCTGCATCCTTCTGCGCAACTGTCATTCTGGATTTCCTGCCCATGGCTACTATTCCTAAGCTTGCTGTTTCCCAAGCTTTATCTTCTTATTTCTTGTTTTACTCATTCTGCAATAGCTTTCTACAACAGGATGCATGGAAGTTACATTTTTTGAGATCTTGGATATCTGAAAATTGATAGTTTTTCCATGTTTTATACTTGAATATGAATGGGCGAGTGAATGGAGACATCAGAAAATTTTTGGAAAAGACACACAACATTAAAAACAAATATGTGAGTGTTAATGCTCTGCTCATGAAAAAAGAAAACGTGTGGTAAAGAGTCTTTAAACATCATAAGACACTTGGGCATGGGGACATGATAACTTCCATTTATATACTGAGGCCGCTCTATCTAGTCAGATAGAGTTCTTTGCTTCCAAGCAATGGAAGCCAACTTAAATAAAAAGGGTATGTACTGATGGAATACTGAGGATGTCACATAATGGACAGCTCAAAAACAAGACACGAGCCAGAAAGCTCTGGGTATCCAGGCAGGAGGAGCTACCCTGTTATGCCATTGCTGTTGGATTAAATGTATTTGATCAATTACAAAATGCACACACACACACACACACACACACACACACCACCTAGCACATTGAAGGAAGCTATTGAAATATAGATGAAATACAGTACATAAAATACAAATTTGTGTATCCATTTTAACTGGTTGTTTTCTTTCTGGTATCAAAGGAATAAGCCAGGGCATAACATTTTGTTGTTTCATCTTTAAGAAAATGTAGGAAAAAACAAAATTTCAAGATTGGAAATGAGGCTGAGATAGGGATAATAAGAAACAGCCAAAGACCTCTTGGAGACTGCTCCATGCTGAGGCAGTATTGAATTGACATAGAAGCCTTATTAAGAAGAAATCTTAACAGGGCTTCTGTGTCAATTCAATATGATGCGATGTGAAATGTATCCGACTATTATTTGCAAGAGATAATAAATCACTGACTAATACCATCTTTAGCAAGGACATTGAAAACTTCCTCATCCAGGAAGACTATGCTTAACAGGGCAAGTTTAACCAATGATGTACTGGTGTTTAAAAAAAAGAGTAAAGTAGTGATAATAATAACAAACTTCACAACAATTTGCCAAAAAATTAAAAACTCAAGGACCAGGACATCTAAGTCTTCTATGTGTAACAAAACTTTAATTGTTTTATGATGTTCATCATGTCACACAAATATATAAAAGCCCATGCACATGATTTTGGTGTATAACACTTATGTAAGGACAGAATTTGTGGCAAGCAATTTCCCATTTCTTCCGTTAGAGTATCCTTCCGTCATTTTCTTTCCTGTAAGTTTTTAAATCTTTTTCCCGATTACTAAAATAAACATTATACAGAAATTCCATGTAAGTATAAAGGAGCAGGAATAAAGTTCTCATTAACATCTTGGCATATTTTAATATAATCTTTTTTCTGAACTCTTTACATAACTAAAATATAGTATATAAATTTAAAATATTTTTTTCACAATTACTGCCTCTGAAAATAAATTTTTGACCTGTTTCTGTTTGTTCTGTTATAATACAATCCTAGAAAAATAGAGTATGAACACTTTAAGCATCTTAATATATACAGCCAAAATACTTTCCAGAAATTTTTTAACAATTTACCCACCAACATTTGAAGAGGATGCCCATTTTATTTCACTCTAATCTGCACTAGATTTTTTCTTAATTCTTTGCTAATCTGAAAGACAGAAATGTATTTCCTTTTGGTTTTAATTTGCTTTTATCTGAATCCTAATGTTGTCATTAGGTGCTATCGAGTAGGTTCCAACTCATCGTGACCCCATGTACAACAAAAGGAAACACTGCCCAGTCCTGTGCCATCCTCACAATCGTTGTTATGTTTGAACCCATCATTACAGCCACTGTGTCAAACTAGTGAAGTTGTTTATAACTACCCATTACCACTGAGTTGATTCCAACTCATAGCAACCCTATAGGACAGAAAAGAGCTGCCCCATAGGATTTCCAAGGAACAGTTGGTGGATTTCAACTGCCAGCCTTTTGGTTAACAGCCAAACACTTAACCACTGCACCACCAGGGTTCCTGTTTATAACTGCTGGCTAATTATACTTTTTTCATTTGAATTATTGATTCATGTCCTTTGCCCATTTTCCTCTCAAGGTCTTACTGTTTTTGTTTTTGTTTTTTTTTTAATCATTTTGTACGAGTTCTTAATACTTTAAGAATCTATCGCATTTCTTGCAGATATCACACTTTCTTGATTCTAAATTGTCCTTGATGTTAGACACATTGCTTTAATAACAGCTTTTAAGAAATAAAAAAAAAGAAATACTATATTCTTGAGATGTTGATTACTAGACATCTTGATTTCAGAAAAGTTAAAATGTAGGTAAGAAAATTTTACATGTAGAGTTAGTTCTAAATATGTATATTATATATTATATTATATATATATATCAGTATGAGTATATTGTGGATCCTGATAATTGACCATATCATCAGATGAGTATTGCTACTGGAGAGAATACTATGACCCAATATTTAAAAGTGTATCCAGTTTGATAAAATGCATAGATTTTAATGTAACTCATTAAAATATTGAATCAGTGGCAATTGCCTGAATTTGGATCATAAATTACTCTAAGCCATTTAATAAGTGCTGCTTGATGATGTAGAAATTGATAGGCAAGAACTCTGCTGTGCGTTCTATGTTCCATGTTGAGTTATGACGCGCTAGATTATTTTGGTTATTGTTAGGACACTTAAACAGATATACATACTTGTACATATACACATATACATATATAAATCTATATATGTTTATATAGACAGAGATCTTGAGTATGTATGTATATGTATGTGTGTGCATGTATATATCATATATGTGTATTATATTTATATATTGGTTTGAAATTAGAAAAGGTTTGTGGTGGGGTTGTATACTTTCACCTTATGTATTAATCTTTATACTGAACAAATAATCCAAGAATTTGGACTCTACAAGGAAGAATGAGACATCAGATTGGAGGAAGACTAATTAACAACCTGTGATATGTAAATGATACAACCTTGCTTGCTGAAAATAAAGATGATTTGAAGCACTTACTGATGAAGGTCAAACACTACAACCTTCAGTATGGATTACACCTGAATGTGAAGAAAAAGAAATTCCTCACAACTGGATCAATAAATAACATCATGATAAATGAAGAAGAAATTGAAGTTGTCAACAAGTTCATTCTACTTGGATCAGCAATCAGTGTCCATGGATGCAGCAGTCAAGAAATCAAGTAACATCTTACATTGGGCCAATCTATTGTAAAAGACCTCATTAAAGTATTAAAAAGCAAAGATGTCACCCTGAAGACTAAGGTGCACCTGACCCAAGCGATGATATCTTCAATCACCTCATATGCACGTGAAATCTGGACAATGAAAAAGGAAGACAAAAGAACTGATACATTCAAATTGTGGTGTTGGTGAAAATATTGAATATACAGTGGACTTCCAGAGAACAAACACATCAGTCTCAAGAGAAATACTACCAGAATACTCCTTAGAAGCAAGGATGGAGAGACTTCGGTTTGCTTACTTTGGACACGTCATCAGGAAAGATCAATCACTAGAAAAGGACATCATGTTTGGTAAAGTAGAGGGTCAGCAAAAAAGAGGGAAATCCTCCCTGAGACGGACTGACACAATAGCCACAACAATGGACTCAAATATACCAACAATCAAGAAGATGGTGCAGGCCCGGCAACATTTATTCTGTTATACATAATAAGGTCATCATGAGTCGTAATTGACTCGATGGCAACTAACAATAACAATTATATATCTATAATTATTGCCATCGAGTCAATTCCGACTCATGATGACCCCATGTGTTTCAGAATAGAACTGCTCTCCATAGGGATTTACATGGCTGTAATCTCTGGAAGTAGATCACCAGGACTTTCTTCTATGGCACTGCTGGGTGTATTTGAATTACCAACCTTTTGGTTAGTCGTTGTTAGGTGCCACTGAGTCAATTCTGACTCATAACAACCCCATGTGACAGAGTGGAATGCTCCCATAGGGTTTTCTTGGCTGTAATCTTTACGGAAGCAGATCACCAGGTCTTTCTCCTGCAGAGCTGCTGGATGGGTTCACACTGCCAACTTTCAGTTAGTAGCCAAGAGCTTAACCATTTGCACCACCCAGACTCCTATAGTAGAACACAAACTGTTTGCTCCACCCAGGGATCTATTACACATATACCAAAACAAAAAACAAAACAAAACCCATTGCCGTCAAGTCGATTCTGACTCATAGCAACCCTATAGGACAGCACAGAACTGCCCCATAGGATTTCCAAGGAGCGACTGGTGGATTTGAACTGCTGACGTTTTGATTAGCAGCTGAGTTCTTAACCACAACGCCAATAAGCCATTAATGTTGAGTGCTTCGAATCTATAAAATTTGCCACAGGGCCACTTTTCCAGAACTCTTTTCATGTCCAAAGTCCACCAAGATACACAGGAATTCCTAAAAAATGTGGTTTTGAAATCTGAGGATTTACTGATGTGGGGTTAGGTATGTAAAACTTGTTATAATGGCATAATCTAATTTGGCTTAGTTCTGGAAAAGTGGCCCTGTGGCAAATTTTATAGATGTTAAACATTCAACATTAATGATTCATTATATAAGTAATAGAGCCCTGGTGGCGAGGTGGATAGCTCAGGCTGCTAACCAAAAGGTCGGCAGTTCAAATCTCCCAACTGCACCTTGGAAACTCACTCTGTCATATAGGGTCGCTATGAGTCAGAATCAACTCGACGGCAACAGGTTTGGTTTTTGGTTTTTATTGGATAACAGCAGTTCTTGTATCAAAGATCTAAATATAGCACTGTAATTATCCTTCCTTACTATTCATTGGTTATGGATCATTGTGCAATGCCCCACAACAACAATAATTATAGTTATCATTTATTGAGTGTGTATTAATGTGCTAATCACTTTTGTTAAGGAAAAGTAGTCCAATAAGAACCCATAGAATCAGCTTACTTTCTAAGTCATTTCAATATTTATTAAGCACCTCCTGTGTGCCAGGCACTGTTTTGTGTGCTAAGGATACTGAAGTAAACAAGAGAGACAAGGTCCTTGATCTCATGGTACTTACATTGTGGTGGGTTTGGGGTGAGGTACAGACTATAAACAAGTGAACAAATAAATAAAACGTCAGAGTCTGATTAGTGCTATGAAGAAAATAAAATATGGTATGTGGCAGTGACTGCTGGGGTGCTGCTTTAGCTGGATATATAATTCTTGACTGGCAATTTTTTTTCCTTCAAGGCTTTATATATGTTATCCCATTGCCTTCTTGCCTGCATGGTTTCTGCTGAGTAGTCCGAGTTTATTCTTATCGACTCTTCTTTGTAGATGACTTTTCGTTTATCCCTAGCCGCCCTTAAAATTCTCTCTTTATCTTTGATTTTGGCAAGTTTGATTATAATATGTCTTGGTGACTTTCTTTTGGGATCTACCTTACGTGGGATTCGATGAGCATCTTGGATAGATATCTTGTCATCTTTCACGATATCAGAGAAGTTTTCTGCCAACAAATCTTCAACAATTCTCTCTGTATTTTGTTATCACACCCTGTTCTGGTACTCCAGTCCCTCATAGGTTATTCCTCTTGATAGAATCCCACATAATTCTTAGGGTTTCTTCATTTTTTTAAGTCCTTTTATCTGACGTTTCCTCAAATAAGTTGATGTCAAGTGCTTTATCTTCAATCTCCCTAATTCTGACTTCCATTGCCTCAATTCTGCTCCTATCACTTTCCGTTGAGTTGTCTAATTCTGAAATTTTATTGTTAATCTTCTGGATTTCTGATTGCTGTCTCTCTATGGATTCTTCAAGCCTGTTAAATTTGTCATTATGCTCCTCTCTGATCTTCTTAAGTTCCTCTATTATGTGTTCTGCATTTTGTCTAATTTCCTTCCTGATGTCTTGAAGCGTTCTGTATATTAATCTTTTGTGTTCTGCCTCTGGTAATTCCAAGAAATTTTCTTCCTCTGGAAAATTTCTAGATTCTTTATTCTTGTTGAAGCCATCATGGTCTGCCTCTTCATGTGATTTGATATTGACTGTTGTCTCCGGGTCATCGATAAGTTATTATATTTATTTATTTTATGTTTGCTTACTGTGTCTTAGCTTCTTGTTTTGTTTTGTTTTGATATGCCCAAATAGGTTGCTTGTGTGAGCTAGCCCAGTCACTGGTGCCCCTGAAGCTCCAACATCCTGCCACCAGGTGGCCAGACATGCCACTAAGTATGTGAGCTCAGGAGTCCGTTAACTTTTCTTGTATGGATTCAGCTCAGGTGTCTAGGTAGTTGGTCACCAAGTGCCTGCTGCAGGCTCTCACCTACAGTTCTAGACAGGCATGGGTGATTGGTGTAGGCACAGGTATCCAGCTGCAGCAGGCGGACACACACTGAGCAAGGCAGGGGGCCGAAGGCTGCTCCCAAGTGTCCGGGAGGAAAGTGTGTCCCTGTTCCCTAGAGCGCTTGGGTGGGTGGGTTTTGCAGCCCACTATGAGAACCCAATGCTGTTGGCTGTAAAGACTAGGGGGCATCTCTTATTCTTGGGCCCCTATCGCAGGTGGTTAGGTGGCATGGGTGGAGCCACCAGTCTTCAGGCCCCTGATGTGGGTAGGTGTTAATGGGCAGAGTAGTGTCAAATGTCACGAACCTGCCACTTCACAGCTGAAACAGTTGAATTTAGACTTCAAGTATATACCCTGTTGTACTATGGTAACAAGGGCCTGCACTGTTGAAATGGGCCCACACAAGTCTGTGCAGGGAGAAAGGCACTCAAAGTCTATGGATCCCTTATGCCTGTGCCTAGGCAAAGGAGCTGTGCCTACCCTGGGTTCCTGGCTTAGGGGAGCCGACAGATTATTTTTCCCCTGTTTGTTAATTTGTTCCCTCTCCAAGGCAGGGAGACTGGCTCAGGGTGTATGACGGGTCCTACTTCCAGGCCAGGGGACTTGGCAATCGCTGAAGCTGCCCCAGACCCAGTGCAGAGCAGGGAGCAGGGAGGTAAATGGGAGAGAGGTTTTTCCCTAAGGGGAGTGTTTTTGATCCACGCAGAAGACCAGACGCAAACACTTACCTTTCAGCAATCGAGGACTGGTTCTCACTGGTTCTGGATGGCCAAGTGGACTCTCTGCTGCTGGGTCTCTCCCAATGTGGAAAACACCTCCTGAGCACTGCTGTTTGCCTGCCTCACTGCTCACCCCTGAGCTGATCCGGGCTGAAGGACTCCAGCTCCTGCCGGGTCAGGTCTAGCAACTCCTCGCTACTTCTGGACCGTCTCTCCCTCCCCCTGTCATTTCAGTTCCTCAACTTTGCCTTTTATGTTCAGGGCTCCTAGATGGTCATATATAATTGATTCACTTGTTTTTTCAGGTCTTTGTTGTCATAGGGACCACTGGAAGCATCTGACTACTCTGCCATCTTGGCCCCGCCTCACTGCTTTAGTTGGGATTGTCAGGGAAGGCCTGTCTAAGGAGGTGTATATTGATGGAGCACCCAGAACAGTCTCTCAGGCCCCAGGCTCTCCTGTGTCTGCCACTTTATAACAACGCTTTCTCTCTATGACCTCCATACTATGCTTTAAATTAATTGAAGTCTATTGGTCTTGCATTAAAAGCAAGCTAATGTAACTTATTTTTAATGTAAGAGTTTATATTTAGGTATAATTATTTGAAATGTAAGATAATGGTTGGCTTTTAGCAATATAATTTCAAAAGAGTACTGGATATCTTTTACAGAGGCAGCCTGGCTGATCTTCATAGAAACCATAACTACCCCAGTAAGCTCCTTAAACAAAAGACTCTCTGGGCTGTATTTCCAGAGCTGCCACCCACTGAGGTCCCCTAGTGGAATAACTAGTTTCTTGGGGTCTCATGCCTGCCAAAATGATGCTTGATCCAGTCTCTACATTTTACATTGTCATCTATCTCTTGCCTGGAATGAAGAGAAAATGTAACATGGTCCCCCACTAAACTAGGGACCCATGGGTCTAGGCATTGTGGTAGAGAGCAACAATGTATCCTTGTGTTTTGCTCATAATTTTTGAAGCTACATTTTCTAAGTAAAAATCATTCTACTCTTAGTCTTTAGCCAGCATAACTCAGTCTCATTCACTTCATCCTAATCCCAATCCTGTTGGATTTTGTCCTTGTTTAAAACTTTGATATTTTGTTCATCATGGGTTTTGTAATTACGTTTTTTAAAATATTGCATTAAAACAATGTTTATCTTGACACCTAGCTTTTTAGCTCCCTATTACGGACTGAATTGTGTCCCCCAAAAATGTGTGGTATAAATCCTAACCTCTGTATCTGTAGTTTTAATCCCATTTGGGAATGGGTTGTCTTTGTTATGTCAATGAGTCAGGGTTAGTGTAGGGTGTGTCTTGAGTTAATCTCTTTTGAGATATAAAAGAGATTAAACAAGTAAGCAAGAGAAGCAGAAACAGGAGAAGAGAGATGACAAGCCATATGAAGATCACCCAGGAGCAGAAGCTCAAAGAGACAAGGGCCTTCTTCCAGAGCCGACAGAGAGGGAAAGGCTTCCTCTAGTCCAGCACCCTGAATTCAGACTTCTAGCCTCCTAAACTGTGAGAAAATAAATTTGTTTGTTAAAGCCACCCACTTGTGGTATTTCTGTTATAGCAGCACTAGATAACTAAGATGCTCCCCCTTAAATTTTACAAAAGGAACCCTAGTGGCACAGTGGTTAAGCACTGTGCTGCTAACCAAAAGGTCAGCGGCTCAAACCCACGAGCCGATCCACAGGAGAAAGATGTGGCGGTCTGCTCCCATAAAGATTTATAGCCTTGGAAACTCTATGGGGAAGTTCTACTCTGTCCTATAAGGTCACTATAGGTTGGAATCGACTCAATGGATTTGGTTGGGTTGGGTTTTAAATTTTGCATCTGAGGTGAGTACCTGACTTACCTCACACTAGTCCTGACCCTGCCTTAAATGACTGTGCGGAGCAGAGCCTATAAGCCAACCACACTGGGCTGTGAGAAATATATGTTTGTTGTGCTAAGCCACTGAAGTGTGGGAGTGTTTGTGATAGCAGCTGATGTTATTTACCCTGACTAATACAACTCATTAATTGCCATGGATTTCTTACCCTGTGGATGTTTCTTAAGCTTGTTGTTATTGTTAGTTGCCAAAGAGGCATCTCCAACTCAAAGCGACCTTGTCTATAACAGAACAAAACGTTGCCCAATCCTGCACATACATTCCACATTCTGATTACTAATGAATGTCTGTAGCTGTTACTTCTCATTTTGAGTCATGCCACATCAGCAAATGAAGGTCCAGTGTACTTCGTCTCTGTCATTAAGGTCAACTCTACTTTGACGAGTCATATTTTGACTGCCTTCCAACCTAGAGGGCTCAGCTTTCAGCACTACATCAGATAATGTTCTGTTGTGATTCGTAGGGTTTACATTGGCTAATTTTTGGAAGTAGATTGACAGGCCTTTCTTCCTAGTCTGTCTTAGCCTGGAAGCTCCACTGAAATCTGTTGACCGTAACTGACCCTGTTGGTACTTGAAACACCAGTGGCATAGTTTCCAATATCATAGCAACCTGTAAGCCACCACAGTACAACAAACTGACAGACAGGTGTTGGTTCTTAAGATTATCTATTGTTTAGTAAAAACTTCTATTTCCACATTATTCAAAACTTCTCTTGTGGCTGACTCAAGAGGCCTGCTGACTCTTAGCTTCCTATTATCATTTTGGAATTAATTTAAAACCTTATATATCTCTCAGTTGTCATAACATACATGTAGAATTCTTGGAAGGCAATATACGTAGTGGTGATATGCATAGATTATGGAGTCAGATATATGGGATGTGAATACCAATTTAGTAGACTGTGTGATTAGATACTAACCTCTATAAACCTCGATTTTCTCATCTATAAACTGAGAAAGATAATAGTGCCTACCTAATAGTGTTTTGTGAGGAGTAAAGGAGATAATATTTGGCATATATTAAGCACATGACAGTTGTTAAATAGTTATTATTCTTATTTTGTTTTTCTTTTGAGTGGAAGCCACTTCTTACCTCTCCCTCTCTGGTATTGGATATAAACCTTAATTGGGAGAATGTTTATCAACCAGTAGTACCTGATTTTTCTTAGCAGAACCATTGGTATTAAACAGAAATTTAAACTGTGTATTAAACAAGTGCTAATAGAAAGAATAGGAAAAAGGCCTAGTGATCTACTTCTGAAAAATCAGCCAATTGAAACCCTGTGGATACTGATCAAAAGTAGGAAAAGTATGGAACAGAACTTCAAACTCATATGGAAACCAGACTTACTGGATCCATTGAAACTGGGGGAACCCCTAAATCTAATGTCCAGAAATAATCTTTAAACCTTTGTCATGGATCAAATTGTGTCCCCCCAAAGTATCTGTCAACTTGGCTGGGTCATGATTCTCAGTATTGTATGATTGTCTACCATTTTATCATCTGGGGTGATTTCCCTACGTGTTGGAAATGCTATCACTATAACGTAATAAGATGGATAAGCAGCAGTGATATTGATGAGGTCTACAAGATTGGGTAGTGTCTTAAGCCAATTTGAGATATAAAAGAGAGAAAGTGAGTAGAAAGACATGGGGACCTCATACCACCAAGAAAGAAATGCTGGGAGCAGAGTGCATCCTTTGGATCTAAGGTTCCTGCACTGAGATGCTCCCAGACCAAGGGAAGACTGATGCATCACAAGGACCTTCCCCCAGAGCCAACAGAGAGCGAAAGCCTTCCCCTGGAGCTAATGCCTTGAATTTGGACTTGTAGCCTACTAGACTGTGAGAGAATAAATTTCTCTTTGTTAAAAAGCCGTCTACTTGTGGTATTTCTGTTATAGCAGCACCAGATGACTAAGACAACCTTGAACCAAAACTGTCCCATGAAGCCATGGTTAAACTAAACAGCAGTTTAGCTCGATTAATAAAGAAGATTTGCCTTGAGCATAGAGCTCTTATAAAGAATTATCTGTAATTCTTTATAAGAGTGTAAACTGACAACAGTTAATCTAAAGCATAGATGAGAACTTTAATGGGCAGAGAGCCAAAATTACTGGTGATGAAACAATATGGTTAAAGATAGAATGGTGACATAATGTGAAGTATGTAACCAGTGTTATTGAACTTTTCACATAGAAATTGTGAATGTGTGTATGTTTGGTTGTGTATATTGCCATTAAAAATAAATAACATATTTTAAAAAGAAGATGAAGAAAAGAAAACCGTATGGATCTCAATAGTCCGATCCCATTGTGCATGAGTTCGTCCTGAGTTGGAGATGGCAGTTAATAACAACAACTAGAAAGAAGTCCTACTAGAGAAGGCAGTGGCACCAACAGTTGTCCTGTTTCAGGCAGGGTAATGGGAGCCTTTAAGACTGCCACATTCCAGAAATTCAGGGGCCAAGACTGGTTCCAGAAGGCCTGGGTTCCCACCCATAATGTAAGCTGTCAGCAGGAGACTTATAAATAAAAGATGGAATCTCCTATCGCACTGGATCAAATTTAGAATATGCAATGGTAGCCAGAATTATGATATCATTGCCAAGAAGAAATCAACTTAAAAACAATGGACACTGGAATTTTCTCTTGAAGTTGATTTCCCACAGGAACTTTTTTTTTTTTTTTTGCTAGCTTTTTACCTGTAAGCCTTACAATTCGCAGAAAAGATTAATAGCACAAATAAGGATATTACAATATTCCCCAGGCCCCAAAGGCTGTTTACAGAAAAGATTATTCTTTGACTGAGAGAAAATGAGACTGGATAAGAGAATTAACTTTCTATTTCAAGTTACTGAAAATATTTGCTTCCTGGATAATAGACTCATAGAATCCTGAAGCCAAGAGACACCCCTAGAAGTCACTGAGACAACTTCTTTTTTTTTATTTGAAAATGAAGACAATAAAGCCTCAAAAGAAAGTAAAGCCAGGTCCTCTGACCCTTGGTCTAGTGCTTATTGACTGCATTATGATTCTTTGCCTGACATATGTTGGCTGGTATTTCATAAGAGTTCTGCAATCAGACAAAAGGCCTCCAATGAACTTCAAGCTATCCAAAAACTTCATAGCAAGACACTGATATCATGATAATATTTGTAAATTCTAATTTCTTCTTACGCTTAGAGTATTTAAAGTGGAAATGTATTTAAAGTGGAAAATTATTTTAAAATCAATATCAATGTCTGTTTCAAAAGGCAAGCAATAAATTTTAGCTGCTTAAGACTGGGATCCCAGACATACATCTGCTGTTGTTAGTTGGAGCCTTGGGCACTCTCAGATAAGGTTTGTGTTTTGGTAGAATAGAGAGAGGAGAAGAAGCTGTTGAGGGACTGTTGGCCAAGTAGATTGTCTTTGAAGGCATAAAACCCAGAAAAGTGATGTTGTTACACTCCTTTACACAGTAATTCAATGAACATATGTGCCAGGTACTGTGCTAGGAACTGGAAAATCAAATACTCTGCACTAAAGGAAGCAAACATCTAAGATGCTGTAATGCAATCTGATTCTTTTAATTTCGTTTGGGTTTGATGTGATATCACCCATCTCATTTCTTATATGGGTTATTTGCTTCCTCTCCTGTTTTTCTTTTGTCAGTTTGCCCAATGGTTTATCAATTTTGTTGATCTTTTCAAAGAACCAGCTTTTGGTCTTGTTAACTCTTTCAATTGTTTTTCTATTCTCTATTTCATTTAATTC
>NW_004444080.1:1913853-1925417 GCF_000243295.1 Trichechus manatus latirostris | reverse complement strand
CTTTAATCATTATATAGTGTCCTTCCTTATCCTTTGTGGTGGATTTTACTTTAAAGTCTATTTTGTCAGAGATTAATATTGCCACTCTGGCCCTTTCTTGAGTGTTGCTTGCTTGATATATTTTTTTCCATCCTTTGGTTTTAGTTTGTGTCTTTAAGTCTGAGGTGTGTCTCTTGTAGGCAGCATATAGACGGATCGTGTTTTTTCATCCAATCTGCCACTCTTTGTCTCTTTATTCGTGGGTTTAGCCCATTTCCATTCAACATAATTATTGATAGATATGAGTTTGGTGCTGTCATTTTAATATCTTTTTTTGTGTGTTGTTCACAGTTTATTTGTTCCACTTAATTTTCTGTGCTGAGTAGTTTTTCTTTATGTTTATTCTTTTCCTCTTTTTCATTGTTGTTGATTTTGTGTTTGCTGAGTCTTTATCTTTTTCTAGTTTTTTATTTTGACTTGTAGGATTGTTAGTTTCCTTTGTGGTTACCTTAATATTTACCTCTATTTTTCTAAGTTTATACCAGTATTTTATTTCTTTATATTGCCTTGACCTCCTCTCCATATGAAAAATCTATGTGTACATTTTTTAAGCCCCTCTTTTTTGTTTTAATGTTGTCATCTTTTACATATTGACATCTGTTTCCTTATTTTCAGTGTTTTAGCTTTGATTTACTTTTGTGACTTCCCTATCTGGGTTGATATCTGGTTGCTCTATCCTGTGTTCTAGTCTTGGGTTGTTATCTGATGTTACTGATTTTCTAACCAGAGGACTCCTTTTAGTATTTCTTGTAATTTTGGTTTGGTTTTTGACAATTCCCTAAACTTCTGTTTATCTGGAAATGCCCTGATTTCACCATCATATTTGACAGACAGTTTTGGCTGGAAGTTCTTGGCTGGCAGTTTTTTTCCTTCAAGGCTTTGTATATGTCATCCCATTGCCTTCTTGTCTGCATGGTCTCTGCTGAGTAGTCCGAGCTTATTCTAATCGACTCTCCTTTGTAGATGACTTTTCGTTTATCCCTAGCTGCTCTTAAAATTCTCCCTTTATCCTTGGCTTGGCAAGTTTGATTAAAATTTGTCTTGGTGACTTTCTTTTGGGATCTACCTTATGTGGGATTTGATGAGCATCTTGGATAGATATCTTGTCATCTTTCACGATATCAGGGAAGTTTTCTGCCAAAAAAATCTTCAACGATTCTTTCTGTATGTTCTGTTATCCCACCCTGTTCTGGTACTCCAATCACTCATAATTTATTCCTCTTGATAGAGGCCACCTCCGAGTGTCCAGAAGGAAGGCATGTCCAGGAGGAAGAGCATAGGTGGGTGGGTTTTGCATCTGGACTATGAGCACCTAATGCTGTTGGCTGTAAGGACTAGGTGGCACCTCTTATTCATGGGCCCCTCTCACAGGTGGCTAGGTGGCATGGTGGAACCACCAGTCCTCAGGCCACTGATGTGGGTAGGTGAAGACCCTCCTTAATGAGCAGAACAGTGTCAAATGTCAAGAACTGGCCACTTCACGGCTGAAACAGTTGAAGTTAGACTTCAGGTATATACCCTGTTGTACTGTGTTAATGATGGCTTACGCTGTTGAAATGGGCCCACATAAGTCTATGCAGGGGGAAAGGCACTCAGAGTCCATGGATCCCTTATGCCTGTGCCTAGGCAAAGGAGCCGTGCTTAACCTGGGTTCCTGGCTTAGGGGAGCTGGCAGTTAATTTTTTCCCGTTTGTTAATTTGTTCACTCTCCAAGGCAGGGAGAATGGCTCTGGGCTTGTGACAGATCCTACTTCCAGCCCAGGGGACTCGGCAATTGCTGAAGCTAGTCTGGGACCTAGTGTAGAGCAGGGACCAGGGAGGTAAATGGGAGAGAGGTTTTTCCTTAAGAGGGGTGTTTTTGATCCATGCGGTAAGCCGTACACAAGTACTTATCTTTTGCGGATGAGGGCTGCTTCTCACTGGTTCTGGGTGGCTGTGTAGACTCTCTGGTGCTGGTTCTTTCCCGGTGTGGAAAACGCACCTCCTGAACACAGCCATTCACCTGTCTCACCGCTCACCCACAAGCTGCTCAGGCCCAAAGGGCTCAGGCTCTCACCGGGTCAGGTCTGGCACCTCCTTGCTGCTTCTGAACTGTCTCTCCCTCCCCTTGCCACTCAGTCCAGTTCCTCAACTCTGTCTTTGGTGTTCAGGGCTCCCAGATTGCCATATATAATCAAATAACTTGTTTTTTGGGGACTTTGTTGTAAGAGGGTCCACTGGAAGGGTCTGACTACTCCACCATCTTGGCCCCGCCTCTCCTTGTAATGCAGTCTGGTCAGTATAGTAACTAGCTTGCATATGAGGAGTCAGACAGGGCTACATAGATGGGTACTGGGGACCTGAGTTTTTAAGGATGAGTAAGTGTAGGTGGACAAGATAGGAAGGGCGTCCCTGGCAGAGGAAACAAAAAATTGTGTCATTCAACAGAGATGGTAACTCATGAGCTAAATGCTGAAGGATAAGTAAGAATAAGTGGACAAGAGAGGAAGGGACAATCTGGCAGGCAAAGCAGAGCAAATCATGAAAGTTTCATTCCAGGTCCGATAAACTCCTGAAGGTCGGGGTCATGTGCTGGTCAACTTTCTAATCCCAGCTCTAGCACAGAGCCTGGTGGAGAGTAGGATATGTGGAATGAATGATTGTTGAGTAAATGAACGGATGTATGCAGGGGGCAAGTATCCTCGATTTTAGTCCACAGAATTTGGCACTTGGTCCCAAATGAGGCTGGGAATCTGTGTATTTTTCTAAGCTCCCCAAACCTCTGGCATAAGGCATCGATCAGGCCTCTGTGATCAAGAGTAACAGTTGGCAGCAGCTGTTTGGCTACCCAAGACACACCAGTTTGAAGAGGAAGAAGTACTCTCTCCTTAGCTTTGGACTCTGCTGGGAAATGTAGTAAATCTTAATACAGAGACAAAATAAACTGCAGGATAAATCAAGTTGTCCCTTCATATAAACACAGACAAGGGGGTGTGGGTTGAGGATTGTGAACATATTAAATTCCCCCTAACAGAGCAAAGAGTCTTACCTTTGATGTTGCTTTTTCAGTTAAGGATTGGCTTATGGTATCTGGACAAGGTTCACTGTCCCTCTAGCTATACAGCTGAAAAAGTTCAAGAGCAAAGCAGCTAATGCTCCCCAAACGCCTAGTGTCTCAGGCCTTCCCCTACTTCTGAGGACTAAAGGTTGGGCTAATAAGCCCATGGTTGTGAGGCACCAGGGCAAATTGCTTTCATTTTGTTGGGTTTTTTAAAAATATATATAAAAATAATACATGCAAGTGGTAAAATATTTTTTCAAACAGAACAAAAGAGTAGCATAATCAAGTACTGTTGATAACATTTTAATCTGGGTGATGGATAGTCCCTTAGGCCCTAATCCTACACCCTAAAGTTAAACATGATAATGATTTCTTCTATATTCTTCCAAATATTTTCTATTTATAAGTACACACACACATACACACACACACATATGCATATATAGAGAGAGTTCCTCTTTTTAACAACATAGAATCTTACAATACACATTATTCTACACCTTGATTTTTTTTCATCTTCACAATATATTGAGGAGATCATTCCATAGGAGAACATATAGATCTACCTCATTCTTTTAATAGTCATATAGTATTCCACTAGAATTACTCTGTAGTATTAATTTTTTTATCTTTGCGAATATAATTAGCAAAAAAAATTTCATCAATTATAAGGGGGCATTCAGCATTTTTTCATATGTTTATTGGTAATTCATATTTCTTTTTCCGTGACTTGTCTGTTCCGGTCCGTTGCCTATTTCTCTTTTAGGGTTTTTTAGTTTTATTTTATTTTTTGGTCTTATTTGCTTTTCTTACTTATTCGTAACCTATCTTTAATAATGAAGCAACTTCCTTTTGTCTAACGTGAGCTACAAACATTTTGGGACACAATGTAGTGATTGATGTAGTTGAGAGGGACCCTCTGCAGCCAGATGACTGAACTGCTTAATATTTGTCACTCTGACAAGGAAATGGCCAACCCACTCCAAACTTCCGTCCATTGAGATATACTACTGGAACAAAATGTTACAAGCCTTGTCACCCTTAACATCAAGCACAGTGGATAGTAAAAACTTTTCTCAAAAAAAAAAATATCTGGTTTGGCTCTGTATAACATAAACCATCCCATGACAGCCTTCCCATAAGTCTACCCCAAGAGCCCTCATAGATCAATCCAGACCACAATGACTTCTATCAGAAGCTACAGTCTCCCCATCTTCCAGAATGATGACTCATTTGGAAGCGCAACCCCTCCAGGATGCCCTGGTTAATGGACTGTCCCTCAACCCCCATTATTTCCTCCTCCTCTCCCCTACCCAACCAGCAGACTGATTCTGTGGTGTAGTCTCAGTCAGGTAAGCCTCATGGCAACTGATATTCTAGTCTCATCCTAACCTCCCATTCTTTTCCCTCCCAAATCTTTCCTCTGAGCCCTCTGTAACTCTCATTCCATGAGTTACATTCCTACATCCTGGAATCAATTCATAGAGCCTTCCCTCCTTGCCTTACCTGCAACCTGATTCCTCGAGACTCCCAGCAGCCCTCTCAAGTAAAAGCTGCTGCTATTTCCACATTCCATATAACTTTGGAGTCAAAAGAATAGATGAGAATCCTCCTCATTCCCTACTGCTACTTCCAGACTATTTCTCCTTCATACTATTGAAAAATCCTCAATTTCCTGTCATGAAACCTACAAACATATCTGCAGCTATAATTTTTCCATCCTCTTTTCCTCCTGTTTCAATATCCCTTTCTAACTAGGGTTGAAGCTCTGGTGGCACAGTGGTTAAGAGCTTGGCTGCTAACCAAAAGGTTGGCAGTTTGAATCCACTGGCCACTCCTTGGAAACCCAATGGAAACTTTGTCCTGTAGGGTCACTATGAGTTTGAATTGACTCCACAGCAATGGGTTTGGTTTTTTTGGTATCTAGGGTTAACTCCTCTGCTTGTGCTCTTGGCCCCTTTCCCCTCCCACCTTCCAAGGTCCCTTGCTCTATTAGTTTCTCCTCCCTGTCCTGTACCTTCAACCTCTTTTTCTCTCTGGTTGGATAACTTCTTCCTGTCTGCATATTCAGCAGAGCTCAGCGAGGGGCCCATGACTTAAGGGTTAACCTCAGTCTCTGGAGTCAGGTGGCCTGGGAGCAAATCCTGACTTTACCATTTACAGGCTGTGTGGCCTTACGCAAGTTTTTCCATCTGTAAAATGGAAATAATAAGAGTATTTCTCTTACTGGATGTTTGTGAAGATTAAATCAGTGAATTTAGAGCAGTGCCTGGCCCACAGAAAGTATTATGTAAATTATGTAAATGTTTGTTAAGTAATTCATTGTTTTAAAACATGTCTCTCTCTTTGGACACAAACCAAACACACAAACAATACGCTTTTCCTAGTTCCCTCTTTCCTTTCAAGTCACCACCCTAACTTCTTTCTTTCCTTGACCAGGGAGCCATACTTCTTGAAAGAGTCTCCTACACTTAATATCTCCACTTTTTCACTTTCTCTTTATTACCCAACTTGCTGCAATTTGACTTCTTTAAATCTGCTTTTGGAGTCCATGGATGGCGCAAACAGTTAATGCTCGGCTGATAACCAAAAGACTGGAGGTTTGAGTCCACCCACAGGTGCCTTGAAAGAAAGGTCTGATAGTCTACTTCCAAAGAATCAGCCATTGAAAAACCCTATGGAACACAGTTCTACTCTGACACACACAGGGTTGTCATGAGTTGGAATAGACTCCACAGCAACTGGTTTAAGTCAGCTCTTACAAGGACACTGTTAAAACAAAAACCATATTAAACCAATAATAGAAATTGAATGAAGTTTATTTAATATACAATTTGCAAATTGGGGTAACATTTCGACTAGGGAGTCAAAAATGTACCAAAGAAGAGAGAACCTCCAATGATTCTTATACCCCATCTTATTTACATTTGCCATGGAATCAAGGACAGACAGTGTGTTTACATAATAACAATTTATCTTAAAACACAGCTTCTAGTCTGACCTTGGGATTTCCGTTTCTCCAAACTGACTGCGCATAGACAATTCTTCAAAAGAGTCCAGTGATAAGGCAAATGGTTTTACTAAGCTACTTACTACGGTATTGAGTGACTTAAAGTTGACTTTAGAAAACCAGTTTTCTCAAGATTCAAAGTTCAAAAAAAGATCTAAGGGCAATGTTCTGGGTGGGTCACCCCACCTCCATCGACCCCAGAGATCTGTATTCCAGGAGAATTAAAACTGTTTCTCAACACTCACAGTCTCCTAGTAGAAACCCAAAGCCACTTTTCAGCTCCTATCCAATCTTCAGCTCTTCCTTTAGCAGCCACCTCCTCAGAGAAGCCTTTCCTGTTGCTCTGCCCTTAACTTGACTAATGTGCCCCCTCTATGTGCTCCCACAGCACCCTGTGCTACATAAGTCTGTGTCTACATCCATGGCTACATATAAAATGAGGGTTTTCTATTTGCAAGGCAATATGAACAGAGTTTCAGTTCATTACTTCATTCAATCTGTACAGTAATCCTGTCCGATGGGTACCTCAGCCATGTTTTACAGAAGGAAGAATTTTAGGCTTAGAGTGGTTGTCATTTGTACACAGTTAGTAACATATCACTTATTATAAAATATCTGATACTAACCCAAATATATAATAATTGCCTATTTGTCTGAATCATCCATTGTTCTGTAAGCTCCATAAGACTAAAAAAAAAAAAAGATTACCATCCAGTTGATCCCAATTCATGGAGTCCCCATGTGTGTCAGAGTAGAATTGTGGTCCACAGGATTTTCAACATTTTCAACAGCAGATTTTTCAAAAGTAGGTCTCCAGGCCTTTCTTCTTAGGTGCCTCTGGAAGAACTCAAATTTCCAATCTTTTGCTTAGCAGCTGAGGACATTAGTTTGCACCACCCAGGGAGGCCTCCGGAAGGTTAGGGACTGCCTTGTTCATCAACACCAATTACCTTCCTAGCACTTAGTAGGTGTTCAACATAAACAGATATTGAATAAATTAATTCTAAACCACCAAAACAACTGCTTGCCAAGTTTACTTCACTGCAGTCATGGGGTTTTTCCTCCCAAAATCATATTAATATTTCTGACTTATTTGGAAGCTTACTCATAATGTTGACTGGGAAGTTCACCCACTAGTCTCCACAAATAGCTGGCAAAAGACTCCTTTTTCAGGAAACACCAACCAAGAGTGCACCCTAAATTGCTGTTAGTCAGGCCCCAATCCCATGTTCCTCCCAGGCCTCCATCCACCAAACCTTAGAGGCTGGGACTTCTCCTTTAAACGCATCAACTTCCTCATGCTCCACAGATACTCAAGTCTTTTTTCAGTGTTTTGTTTTTAAGTTGTGATTTCTCCATGACCACCACCGAGAGTTAGTTGACCTTTTCTCACAGCTTCAAAACAGCAGCCAAGAAGCTGGGTTCTGAAATTGAATAGGGGCCAGGGTTATGAGCGGAAGGCCTCTCACAGTACTGGGCCAGTCGTTTTGTTGCACTGTGAACTCTTACAGCATGGGCTCAGATAAAGTTTTATCCAGCATGAACTGTCCCCCAACAAAATAATAATCACTGGAAAATGAAACTGCTCCCAACTGACTTTACCTCTTAGATTTCTTCAGTATTCATGCCTAATGTCTACAGCACCCCAATGGGACCTTGCCGAGACATGGCTTCCTCAATACTCTCTGTGGTTTCACTACATCTCGGTTCCCTAAATAGATTCTAAACTCCTAGATGGTAAGAGAGTCTCTTGTCCCTGGAAAGGTGCTATGCTTCCTGCGTGCATAGAAATGGTTTACTTGAACCATTAAGAAATATCAACCAAATCATGATAAAGGACTTTTTTCAAGTCAGTCATTTAGAAGTTGTGGTGTTTGTTTGTTTTTATGCTGTCTAACACTAAGACTTTTATTAATTACTCCTGAAGATTAGCTACCAGAATCAGAAGAGTAATAATGGGAGGCCACTCCATTTGAAGAGAATTGAAGTAAAACCATCCTAGGAGAAGGGCTTATTCTCCCTTTTCTTTAATCTCCCTAGTAATGCACTTGTAACATAGCACAGTCAGCCTGAAAGAAACTTTGTTAAGACAATTTGACAAAAGGGGCTATTTACAAAGCTGGTAATAGGGAACCCAAGGTACAGAGTGGGAGAGGGTTAACATGTCATGGGGTTGGTAACCAATGTCACAAAACAATACGTGTACAAATTGATGAGAAGCTAGTTTGTTCTGTAAACCTTCATCTAAAGTACAATCAGAATTAAAAAAAGAAATAAAAATCATAAACCATGGAGGAAAATGTTGCTTAATTGTATTATATTAAAATGGTTAATCATATTTTAAAGAAAGTGGGGAGGGGAGCTATTTACCTAGTCCAGGTTCCTTACTTAACCATACTTAAAAGAGGTTCTTTAAACTCAAGGCAATAAGAAAATGACAAACATATTTCTTGATGATAAACGAACCCACATTTAGTGCTGAGAGTCCTGGTGGCACAGTGATTAAGAGCTCAGCAGCTGACCAAAAGGTGAGTAGTTCCAAGCCACCAGCTGCTCCTTGGAAACCCTATGGGGCAGTTCTACTCGGTTCTATAGCGTCACTATGAGTTGGAATAGTCTCCAGAGCAGTGGGTTTGAGTTTGGTTTGGTGCTGGGTGTCACATGAACAATGAACAGTAGCTTATGTTGTTACTATTGATGCCCAATACATACAGAAAACTATTTTGATTACAATGTCCTATCGTGCTTACTTTTCTAAGATTGTGGGCCAGAAACTATATTTAAAACCAAACTCTAACCAAACTCGTTGCTGTCGAGTCAATTCCAACTCAGACTGACTCTATAGGACAGAGTAGAACTGCCCATAGGGTTTCAAAGGATGAAATCTTTAAGGAAGCAGACTGCCATATCTTTCTGCTGGAGAGCGGCTGGTGCATGCCAGTCACTGACCTTTCTTTTAGTAGCCCAGTGCTTAAGTACTAGCCATTTACAAGGACTTAATTGGATAAAACATCGTGGCTAACTGCATCACAGATGAAGAGCCAGCATCCTGAATATAAGCTTAAATTTTGGAGTTTCATATATAAACTTCTGAAAAAGCTCCTCATCTTTCTTTCTTTTTTTAAAAATTGAGAAATAATAAATATACAGTTGTTGTAGATGTTATGGAGCCGTTCCGACTCATAGCGACCCTACCTACAACAGAATGAAACTTGGCCAGATACTATGCCCTCCTCACAATCGTTGCTGTCTGAACCCATTGTTGCAGCCCTTGTGTCAACCTATCTCCTGGAGGGTCTTCCTCTTTTTCGCTAACGCTCTACCTTACCAAGTATGATGTCCTTCACTAGGGACCCGTCCCTCCTTATAACATGTTCAAAGTACATGAGACCAATTTCCGCCATCCTCATTCCAAGGAGCACTCTGGCTGTAGTTCTTCCAAGACAGATGAAACATACAGTAAAGTATTCACATCTTAAGTGCACAGCTTGCTTAATTTTTACGTATGTGTACACCCATCTTAGTACTGCACAGACAAGCTATAGAAGGCTTCATGGTGCCCCCCCCCCCCGCAAAAAAAACCTAACCTGTTGTCATCGAGTGGATTCCGACTCATAATGACCCTATATGACAGAGTAGAGCTGCTCCATAGGGTTTCCAAGGAGTGGATCCACCTTTTGGTTAGCAGCCCTATCGCGCCTTAGCTCTTAACCACTGCGCAACCAAGCCTGCCAAACAAATCAAATCCATTGCCATCCAGTCGATTCCAACTCACAGCAATCCTCTATCCTTCAAAGATAACCACTATTCTTCTATCTCCATAGATTAGTTTTGTCTGTCCTTGTTGTTGTTGGGTGCTATCGAGTTGGTTCTGGCTCATAGTGGCCCTACGTACAACAGAACAAAACAATGCCCAGTCCTTAGCCATCTTTGCTATGTTTGAGCCCATTGTTGCAGCCACTGTGTCAAGCCATCTCATTGAGGGACTTCCTCTTTTTCACTGACTCTGTACCAAGCATGATGTCCTTCTCTAGGGACTGGTGCCTCCTGATAACATGTCCAAAGTAAGTGAAAGAAATGTCACCATCCTCACTTCTAAGGAGCATTCTGGCTGCACTTTTTCCAAGACAGATTTGTTCCTTCTTCTGACAGTCCATGGTGTATTCAAAATTCTTTGCCAACACGGTAATTCAAAGGCATCAATTCTTCTTCAGTCTTCCTTATTCATTGTCCAGCTTTCACATGCATATGAGGCAGTTGAAAATGCCATGGCTTGGGTCAGGCACATCTTAGTCCTCAAGTGACATCTTTGCTTTTTAACACTTTAAAGAGGTCTTTTGCAGCAGATTTTCCCAATGCAATACATCATTTGATTTCTTGACTGCTTTTGCAGCCGATTTGCCCAATGCAATGTGTCATTTGATTTTTTTTTTATCGTTGTAGTTTAAGTGAAAGTTTACCATTCAAGTTAGTCTCTCATACAAAAATTTGTATATACATTGTTATGTGACCCTAATTGCACGTCCCATACTGCGACAACACACTCCTCCTTTCCACCCCTGTGTCCATTCAACCAGCTCCTAACCCTCTCTGCCTTCTCTTCTCACCTCCGGACAGAAACTGCACATTTAGTCTCAAGTATCTACTTGAGCTAAGAAGCACACTCTTTACGACTATCATTTTATGTCCCACAGTCCAGTCCAATCTTCGTCCGAAGAGTTAGCCTCGGAAATTGTTTTAGCTCTGGGTTGACAGAGAGTCCGGGGGCTGTGCTTTCTGGGTTTCCTGTAGTCTCAGTCAGACCGGTAAGTCTGGTCTTTTTACTAGAATTTGAGTTCTGTACCGCACCTTTCTCCTGCTCTATCAGGGACTCTCTATTCTGTTCCCTGTCAGGGCGGTCATTGGTGGTAGCCAGGCACCATCTAGTTCTTCTGGTCTCAGGCTGATGCAGTCTCTGGTTTATGTGGCCCTTTCTGTCTCTTGGGCTAATACTTTCCCTGTTTCTTTGGTGTTCTTCATTCTCCTTTACTCAGGTGGTTGGAACCAATTGCTGCATCTTAGATGGTCACTTGCTAGCTTTTAAGACCTCAGATGCCACTCACCAAAGTAGGATGCAGAACTTTTTCTTAATAAACTTTGTTATGCCAATTGATCTAGCTGTCCCCTGAAAGCACAGTCCCCAGCTCCTCGCCCCTGCTACTCTGTTCCTCGAGGTATTTGATTGTATTCAGGAAACTTCTTAGCTTTGGTTTGGTTTGGTCCAGTTGTGCTGACTTCCCCTGTAGTGTGTGCTGTCTTTCCCTTCACCTAAGATAATTCTTGTCTGCTATCTAGTTAGTGAATAACCCTCACCCTCCCTCCCCACCCTCGTAACCAGCAAAGAACGTTTTCTTCTGCATTTAAACCTTTTCTTGAGTTCTTATAATAGTGGTCTTATACAATATTTGTCCTTCTGTGACTGACTAAATTCACTCA
>NW_004444080.1:1896067-1913753 GCF_000243295.1 Trichechus manatus latirostris | reverse complement strand
GGTGCATTTAGTCCATTTACATTCAGTGTAATTATTGATAGCTATGACTACACTGCTGTCATTTTGATGTCTTTTTTTGTGTGTTGTTCACAGTTTCTTTGTTCCACTTAATTTTCTGTGCTGAGTCATTTTTCTTTATATATATTCTTTTCATCTTTTTCATTGTTGTTGATTTTGTATTTGCTGAGTCTTTATATTTTTCTTGCTTTTTATTTTGGCTTGTAGGGTTGTTGGTTTCCTTTGCGGTTACCTTAATATTTACCCTTATTTTTCTAATTTATACCAGTCTTTTATTTCTTTATTTTGCCTTGACTTCCTCTCCGTATGAAAATTCTGTCCCTACATTTCTTAGTTCCTCTTTTTTGTTTTAGTGTTGTCGTCTTCTACCTATTGACATCTCTGTTTCCCTATTTTCAGTGTTTTAGCCTTGATATATTTTTGTGGCTTCCCTATCTGGGTGGATATCTGGTTTCTCTGCCCTGTGTTCTAGTCTTGGGTTGTTATCTGATGTTATTGATTTTCTAACCAGAGGACTCTCTTTGGTATTTCTTGTAATTTTGGTTTGGTTTTTACAAATTCCCTAAACTTCTGTTTATTGAGAAATGCCCTAATTTCACCATCATATTTGAGAGAGAGTTTTGCTGTATATATAATTCTTGGCTGGCAATTTTTTTCCTTCAAGGCTTTATATGTCATCCCATTGCCTTCTTGCCTGCATGGTTTCTGCTGAGTGGTCTGAGCTTATTCTTACTGACTCTCCTTTGTAGATTACTTTTCGTTTATTCCTAGCTGCTCTTAAAATTCTCTGTTTATCATTGGTTTTGGCAAGTTTGATTATAATATGTCTTGGTGATTTTCTTTTGGCATCTACCTTATGTGAGTTTCGATGAGCATCTTGGTTAGATATCTTCTCATCTTTCAGGATATCAGGGAAGTTTTCTGCGAACAAATCTTCAACAATTCTCTCTGCATTTTCTGTTATCCCCCCCTGTTCTAGTACTCCAATCACTCGTAGGTTATTCCTTTTGATAGAGTCCCACATAATTCTTAGGGTTTCTTCATTTATTTTAATCCTTTTATCTGATGTTTCCTCAAATAAGTTGGTGCCAAGTGCTTTATCTTCAGTGTCACTAATTCTGACTTCCATTGCCTCAACTCTTCTCCTATGACTTTCTGTTGAGTTGTCTAATTCTAAAATTTTATTGTTAATCTTCTGGATTTCTGACTGCTGTCTACGGATTCTTGCAGCCTGTTAAATTTGTCATTATGCTCTTTTCTGATCTTCTTAAGTTCCTCTATTTTGTGTTCTGCATTTTGCATAATTTCCTTCCTTGTGTCTTGAGGAGTTCTGTATATTAATCATTTGTATTCTGCCTCTGGTAATTCCAAGAAATTTTCTTCCTCCAGAGGATTTCTAGATTCTTTATTCTGAGAGCTTGCTAAAGCCATCATAGTCTGCCTTTTTATGTGATTTGATATTGACTGTTGTCTCCGAGCCATCAATAAGTTATTATATTTGTTTATTTTATGTTTGCTTACTGTGTCTTAGATTCTTGTTTTATTTTTGTTTTGATATGCCCAAATAGGTTGCTTGTGTGAGCTAACCCAATCACTGGTGCCCATGAAGCTCCAACATCCTGCCACCAGGTGGTCAGAACTCCCACTAAGTATGTGAGCCCAGAAGGCCACCCACTCCTCCTATATGGATTCAGCTCAGGTGTCCAGGTAGTCAACCACCAAGTGTGTGGTGCAGGCTCTCACCTACAGTCCTAGACAGGCATGGTGATTGGTGTAGGCATAGGTGTCTGGCTGCAGCAGGGGGACACATGCTGAGCAAGGCAGGGGGCTGACGGCCACCCCTGAGTGTCCAGGAGGAAAGCATGTCCCTCTTCCTTACAGCATGTATGTGGGAGGTTTTTGCAACCAGACTATGAACTCCCAGTGCTGTTGGTCATAAGGACTGAGGGCCACCTCTTATTCACAGGTGGCTAGGTGGTGCGGGTGGAGCCACCAGTCCTCAGGCCTCTGATGTGGATAGGTGAAGACCCTGCTTAATGGGCAGAGCAGTGTCAAATGTCAAGAACCTGCCACTTCACAGCTGAAAGAGTTGAAGTTAGACTTCAGGTATATACTTTGTTGTACTGTGTTAATGATGGCCTACGCTGTTGAAATGGGCCCACATAAGTCTATGCAGGGGGAAAGGCACTCAAAGTCCATGGATCCTTTATGCCTGTGCCTAGGCAAAAGAGCTGTGCCTACCCTGGTTTCTGGCTTAGGGGAGCTGACAGATTATTTTCCCCCTGTTTGTTAATTTGTTCCCTCTTCAAGGCTGGGAGAATGGCTCAGGGTTCGTGACAGGTCCTACTTCCAGCCTAGGGGACTCGGCAATTGCTGAAGCCATCCCAGACCCAGTGCAGAGCAGGGAGGTGAATGGGAAAAAGGTTTCTCCCTAAGGGGGGTGTTTTTGATCTGCGCAGTAGGCGAGATGCAAGTGCTTATCTTTTGCTGATGAAGGGCTGCTTCTCACTGGTTTGGGATGGCCGTGTAGACTCTTTGCCATTGGGTCTCTCCCCATGTGGAAAATGCCTCCAGAGTGCTGCTGTTTTCCTGCCTCACCATACACCCTAAGCTGAGCCAGGCTGAAGGGCTCTGGCTCCCACCAAGTCAGGTCTGGCAACTCCTAGCTGCTTCTGAACTGTCTCTCCCTCCCCCTGCCACTCAGTCCGATTCCTCAACTTTGCCTTTGATGTTCAGGGCTCCTAGATTGTCATATACAATCAATTTACTTGGTTTTTTTTTTGGTCTTTGTTGTAAGAAGGACCCCCGGAAGCATCTGACTACTCTGCCCTCTTGGCCCCACCTCCTCATTTGATTTCTTGAGTGCTGCTTCCATAAGCGTTGATTATGGATCCAAGTAAAATGAATTCCTTGACAACTTTAATATTTTCTCCATTTATCATGATGTTGTTTGTTGGTCCAGTTGTGAGAATTTTGTTTTCTTTATGTTGAGGTGTAATCCATACTGAAAGTTTTAGTCTTTGATCTTCATCAGTAAGTCTGTCCTTAAACTTTATATAAATGGAATTATAATTGTATTCTTTTGTGCCTAGCTTCTTCTGCTCAGCATTATGCCTGTGAGATTCATCATGTTGTTGCACGTAACAATACCTTACTCTTTTTCACTATTGTGTAAAATTTCATTGTGTAACTATCCCAGTTTACTTATTTATTCTATTGTTGATGTATGTTTGGATTGATTTCAGTCTTTTTTGTTATGAATAAAGCTACTGTCTTAGATCTAGTGCTGCTATAACAGAAATACACAAGTGGATGGCTTTATCAAATAGAAGTTTATTCTCTCACAGTCTGGTAAGCTAGAAGTCCAAATTCAGGTGCCAGCTCCAGAGGAAGTGTTTCTCCTGTTGGCTCTGGAGCTTCTCTTCACAGGAACATCATGTCCAAAGGACATGCTCTGCTCCTGGCATTGCTTTCTTGGTGGTATGAAGTTTCCCTGTCTCTTTGTTCGCTTCTCTTTTTTATATCTCAAAAGAGATTGTCTCAAGACACAATCTAATCTTGTAGAGTGAGTCCTGACTCATTAACATAACTGCTGATAATACCAGCTCTTCAACATCATAGAGATAGGATTTACAACACATAGGAAAATCACATCAAATGACAAAATGGTGGACAATCACACAATATTGGGAATCATGGCCTAGCCAAATTGACAGATATTTTGGGGGAACACAATTCAATCCATGACAGCTAAGGTGCACATTACTATATATGTATGTGATGGACATATTTCTCTTAGGTATATAGCTAGGAGTAGAATGGCTGGATTATAGAGAAGACTATGTTTGAGATTTTCATCTTTAGCTAATTTGAAAGAAAATCGGGGGTGGGGTCTAGAAAAAGTACCTTCTGCTGATGTCTATTGTGTTAGTTGAACTGCTTGGAGAGTATGTATAGCTACAGTTAGCCAAGTTGAACAGATGTACTTCTGGATAAAGTCTCAAGAAGTGAGTGGATAACATCAGATGGCACTTGAACTACATCATTAATACATTGTGTATGGGCCAAAGAGAATTATCTATGTAACTTATTTGAACCATTCAGGAAATGCCAAAGTTCCAAATATGTTGGGTGCTAAAAGTTCTTGGAAAAATTAGAGTATTCTAATTAGATTCAACCCTGAGCGAGTGACAGAAACAGTTAAGTGCTCAGCTACTAAGCAAAAGATTGGCAGTTTGAATCTACCCAAAATTGCTTCTGAAGAAAAGCCTGGAGACCTACTTCCGAACATCAAAGCCATTGAAAGCCATATGGAGCATAGTTTTACTCTGAAACTCTTGGGGTTAACATGAGTCAGAATTGACTCATTGGTCACTTTTTTTTCTTTTGTTTTTTTGTTTTATAAGAACTTTAGGACAGCACAAAGCTGTCTATAAACCACACCCATTGCCACCAAGTCAATTCTGACTCGTGGTGATCCCATGTATTACAGAATAGAACTGCTCCATAGCATTTTCTTGGCTGTAATCTTTACAGAAGCAGATAGCCAGGCCTTTCTTCTGCAATGCTGTTGGGTGTGTTCGAACCGCCAACCTTTAGGTTAGTAGCCAACCTCAAATACTGCACCACCCAGGGACCTAAAGCAGTCTATGCCCATTGCACCATTGCTGTAGAGTCAATTTTTCAACTCATAGCAACCCTGCAGGACAGAGTAGAACTGCCCCCTAGGGTTCCAAGAAGCAGCTGGTGGATTTGAACTACTGACATTTTGGTTAGTAGCCAAACACTTAACCACTGCGCTAAGCTATTAAAACACACACACACACACACACACACACACACAAAAACCCGTTGCCATCAAGTCGATTCCAACTTAATAGGGACCCTATAGATCTCAAGTAATCACTGAGGGATACCTCTTCACAGGGAAGGAGATTGTGCTCTCATCTAGCTTTATCTTCTTCATTGGCCACGATGGGATTTGAAATTCCTACTTGGAAGTTGTCAGTGAGAATAAAAAAGATTTTCACTTATTATTTCATCCACAGCCTCCACCTTCAAATAAAATGTCTGCTCCTTTCTGTTAGGGTTTTTCCTAGGTTTGAGTTAAAATCTTTGTGTAGAGAACAAATCTGGTGCCAAGCACAAGTTATAATTAAGTTATGCTTATCCTCTGGGGAAGCTGAAGTCTGATCAACTTCCTCCACATGGTAGGACTGTTTCTTCTTTCCCCTGAAACCTCCTATACCCTCCCCCTCTTTCCCCACCACCACTACCACCACCAGTACACACAAATGATTTGTATTTACCTTTTCTGTCCTAGTATCCTTTTGCAGATCACTTTATTTTCCATAAAAGCCCTTTGACAATGCAGATCTCTTACCACTTTCTCACATACCAGTGGCGGTAGATCAATTGTACAACAGTTATCTTGGGACTTTGTCTAGACTTTTCTTTAGAAAACATCCTGGGAATAATTCCAAGCTTTTTGATTAACTGGGCAGTTCCGGAAATTAAGTGTGCCTTCGCCATTCCTCACTTGAATTACAGTATTATTACTGGACCTCTGTATCAGGGTGTGCTCCTGAGAATTTCTGCTAATACAGGATGTAACAGTTTGGATTCTTATAACGTTGTTCCTCCTAGTTAATTTTACCTTCATATACAGAACAAAAAAACAAACCCATTGCCGTCGAGTCGATTCTGACTCATAGAGACCCTATAGGACAGGGTAGAACTGCCCCATAGTGTTTCTAAGGAGGGGCTGGTGGATTCGAACTGCCGACCTTTTGGTTAGCAGCCACAGCTCTTAACCACTATGCCACCAGGGTTTCCATACCTTCATATATAAACCTTTATTAAGATTTCTTAATTAATGAAGGAATCAACACTAGATCTTTTCTACAAAATTCTACCAAGTCTTTATCATAGAGATGAGTGTGGCCCTCAAATCTTTTCCCTACTAATGACCTTAACTTCTCTTTGTCCAATTTAACTTTTTTTTCAAAGGAATTAGATCAGAGCAGACTATTATATACACTATGTAGGCAACCACTATTCAATGACTTTCAAATTTGCTCCTAAGTTGGAATCAACATGCATGATTCAGAAAACTAGGATGACCATAACTGCATTCAAATTGATCAGTAGAGTGTGGCTACATGAGAGAGCCCAACTAACTGACAGTAATCAACATGCTGATAACAAAGCTAGGTCAGCTCTGCCTTCCAGAGATGAGGGCGGGAGTTGATTCTTGCTAAGTGACCTTTCTCATACCTTGCCAGTAGAAGAAAGGAAGGGAAGGAATTAATACTTACTAAGTGCCACACGCCAAACACTCTTCCAGGTACTTTACATGGGCTACCTGAAAATTCATGGCTAAGGGAGAGGAGTGAGATAACTCCTCGTAATAACAAGAATGGGAAATACCTTAACTTACGTTATGAAGTCCTGGTGGCACGACGGTTAAAAGCTCAGCAGTAAACCGAAAGGTCAGCATTTAGAATCTACCAACCGCTTCTTTGAAAACCTATGGGGCAGTTCTACTCTGTTCTATAGAGTCACTATGAGTCTGAATCGACTCGACGGCAACCGGTTTGGTTTTTTGTTTTGTTTTGTTTTATGGGTGTTATGGATTTTACAGATTCTTGTCCAATCTGAGGGAAGTTTCTTTAGGAATTACTGGAATGGATTGAGCAGCTGAATTTAAAAGACCTTGGTGTCTTGAATAATCGTTAGTGTAACTCTTGAGTGTATTTTCTCAACGGCTGCTTCCTGTCCTCTTTCGCTTTGCCATGTCTCTGTCTCATTAAGTATTTAAAGCAGCTTGTTAATAATTCACTTATCTGCTTCTGTATTGCTGTTTATTCACTATACTGGGTGGGGCTTCTCCTGGGTTTCTGCTTAGTCTCTTATGCTGGCTTTTGTCCTGTATGGGCCCCCTTCTCACTTCTCACTTTTCCGGCAACTCCTGGCAGTACTCTTGGTTGTGTCCTGATTTTATACATTCCAATTCTTTTGCTGATACCTCCCACTTACCACTCTGGGCTTCTCAGAGTTAACTCTCAGTCCGCTCTGGATTTCCTCCACTTCAAATTGGTACCACCTCAGCTGGTTTCCCACTCTTGCGTAACTCCACTCCAGATATGATTCATGGAGACATGATTGACCAAGACACAAATGATTGTCCATGTCTACTACACCTCTTTTCAGTTAAATGGATCAAATTGACCAACAGTTATGACCAGAATAATTTTCACAGTTATTCTGTCCCCTAGTCTATAGATCCAGGCTTAAACATAAAATTAGAAAAACTTTGAATGGTAGATCCCGAAAGCCAACAAAGCAGTCCAAAGGACCCCAAATCTGCTTATCTTTTTTTTTTTTAAGGAATAGCACCTAATGATTTGATAACATCCCTGAAGTAAAGAGCTACATGTCAAAATCATTTCCTGATGTTGGTTAAGTTTTGTAAGATACCAAACAATAAGAAACCTCTGATTTTATAACTATAGAATGTGCATGCCATTTGTGCTTGTCAACAGATATTTAGTTTGGATTTATTTCCTAGCATAGAATTGATAGGAAAACGAATTTTTTTTTAAAAAAGTGGTCTTTTGTAAAAGGCTTGATAATTCCTGTATGAGACGAGAACTATTCCAAGCGGATTAAATGCTGATTAGATGTAGCTCATCTTCTAAACGGCATCCGTCAGCAAGCCACATCCCCATTGAGAGAGGGAGTCTATTCTTCCACCACCTTGAATATGTGTTGACCTCTGGATGCTTCAACCAATAGAAAATTATGGAAATAGCATAGTGCCACTTTCAGGCCTAGCCTTTGCGAGGATTGGAAGTTTCCACTTCTTGCCTCTTGGAGCCCTGAGCTGCCATGTAAGAAGTCCAGGTTACTCTGCTGGACAGAGGCCATACAGAGCAGAACTGAAGTACAAGCCAGGAGATGACGAAGCCATCTTGGACCCTCAGCCCACCTGAGCTTTCACATGGTTCCAGCCCCAGCTTCTGTATAACTGCAACTGCATGAAAGACCCTGGGTGAAGACCTTCCAGATGTGCTCAATCAACTCACAAAACTAGAAGAGAAAAACAATTGTTATTTTAGGCCACTAAGCATTGGGTGGTTGGTTATTCAGCAGTAGATAACAAAAACAAATGAATCCCAAGGCTCGGGATAAGGCAAGCATCCAGACCAAGCACTTCCCATTAACAAATTTTATTTCTGAATTTTCCTTTCCATACTCAACTTAGTTGGCCTTTCTCCAGTTGTTTGATCCTTAACTTTAGTAATGTATATGAACTGTTGCTTTTAAACCTGAAACTTGTGTGTGCTTGTGTGTGTGTATAAATCTAAAAGTTTGTTTCTAAATGTATTAGATAAATGCAACTCACAAGAGCTACTGGCACATCAAAACATCAGGTTTATACAATAATGATGGGGAATCCCAATGGAGATCACCAAAATTTACATACCAATGATTTATTGGGCAAGGAGGGATACACCATCTGATATATGCTCTTACTCTTTTTCAGTAAAAGAATGTTAACAGGGAACATTCTGTGGCCCACTCAAAATATCCAAGAAGACAATTTGTTCCCTGGCTTCCTATACAAAATATACGGCATGATAATTTGCTATCTGACTTTCAGGAGAAATTTATCCTCTGCCTTAGCTAAGAGACCAGTCCATCCCCAGAAAGTAGAAATTTAAAACTTCCTAGAGCCACAGCTTGACTCTGAATATCAAATCAGCCTTCCTGCTTAAATTCTCTGACCCTATATCCTTATGTCAGTAACTGGGACTTTGATTTACTTTTTGAGTACAAAAATAGACAGAAAGCATTGTGTAATAAAAAGAATAGTCAAAAGTATATGTTACGCTTATGACATACTAGAGATACTTCTTTGGGCTTATATGTTACCTCTTAGCCCAATAATGTCTATATTTTTAGCATCCCCAGGGCTCTGCATCTCAGTAAATGCCAACAACATTCATCCAGTTGCTTAATCCATAACCCAGTGACACCTTTGATGCCTCTTTTTCCTTCATATTTGTATTGACTCCATCAAGTCCTGTCGTATCTATCTCTAAAACCATTGACTTATACACTTTAAAATGGTACAATTAAATACAATGGTATGGTATGTGAGTTATATTTCAATAAAGCTGTTTTTTTTTTTAAATTTAGAACTTTTTCCACCTCTTCTCATCACAACTACTGTCACACCTGTTCAAACCACCATCTTACCTCACCTAGATTGCTGTAACAGCTTCCTAACTCGTCTCCCTGCTTCAGGTCTTGCGCTTTATGGTCTATTTCCACAAAGCATCAAGAATGAATAGTCTAAGCATTGACTGTTCTCTCTGCTTGGGGCACATTTTCTCCAGATCATTCAGATCTCTGTTCAGTGTTTTCTCATTAAAAAGACCTCCCCGGGTCACTCTATATAAAATGAAAGTTTCTCTTAACACCTTCCCCATTATTCTTTCTCTTTTTAGTCTGATTTATTTTTTTTGTTTGTTTGTTTGTTTCTAGCATGCGTAATTACATGACATCACATTCCTGTTTGTTCACAGTGAATTAAACTCCATGAGTACAGAGGCTTTGTCTGTATCCAGCCCTTAGAATAGTATCTAGCACAGAGCAGGTGTTTAATCAATGTTGCTAAATGTTGAATGAATGCGAAGGAAGGAAGGGAGGGAGAAAGGAAGAAGGAAAGAAGGAAGGAAAGAAGAAAGATATATTATTAAACATTCTTTATTGCAAAGTTCACCAGCTCCTTCATCCAGCAACACTCGTCTTATGTCAGGGACATCAACCTAGCCCAAGGTAATTATGTTCTGGTTAGATCTTATTTCCCCCAAGAATTGGTGCGTTGCAAATGTCCTAGTTATTTTGAAGATATACCAGCAATCTTAAACTGGTGAGAAGAAAAGTTCTTCTCTTTAAAAAGTCCTAAAGTGCCCTCCTCACACTGAAAGGACACTTAGACCAACAAATGAGCTCCAGGTGATAAAAACTTTCCCTAAAAATATCAGTCTTGAAGCCCAATAATACATTCTACGATAATATTTATTGCATGTGAACACTTGGCAAGTCCTGGTTATCTGTACATGGTTTAAAAAAAAAAAAGTTAACCGCCTCCATGAACAACTGTCTCCTTTGCCATAAGACCAGAAGAACTGGATGGTGCCTGGCTACCGTTACTGGACATTTTGATCAAAGAGTCCATAGAAGATTCCTGACCAAAAGGGGGAAAATGCAGAACAAAATTTCAAATTCTCATGGATTCTAGACTTTCTGGAGCCATGGAGAGTGGATGAACCCCTGAAACTATTGCCCTTATATCATCTTTAAACCTTAAACCAAAATATCCCCTGAAGCCTTCTTAAAATCAAATAATAATTTAGCTTAACTAGTAAAGACTGTCTGCCTTGAGCATTGGGCTTTTTCAAGATATATCTATATGGGTTCAAATTCACAACAGCCATTCAAAAGATTAGATAGGAACCTTAGGGGGCAGTGAGTTTATGTTAATGGGGGAAGGATAACTGAGAAAAGAAGAGTGAGAATGGTTGCACACCTCGAAGAGTGTAATCAAAGTCACTGGATTGTACGCGTGGAAACTGTTGAATTGGTGTATGTTTTGCCATGAATATTCTCAAGAGCAAAAGAAAGGAAGGAAGGAGGTTAATCTAATTTTTAATAGAAATTAGTTTTTTTTTATTTCAAAGAACAAACATATCCTTTATTCTCTACTCTGGTAAACAAAACAAACAAACAAAAAAGAAAAACTGAACCCATTGCCATAGAGTCAATTCCAACTCACAGCAACCCCTGTGTTACAGAGTAGAACTGTTCCATAGGGTTTTTTTGGCTGTAATCTTTATGGAAGTAGATCACTAAGCCTTTCTAAGGTGGCGCCACTGGGTATGTTCGAACTACCAAGCTCTAGGTTAGTAGCTGAGTGCGAACTGGGTGCACCACCCAGGGACTCTCCTACTCTGGTAAGGGCTGTCTTAAAATCACTTCTCCCCACTGACAATTCCTCTCTTAGCTCATGTGTTCCTCCTGCCTTCCTTTCACAAAATACGTCCCTCTTCTTTACTGAAGTTAACCCACTCACTGTACTCTTGATCCCACCCCTTCCAACTATTGCTTCATCATTCAATCTCTATGATGTTCATTATCAAACATCTCAAAGAAAATCTCCGTTCATCACTGTGATTATTTCTGTACCCATCGCCAATCATCTGCTACTCTAATCTCAATGCCACTTTCTGCATTCTCATCCTTCTGGCACTCTCCAGAGTATTTGACTCCGTTGACCTCTCCCTCCTCCTCAGACTTTCATCAGGCTCAATTTAGTTAAACCTAGACAATTCTTCCTTCCTCTCCTTCCTGATAATGCTCCGCAATATCCTTTCCTGGCTTATCTTCATTCTCCCACACACTACATGTGGGTAGCCCCCATGGCTCTGCCTTCCTGCCTCTATTCCCCTGTGGTTTTCTCATCTGCATCCATGGCTTCAACTGGCACCTCTCTAAGTGGTCGCATACGTCTACGTCTCCAATCACAACCACAGTCTTAAACTCTCCCCACATGTCCATGCCTATTAAACATTTCTATCTGAAATTCCTCAAATTCAACCTATCTACAATAAAACTTACTATTTTCCCATTCCACAAGTCATTTCCCCTTCTTTCTTTTCTAATTCCAATAATGACACCACCGTCAACTAGTAGTAACATGCTTAACCCCTACACCACCCAGGGACTCCATTTAAGTACTGTGGAGCATACAAAAATTTGTCAGACATGATGTCTGTCTTCAATTGTCTTAGTCTTTGTTATAGATTTAATTGTGTCCCCCCAAAACGTGTTGAAATCCTAACGCCTATACCTGTGAGTATGATCCTGTTTGGGAATTTTAGGATTTCCTTTATTATGTTAATGAGGTCATATCGATGTAGGATGTGTCCTAAACCTAATCACTTCCAGTTATAAAAAAAGCAGATTAGACATAGGATCAAGCACATACTGGGGAAGATAGATGCCATGTGAAGATTGCCTAAGAACCGAGGAACCCTGGGGCTCTAAAGGCTGAAGGCAACAAGGATATTCCCCCAGAGCTGTCAGAAAGAGAGCCTTCTGCTATAGCACGTGCCCTGAATTCAAACTTCTAGCCTCCTAAACTATGAAAAAATAAATTTCTGTTAAAGCCACCCACTTGTGGTGTTTGCGTTATAGCAGCACAAGAAAACTAAGATAGTCCTGAATAGTGAGATAAGACATGCTCTCAAGTTATTACAATACAAAGAAAAAAGGTGATAAGTCTATGTGAGAATCGCAAACAAAGAGCTACTAGGTTTCAGGAAAGGCAGAGGTGACATTACACTGAAGGAATCAAAAAGTTGTATGAAGGAAGCACCCAATAGGTTTTAAAGATTTGTTACATTAAGAAACATGTGCATTAATAATAAGGCAGAAGCAACTAGTTGTAGTCAATAAAAGCTGACGTTCTGTGTTAATGAAATCACTTGATTTGCCACATTGGGGCAAGTGAAATGTGCCAGGGTAAAAGATAATGGGACTTGAGAACTTGTGAGTGGGTGAATTTGCTTAACTAGATTCCTTCATGAAAGAAATCTTACTCATCAGCCCTGGCAACTTCTAAGCTCTAATTATTTCTGGTTAGTCATGTGGCTTTTCATATGATATGCTGCTTTTGGCAGACTGCTTAAACAACTTTATCTTGCAGTCAGCAACCAAAGGCTTCCTATTTTCAGTTTTACCCTTGATGGGAACTGTCAAGCAGAACCTTTGGGACTGGGGGAACTCCAGGCCAGAGATCAAAAAGGCATGGCCAAATCTCTCCAAAGCAGGCAAGCATAGCCACCTGAAAGAGCCTAGAACGGAATTTTCAGAAGAAATCTTTTCTTCACTGACTCTGACGCATGCTTCTGGGATGATTCAAATTATAAATCCTTTCTCTTGGGCTCATAAATTACAAATTCAGGAATTGGTTAAAGAGCTTAATCATGTGCCCAGTGCTACAGACAGGAAAACATTGAGCACAGGGGCACAGAAGGGCCATAAGTGAACTTCTCCCCTAGCTTTCCCCTAACCTAGACTGAGCGAGGCAGCAGAATAGCTATCTCTAAGCTCTCTTCAGCTCTGAAATTCTGTGATTCTATGAAAATCCTCAGATTTGAAAAGATTTTCTTCTAGGAAGTGGATAGCCTGCTCCAACTTGGACATTTTCCCAAATGACAGTGGGAAAACCTCCCAGGGTTTATCCTAACTAAGCAGGGCAAGAAGGTTTTCTGAAATGCCAGCCTCAGTGGGTTACCACAGGATGGTAATATAGGCCTCACATTTCTAAACCTTAGTCTGGGTGCCTCAAGCTTGAGTAACATCTTTTGGTAATACTAACACAGTCAGGTGGGTGAAAGCAGGTTCTTCCTTTTCTATATAGATACCATCCTTAAAGATAAACTACCAAGTGTGCTAAGTCTGTGATGGAATTTCTAATAGAAGAATATCTTCCTAGCCTCCACAGTTCAAACCTGAGCTCATCAACAAACATAGTAATTCCCTGACTTTGGACAAGCTGCTTACTCTCTCAGCACCTCAGTTTTCAGATCTATTTAACAAGCACCTTGCAAGACTATAATGAGGTTATTTTGTGGATGTGGAAGTGCCGACACATGAACTCAAAATGTGTGTTAGCTCTCTTCCTCTCGATTCCCCCTTAGCCCATTTCAGTTCCTATTTTGAATATTATTTAATTTTCTTTTTATTTTATCTTTTAGTTAGATATTGCTTTCATCTATGTTTAATATATTTCACAAGGAGCCCTGGTGGCACAGCGGTTAAGCACTCGGCAGCTAAACAAAAGGTCAGCAGTTTGAACCCACCAGCCTCTCTGCTGGAGAAAGATGTGGTAGTCTGCTTCCGTAAAGATTTCCAGCCTCGGAAACCCTATGGGGCAGTTCTAACCTGTCATGTAAGGTTGCTATGAGTCGGAATTGACTCAATAGCAACAGGTTAATATACTTCACAAAAAGCTGAGAAATCACACACAAAAAATGTAGACGATCCAAGAATAAACAAAGAACCAAATCATTTAGGCTTATAGAGAAAAGTCAGGATTTTCATCATCCTGCAAAGATTCCCTCAGCATATGACTACTTTAGTTTTAAAAGTCCCTAAATACTAACACAGGGATCTGGTGGCACAGTGGTTAAAGCACTCGGCTGCTAACCAAAAGGTCGGCGTTTCAAACCCACCAGCCTCTCTGCAGGAGAAAAAATGTGGCAGTCTGCTTCAGTAAAGATTTACAGCCTCGGAAACCCTATGGGGCACTTTTACTCTGTTCTGTAGGGTCACTATGAGTTGGAATCCGCTCCACGGCAGTGGGTTTTTTAAACACTAACATAGAATCATCTCCTGGCCTAGCCCCATAATTTCTCCAGAAGCTCCCAGTCTGGAAGCTGACAGTCTTATCTTACCCCAGCTCTCTCCATCACCACCTAACTCACACAAATTCCTGGATCCACCCAATGCTCAACTTGGCCTCCACTAACAAACTGATAGCTCTTTCCACCGCCCATTCTCCTACTCCCCAGGGTAACAATCACCATCTCTCTCACAGTTAAATTGAAAGAGGTTTCATATCCTCTTTTTTTTCACTTTGTCTTTGTATTTCAATATTTTTCTGGTATAATATTGCCTGTGGAGCCCTGGTGGCACAGTGGTTAAGAACAACCAGAAGGTCGGCAGTTCGAATCCACCAGCCGCTCCTTGGAAACCCTAGGGGGCAGTTATACCCTGTCTGATAGGGTCGCTAGGAGTCAGACTTGACTCGATAGCAATGGGTTTTTTGGTTTAATATTGCCTGTATGTTTTACAACTAACCAACCTTTAGTTTGCAGGGGAAGAAACTAAAGGACAGGAAGGTAAGAGATTTGTCCAATGTCAAGAAGATACCAGCAAAGGTCAGTGTTAGGGCTGAGCTCCTGGCCTTTGCTCCGTCTCATCCTTTCAGCTAGCAGCAAGGCCACCAGCACAGGGCAGGCTGTTCATAAATGTTTACTGAGTAAGTGTTAAATGATTGCATGCTCAGTTTCCTCCACTGTAATTCAGGGGTGACATTGAGTATTTTCTGAAATAAGTCCAACATCACTGAATATCTTTCCTTCTCCAGCAATGTTGTCTTCAGGATTAAACGTTGGAATATTACTCAGGAGTCCAGATGTCTGTTTTTAGTTTTGCTGCTTTGGCTTGCTAAGTCTTGATAATGGATACAAAATTCACACAAAATGATACAACTTTCAGATATTTCATAAACTAAGACTCTCCTTAAAACAAAAGAGCGTCTGTTAGAGTCTCACTCTATGAGGAGGCAGAGGAAAGAAAACGGTCATACCATAAGGCAGTGCCACAGTTTTATAAAGTGCTTTTATAAGCGCTAGCTCATTTGAAACTTCCATTGACCTTATAAGAATGGTAGAACAGACATTATCCTTTCCATTTTGCATTTGAAAAATTTAAAGCTCAAAGAACTTAAGTGACTTTCCCAGGTTACAAACTTAAGTTGTGGAACCAAAACTAGAACCCAGGTCTTCTCTTTCTAAATGAGAATTAGTCATTCTCATGCTATCAATCAGCAGTTAGAATGCACTTAATCCATGCTGCCTCGTATGACTCTTTTTGTTTTTTAAATGAGCATAGTCTGTCTCGCCCCCTTACTCAACAGTCCCGAGGACAGAAACACGTCATATTCATATTAGATTCCTGATACCTAAGCATAGTTTCTGTCGTAAGATAGAATCTCAATAATGTTTAAAAACAATAACATTACTTTGGTGGAGAAAAATAACATCTTTTAGGCACAGCAGCTGCATTTAACAAGTTGGCTCTTCAAGAATATTTACTGGTTTCCCTGGGACCAGACTCTGGAGAAGGACATCATGCTTCATAAAGTAAATGGTCAGCAAAAAAGAGGAAGACCCTCAATGAGAAGGATTGACACAGTGGCTGTAACGATGGGCTCATACATAGCAACGATTTGTGAGGATGGCACAGAACCAGTCAGAGTTTCATTCTGTTGTACATAGGGTCATTGTAAGTCGGCACAGACTCAATGGCACCTAATAACAACATTATCCAAGAAAGGATGAAACGTCTATTTTTCAACAAAGGTCCCATCATCTTGGTCTGAGCATGATTATTCGTGAGGAAAATTTATTCAATTTACAAGAAGCTGTTTCAGCTCTTTCAGAATGTGCCCTCTTCTATTGTCCTAAAAAAAATAATAAATCCCTGATTTGCTAAATGATGAAAAATATTATTTTCTCCTAAACTCTAAGACTAGAAACATTAGCCTAGTCATCTCTTTTTTTCCCCTTATGTCCCTGTTGGAAAAAGTTCCCTGTTACCATTCAGGGGCTGGTTTCAACCAAAAGCTATCATTTGTATTTAGAAGGCAGGAGTTGTTTAAATAAGAACCTTTATCATTAATATAGATAATATTTATGGAGTTCTCACTATGTGCCATGCTTTTTAAGGTTTATCTCGTTTATCCCTCACAGGAACCCTCCGGTGTTGAAAATATTATTATTATCAGTGTATGGTTAAGGATGCATGTGAAAGCCTGTGATGAATAAGGAAGACCGAAGAAGAATTGATGCCTTTGAATTGTGGTGTTGGCAAAGAATATTGAACATACCATGGATTGCCAGAAGAACAACCATATCTGTCTTGGAAGAAATATAGCCAGAATGCTCCTTAGAAGCAAGGATGGAAAGACTACGTGTCACATACTTTGGACACGTTATTAGGAAGGATCAGTCCCTGGAGAAGGACACAATACTTGGTAAAGTAGAGGGTCAGTGAAAAAGAGGAGGACTCTCATTGAGATGGATTGACACAGTGGTTGCAACAATGGGCTCAAGCATAACAAACACTGTGAGGATGGTGCAGGATCAGGCAGCGTTTCATTCTGTTGTACATAGAGTCGCTATGAGTCAGAACTGACTCAACGGCATTTAACAACAACAACATGGTTAAAGAGAGTGATTCTTGGAAGTGTTGTGTCACTTGCCTGAGGTCAAGTAGCTAGTAAATAGTGGAGGTGAGATTTGATCCTAGGTCTCTCTGAATTTAGAATTTAACAACTACACTGTACAGTTTCTATCACTCCAGGTGGTGGTAGATAAATCTCACATTATAGCTTAACTTGATCTGTGTATGAGCCAGCTAGGCGGTGGAAAGTAGTCTCAGCTTCCTTTTGAACACCTGATGGATCAAGCAATTGAATGAGATAACAAAAGGCCAAACTCATCCAATTTCAAGTCAGTAGACCTAACCTGTGATTTTGAAAAGGTTTTTAACGTTAAAAGTCTATGCATATAGAATATAAATTTAAAGTTGAATAATTGCTAATTTATCATCAATGTGAACAACCAGTCCAAACGTGTAGGTCAAAAACTACAGTCATTTTTACACAATGAAAAATAAAGACAGGGAGTCAAATTCTGAGAGTGAAATTGTCTTCTTTTTTTTTTTTTTATTGTACTTCAGGTGAAGGCTTACAGAACAAATAGTTTCTCATGAAACAGTAGTACACATGTTGTTTTATGACATT
>NW_004444080.1:1882291-1888652 GCF_000243295.1 Trichechus manatus latirostris | reverse complement strand
GAACAAAAGCCCTGGGATCCCACCAGTGCGGTAGCCCAGACCAGGAAGCAGCTCCACACTCGAATGGAGCTCTACAGCCCCTCAGAAAAAAGCAAAGATGGTGCACAGAGCCAGGCAGTCTAGCGAAAGGAGGGGGAGGTGGCGAGAGGCAAGCATGAAATGCAAAGAAGCAGGGGAAAAAAAAAAAAAAGCAACACCAGCAGCCAACAAATGGCACTCAGAGAGCCAGCCAGTGCAGTCTGGTGTTTCTGGACAAGAGATTGTCTCCGCGGAAAGCAGAGGAGGCCGAGTGTGGGTGAAGGAGGGTGGAGAGTGGGAAAGCATATATCACAAATTGCCAGCGCTCTGGAGCCCCTCAGGAAGAAGCAAAGATGGTGCTTGGAGCCAGACACTTGAGTGAAAGGAGGGGGAGGTGGCAAGAGGCAAGTGAGAAATCAAAAGAAGCAGAAAAAAAAAGCAACACTAGCAGCCAACAAATGGCACCCAGAAAGCTGCCCGCTTGGGTGTGAGGAATCCAAGCAGCTGGCGCCTCCCAGTCAAGAGACCGTGGCCGCGGGAAGCAGAGGAACAAATGAACAAAAGCCCCAGGATCCCCCCAGCATGGCAGCCCAGACTGGGAAGCAGCTGCACACTCAAATGGAGCCCCGCAGTCCCTCAGGAAGAAGCAAAGATGGTGCTTGGAGCCAGGCACTCGAGCAAAAGGAGGGGGAGGCGGCGAGAGGCAAGTGAGAAATCAAAAGAAGCAGAAAAAAAAAAGCAAAACTAGCAGCCAACAAATGGCACCCAGAGAGCCGCCCGCTTGGGTGTGTGGAATCCAAGCAGCCGGAGCTTGCCAGTCAAGAGACGGTGGCCCCGGGAAGCAGAGGAGGCCAAGCTGGGGTGAAGAGGGGTGGGGGGTGGGAAAACGCACACTGCAAATTACCGGCTGTTTTGTCTCCCACTGGACGCTCCGTGAGGCTGCTTTCTCATACCCCCGTTTGCTGGTCTCCGATAGGAGTCCAAGATGGTGGCTCCGCGCTGCATTAGCTGATAGGGGATCTCTGCATGAGTCTCTCCTCGCTCTCTGTTCTCTGTCAGTATTCTCACTCCATTTGGTGTTCGGCTGAGTTCTTTATCTCTTCTTTTGATGTTCTAGGGTTTCAGAATTGTTGCATTCTCTGTTTGGCTTAGTTTTTCAGATCTTTGCTGTGGAGGGATGACGTGGTGCTTCTGCCTAGAGCGCCATCTTGCCGGAACTGCTGTTGTCTTCTTTTTAAACATACTTTATATTTTAGAGCAGTTTTAGGTTTACACAAACATTACATAGAAAATACCCCTGTTCCCCCCTGCACAGAGTTTCTCCTATTAACATCTTGCACTAGTGTGATACATTTGTCACAACTGATGAACCAATCATGATACATTTAAATTAAATAAAGGCCATAGTTTACTTTAGGGTTCACTCTTTGTGTTGTCCAGTTTTATCAGTTTGGACAAATGCATAATGTCAAGTATCCTCCATTCAGTAACATGCAGAATAGTTCCTCTGTTCTTAAGATGTCCTATGCTTCACCTGTTTATCCCTCCTCCCTCCCCCCGTGCCCCTGAGGTGGGCTTGCTTTTTTATACACCTACAAAAGATAAGTGGCATGTGACTAAGCGGTACTACAGATGCCAAGTACCTCTAATGAAACAATTGCTGGGTGACAAGGCCATGAGAGGTTTGGCAGTCCGGCTGGCTAATCCATTACAGCACGGAAGGCCCCTTCTCAAGAACATGTAAACGAGATGAAGAGCTGTCGCCAGAGGTTACAACAAACATGCACCAGCCCTATGAGTTCTCTCTGTCTAGGGTCATTTCACTTATGATTCACTTTAATCTTTAGGATGCAAGGAAGCACGTAATATATCAGATAGAAGATATCATGCTTCTAAACTGTTAGCCTTTGATATGCAAAAGAATCCTTTTTGGATGAGCACATCTTGAAGTAGAAAACAGCAGGGCCGAGTCCACAGTTCTGCATGGATTGTTTATTTGAAAAATCCCTAGTAACTTACAGAGCAAAAACTGGATTTAAGTAGCTAAGTTAAAAAATCTACTTCAATATCATCCAAGAAGGACACCTCAAAACAAAGATTCATCATAAATTTTAGCATACTTTGCTCTTTGAAATTCAATTACTTCAGATTAAACTGCTGTATATTTAGCCTACTCCACTAATGCTGTATTTCTGGAATATATCCCATGTCTTTTCAATAAATTTTGATCTTATTTACAAAAATTCGTTGGGTCGTATGTCCGTAGGGTTCTTTTTATAGATTGTTGTGAGTTATTCAGATTCCCTCTCCTCATCTGTCACTCCACCTCTGTACCCCTTGGTCACCATAATAAACAGTAAGTATTTTGAAAATGATTAATCTAGATGCAGCTCAACTTAAGATAGAGATTTCCAGATGAGAAGCCGATCCTGTACAGGGATCAAGTCTATGATTTTCCTATGTGTAATATACCCTTTGCCTTGTAATAAGCACTAACTCTTATAGCTAACTGAAGCATTTAATAAACAATATGTCGCTGCATATTTTTTTTGTTTGCTTATGCCATGTACAAGCTCACAGATATGGAGATCTGTAAAATACCTAGAAAGCCACTACATAAAGTAATTGAATAATTGATGCAAATTCTACTCAGTGATTCTGCCATTCATTTATTCATTCATGCACGCATTCAACAAGTATTTACTGAGTGGCTACTATGTGCTGGTCACTGTGCTAGGTACTAGAAATATAATGGTGAACAAGACAGATACGGTCCCTACGACCACAGAACTTAGAATCTAGTGGGGGCTGTGCGTACAGAGAATTTGACCGGAAATCACAATACCTTGAAATAAATGCTATCATAATGGGGGAATTATAATGTGCTATTGGGATCACAAAAGAAGGACAACTAATACAGGTATGTGTATGTTGGTCTGTGTGTGTCCGTGTGTGTGTGTGTGTGTGTGTGTGTGTGTGTGTGTAGAGGCTGGTAGTCATCAAAGGCTCCCAGGATTAAATCTTAGTTGATATTTAAAATATAGTTAACATAGATGGTAGAAGCATAGAGGATGGGAAGAGAAGAGACCAGCATGTACAAATGCCTAAAGATGAAAAATAACATAACATTAATTCCATGATATTTTGACAATTTTTTTACATTTTACTTTCCTTTTCTGTGAAAGAAAGCAGCGTCACAGCCAAACACTTGGGCAAGACTGTCTCAAGTTGCTGAAAGCTGGCACACATACAAGTTGTTTTTCCCTGTTTATAGTGATTAAGCTATTTGAATATGTCATTTATTTCCTTTCCACTTAAAATGTGACCAACTTGCAGACAGGGAGTGTATGTAGCTCACTCTAGTTCCCAGAACCCAGTGCAATGTTCTGTATACATTGGAAGCTTAAGAAATGCTCGTGCTAAACAAATAGATAAATGGCAAGGAGAGGTCAGCAGCAAGCTGGAACTCCCAGAATTTTCAAGGGAGCAGCAATGTTTATCTAACAAGGTTTTTAGCCAATATTACTTTTTTACATTTTAACTTTAGAAGCTTAGTCAAAAAGACTCTGATTAAATAATATTTTGGCAATACAACCAGTCACCATCCCCCTGACTTGGTTGATTAAGAAAGCCAAAATCAGAAGCTTCAAACCTATGAAAGGCTAGTTAGTTTCAGGAGAGAAAGAATATCTGTTTCATAGTTCACACATCAGTTACACTGTAAACTCTGGTCAGGCTAAGTGAAATAACATTCTGTATAGTCTGTAGCCCATATTACAGACTAAACACTGCTAGGTGCTCTTGACATAAAAATAAATAAGAAGTGCAGTATTTTACGCAAATAATGTACACCTTCTACATTTGTTTGCCAAGTGGGCCCACCTCCAATAAGGTATTTTTGTAAGCGCCTCTATGCCAGCTTTTTTTTAAATGTTGCTGTGAAAAAATTAGCATAGTGATCGTACAAAAATACCTTGTAAGCGGAAGGCTGTGGCTGGCAAACAAATGTAGAAGGTGCGTGTTATTTGCATAAAAAATACAGTAGTTCCTGCCCCTAAGGTAGATCTGACACACAGTACACCTACTCTTCACTTATCTACTACCTTGTTATACAACACTTCACATTTACAACAATAGTAAAAAATCTACTATCTGACTATTTTGTACATTAATGACATACATCTGGTAGTAACGAAATGCTGAGGTGCAAGGCGAAAAAACCTGGCTGTGAGGATTAAGGTTATGTGGCAACTTCACTGGGCCATGATTCTCAATGGTTTGACAGTTATGTAATGATGTAATTTGACAGTTATGTAATGATGTAGTCATCTTCCGCTTTATGATTTGATTTGGTCATCCTCCATTTTCACATAATGCCAATTTTTGCATAACAACTTAGTCTTTGGAACCTAACTGTGTCGGTAAGTGAGGAGTGGATATAGTTGCTCATAAATATTTGTTGAAAAACTGAGTGAACAGTCTAGAAGGGAGGTCACATATATAAACAAAGCGCTTATACAATGTTACTGTTTTGTTTTTATAAGTGCGACACCCTCCTAGACTGTGGAAATGTTTGTATCCTATGAACTCTTTGGAGGTCTTTGGGTGGCACAAATGGATAAGCACTCAACTACTAGCTGAAAGGTTGGCAGTTCGAATTCACCCAGAGCCTCCTTGAAAGACAGGCATGAAGTTCTGCTTCAGAAAGATCACAGTCTTGAAAACCCTATGGAGCAGCTCTACTCTGCACACATAGTGTCACTATGAGTCAGAATCCACTCTACGTCAACAATAAAATGAACTCTTTGTATTCTTTATAAAAAGTTAATTCTTCCTCTGAGGTGCTGAGGGAACACCTGCTATTGCTTTGGAAGACAGTTTAAGAGCCGGAATTGCTGAAGGGGGCCCAGTCTCACTTGGCATGGAGACTGCAGATTAAGCTTTTGTTCCAACATTACTGTACCCTGGATGCAGCTGTTGGACTGAACGAGCTGCTCTGAGAGTTGCAGCATCTGTAGTAGACCCACAATAAGTGAACTGCAGTTATCCTGAGAGAAAGCTCTTCTGCAAAGAACACATGTTTATAAGTAGCAGTACTCCATGCCTGCTTTTGGATCACCCAGCTCCAGCACTGATGGCCACCAAGAAGAGAGTCAAGCACAAGCTCTGACAAGAGGGATCAGTGACATTATTTCTTGGTGTAGGGGACGATCATATTAGCATCTTCTGAAACTTGGAAAATCATGTTTATTCATGTCATGTTTATTCATAAATGTCCTTGAAATAAGGTCTCTATCCCCTCAGGGAAGGGCAGTCTCAAATCTCAGGGAGTCAAGTTCTTTATACCAACCCCACAAATATTGATCAGAAGCTCTGGCTTTTGAATTCCTTAGGTCATGAGCAAGCAATTCACCACCCCTGACACTTTCCTCAGGCCGTTTTGGCATGCATTGTGGCCAGGTGTCATGGATTGAATTGTGCCCCTCAAAAATATGTGTATTAGCTTCCGGACAACATAGCGCTATACTCTGAAGCACCACGCCATCCCTCCGTAGCAAAGATCACAAAAACTAAGTCAAACAGAGTCACACATTAATCCAGAAACCCTAAGCATCAAATGAAGAGGTAAAGAACTCAGCCAAGCACCGAATGGAATAAGAAACTGACCGAGAACAGAGCAGCAGGAGAGATACATGCAGAAGTCCCCTATCAGCTACCACAGTACAGATCCACCATCTTGGACTCCTATTGGAGATCAGCGAACAGGAGGTATGAGAAAGCAGCTTCACAGAGCTTCTAGCAGGAGACAGAACAACCGGTAACCCACGATATAGGCTTTCCCACCCCCCACACTTCTTCACCCCCATTTAGCCTCATCTGCTTCCTGCAGCCACAGTCTATTGGCCAGGAAGCACGAGCTTCCCCCTAGTGCTGCTTGGATTCCACACGTCCGCACTGGCCAGCTCCCTGAGTGCCATTTGTTCGCTGCTGGTGTTGCTTTTTTCCGCTTCTTTAGATTTCTTCCTTACCTCTCACCAGCTCCCCCTCCTTTCTCTCAAATACCTGGCTCCGTGTGCCATCTTTGCTGCTTCCTGAAAGGTTGCAAAACACTGCTCGGCTGTGAAACTGCTTCCTAGCCTGTGCCGCCACACTGGTGGGACCCCTGGGGCTTTTTTGTTTGTTTGCTCTGATTTGTTCTGTTTTGATTTGTTTGTTTGTTTTCTTTTTCTTTTCTCAGCTTGGGAGCCCCTTCTAGTTGGTTAGTACCACATGGCTTGGAAGCTAGTCCCTTACTCTGTGCAGACACACAGGGACATCCCTGGGACATTTCTTTCTTCTTGTT
>NW_004444080.1:1880750-1882191 GCF_000243295.1 Trichechus manatus latirostris | reverse complement strand
GTGTGATGAACATCACACTCCCAAGCAACACAGGCATGACCTACTGCAACCTGCTCTGCACCAATTCCTGGTCTGCACTGTCAGCCCTGGTATGTGCCACAAAAAACCTACCCCAGCAACTCCCCTTCAGCTGGACCTGCCCTGCTGTACAATACCTGAGTGACTGACCCTGCCCATTGGAGAAAGTGGTGAAAAGTATCGTGCCCACAGATGAAGCAAACAACAAAGAACGCACAGCCCGCCTGCTCAGACATAACCAAATAAAACAAAAAAGCAGGATGAAACAAACAAATCTACAATCAATACAAGAGGAAAATAACTACTGAATGCCCCAAAGACAGCAAACAATATCAAAACATATTCAAAAACAGGACAGGATGGTTCCAGTAGGCATCCAAAATAAAATGCCAGATGACCTTCCAGTAGAAGAAAAGGCACTAGACCTAACTGATAAGGAATTCAAATCTCTAATATTCAGAATTACCCAAGAATTGAAGCAAAAAACAGACAAAAATGAGGAAAAAGTAGACAAATTCATGGAAAAGGCAGACAAATTCATGGAAAATAAAGACAAAAAAATGGAAGATTTCAAGAAAATAATACAGGAACAAAATGCTAAAATAAATTCACAACTAGAAATCATACACAAACAACAATTAGAAATCCAAAACATAAACAACAAGATTTCTGAAATGGACAGTGTCCTAGAAGGGCCAAGGAGCAGGTTTGAAATGATGGAAGATAAGATCAGCAAAATTGAAGACAAACACTTGGCTACAACTCTGAGGAAAAATCAGAAAACAGAACAAAAAAAAAAAAAAGGAAGAAACCCTGAGAATTGTGTGGGATACAATCAAAAGCAAAAATCTTCGAGTGATCGGAGTCTCAGAACAGGGGGAGAAAAGAGAAAACACAAAAAGGATCACTGAAGAATTGCTGACAGAAAAATTCCCCAATATCATGAAAGATGAAAAGCTGACCATCCAAGCTCAACAAACCCCATGTAGGATAGACCCCAAAAAAGAAATCACCAAGGCCTATCATAATCACACTCACTAAAACCAAAGACAAACAAAGAATCCTGAGAGCAGCTCGAGAAAAACAAAAAGTCACATACAGAGGAGAAAAAACAATACTAAGCTCGGATTATTCTGCAGAAAAAACATTGAAAGAAAAAAACTACCAGCCAAGAATAATATATCCTGTAAAACTCTCATTCAAATATGATGGTGAAATTAGGTCATTTCCAGATAAACAGAAATTAAGGGACTATGTAAAGACCAAACTGAACTTACAAGACTTATTAAAGGAAGTCCTTTGATCTGAGAACAAATATCAGACCACAGGCTGAATCTAGGATGCAGGATTGTACTAGCCAGATACCAACCTAGGAAATGAACTCTTAAGGACTATGCAAAACCAAAAGAATTACAAAAGGGAA
>NW_004444080.1:1825637-1880544 GCF_000243295.1 Trichechus manatus latirostris | reverse complement strand
GACCATGGTCTCGGGGAACATCTAGCTCAATTAGCTTAACACAGTTTATAAAGACAATGTTCTAATTTCTACCTTGGTGAGTAGCGTCTGGGGTCTTAAAAGCCTGTGAGCAGCCATCTAAGATACTCCACTGGTCTCACCCCCTTGGGAGCAAGGGAGAACGACAAGAACAGGATACAAGGAAAAGATTAGTCCAAAGGACTAAAGGACCACAGCTACCATGGCCTTCACCAGACTGAGTCCAGTACAGCTAGATGGTGCCCAGCTACCGCCACTGACTGCTCCGACCAGGATCACAATAGAGGGTCCTGGACAGAGCTGGAAAAGGATGTAGAACAGAATTCTAACTCACAAAAAAAAGACTAGATTTACTGGCCTGACAGATTGGAGAAACCCCAAGAGTATGGCCCCCGGACACCCTTTTAGCTCAATGATGAAGCCCCTCCCAAAGTTCACTGTTCAGCAGGGGATTGGAGAGCCTCATAAAACAAAACAGGACTAATGAGGCACAGCAGTCCAGGGACAAGGACTAGAAGGCAGGAGGGGACAGGAAAGCTGGTGATAGGAAACCCAAGGTTGAGAAGGGACATGTTGACATGTCATGGGGTTGTTATTCATTGTCATGGGGCAATATATATAGTAACTGTTTAATGAGAAACTATTTGTTCTGTAAACCTTCATCTAACATACAAAAAAAGAAAAGAATTGTCTATGTGTGATCAAATTGACAACAGCAACTCAAAAGGTTTGATGGGAAGCCTAGGGGACAGTGAGTTGACGATTAATGGTGATGGAATAATTTGGAAAAGGGTGGTGAGAATAGCAGCATAAATGGAAGAATGTAATCAATGTCACTGAATTGTACATGTAGAAACTTTCGAAATGGTGTAAGTTTGGCTGTGTATATTTTCACCAAAAAAAGGTCCTCAAGGTTGAGAAGGGAGAGTGTTGACACATCATAGGGTTCTTAACCAATGTCATAAAACAATATGTGTACTGACTGTTTAATGAGAAACTATCTAAAGTACAATTTAAAAATTTGAAAAAAATATGTGTGTCAATTTGGCTAGGCCATGATTCCCCGTACTGTGTGATTGTCTACCATTTTGTCATCTGATATGATTTTCCTATGTGTTGGAAATCCTATCATTATGATGTTAATGAGATGGATTAGTGGGAGTTATATTGATGAGATCTACAAGATTATATTGTGTTTTAAGCCAATCTCTTTTGAGATATAAAAGCGAGAAGTGAGCACAAAGACATGGGGACCTCGTCCCACCAAGAAAGCAGTGCTGGGACCAGAATGTTTCCTTCAGACCCGAGGTTCCTGCACTGAGAAGCTCTGAGACCAGTAGAAGATTGGTGACAAGGACCTTCCCCCAGAACCGGCAGAGAAAGCCTACCCCTGGAGCTGACACCCTGAATTTGGACTTTTAGCCTACTAGATTGTGAGAGAATAAATTTCTCTTTGTTAAAGTCATCCACTTGTGGTATTTCTGTTATAGCAGCACTAGATGACCAAGACACCAGGTCATCACTATTTCCTGAGCAAATAAAGCTGCTTGGTTTCTTCATACTTTTGAACGAATGTGGATCATTGAGTGTGCCGAGAGGAATGAAGAGGGCACTATGACCCCGCCGTAAGTGTTAATCTCTCATAATGATAAGGAAGTAGGGCAAGGGGATAAGATGAGCCAAATGGCAACATAGTTCCAGACTCAAGATGCAATGTTTATTACTGTCTGTACATCTCACAGGTCCCTGAGTGGCACAAATGGTTTGTTCTCAGCTACTAACTGCACCCTTTCACCATACCTATTCAATCGGTACACTGAGCAAATAATCCGAGAAGCTGGACTCTGAGGAAGAACGGGGCATCAAGACTGGAGGAAGATGCATTAACAACCTGCGTTATACAGATGACACAAACTTGCTTGCTGAAAGTGAAGAGGACTTGAAGCACTTACTGATGAAGATCAAAGACCACAGCTTTCAGTATGGATTACACTTCAATATAAAGAAAACAAAAATCCTCACAGCTGGACCAATAAGCAACATCATGATAAGGGGAGAAAAGACTGAAGTTGTCAAGGATTTCATTTTACTTGGATCTACAATCAACACCCATGGAAGCAGCAGTCAAGAAATCAAAACATGCATTGCATTGGGCAAATCTGCTGCAAAAGACCTATTTTTAAACTGTTGAAAAGCAAAGATGTCACCTTAAAGATTAAGGTGCGCCTGACTCAAGCCAAGGTGTTTTCGATCACCTCATATGCATGTGAAAGCTGGACAATGAATAAGGAAGACCAAAGAAGAATTGATGCCTTTGAATTGTGGTGTTGGCAAAGAGTATTGAATACACCATGGACTGCCAAAGGAATGAACAAATCTGTCTTGGAAGAAGTACAACCAGAATGCTCCTTAGAAGCAAGGATGGTGAGACTATGTCTTACATACTTTGGACATGTTATCAGGAGGGATTAGTCCCTGGAAAAGGACATCATGCTTGGTAGAGGGTCAGCGAAAAAGAGAAAGACCCTCAACGAGATGGATTGACACAGTGGCTGCAATAATGGGATCAAGCATAATAATGATTGTGAGGGTGGCGCAAAACTGGGCAGTGTTTCGTTCTGTTGTACATAGGGTCGCTATGAGTCGGCACTGACTCAACAGCGCCTAACAACAAAAATAATGACTAACCACAAAGTTGGTGATTCAAACCCACACAGTAGCACCTTGGAAGAAAGACCTGGTGATCTGCTTCTATAAGATTATGGCCAAGAAAATCCTATAGAGCTCAGTTCTACTCTGTAACACATGGGTCTCCATAAGTCAGAATTGACTCAAAGTCAGTGAGGTTTGGTTTTATGGTTTTTGTACATCTCACACTAATTTGGGAAGGAACGAAAATAATAATTAGCAGCAATATTCCACAACCAAGTTTAGCTAACACAAAAATGTTCTCCTTCAAACTCTAACCGTCTTCGTTCTTTTCATCTCTAATGCTCACTTCCCCAAGCAGACTGGGAATATTTTCTACCATGGATTCCTTTATTAGTTATCTGTTCATCCATCATTCACTCATCAAGAACTTATTGAGCCCCTGTCATGTGCTAGGCCCTGGGACTCAGTGCCAGTTTTTCTGTCTGGTAATTAAATATTTTAAATATAAAGTGGTAAGTACAATACTAATGAATCTACAAAACATGGGGACAGGGAACAAAGGGCATAAATCAAGAACTTAGAGCAGTTACTGATGACTTCCCTAAAAGTAAGATTCTGGAGCTCAGTCTTCCGAGACGTATTGGAGTTTACTGGGCAAAAATATCAGGGAAAGGACCAAGTGATAAGAGACAGGATTCCAAGGAAAAGAAATATAATAGCAAGTCAACACTTACTGATGTGCTGGCACTGTTGTGTTTATAAAGTGTTAGGCACTGTTCTAAGCTCCTTCCCTGCATTAATCTTTTTAATCCTTACAAGAACCGTATGAATCAGTCTCTATTTTTATTTCCATTGTGGTAAATGATAAACAAAGGGTTAAGCAAATTGGCCAAAGTCACACAGCTGGAAAGTGTCAAAGCCACAATGCGATAAAGAGTCTGAATTCTTAACCCCTACAAGACTGTGTACAGAAAGGAATGTGCAAAGGCTCGGAGATGAAAGAGAAAACAGGGCATTCTGGGGGAGATGGAAGTAGGTATTGAAGGGATGGAGGGGCCATAGAGGAACAGCCAAAATCACTGAAGGCAAAAAGATAATGGGTCACATTATGAAGGGTCTGTGTACCCTGCTAAAGTTTGTACTTAATCCTGAGAGCAATTGGGAGCCATGGAAGGCTTTATAGCCAAGATCAAATCCGTGTTTTAGGAAGATGACTGACAGCAAAGTGGACAGTGGAAGGGGGTAAGGATGGGAGTGGGGAGAGGGCAGGGAAATCAGTATAGTACTGTACCTGCAGGTAACAGATAGTGAGGGACCTAACTAAGGTAGCAAGAACAGGGCTGAGAGGAAGGGAGAGCTACAGGAGCTATTTAGATCATAAAATTTACAGAACTAGGAGGGAAGCTGGATAGATGTGGAAGTTGATCCAGAAAGAAAGGAAAGAAGAATGACTCCCAGGTTCAGATTGTCTAGACAGCTGTGCCATTAATGAGAACAAGGAACATAAAAAGAAGACCCGGTTTAGGAAAAAAGGCACTTTTTTCAGTTTGGGAATATTATATTTGAGGTGTTTGTTCAAGTTATCTGTTGCTGCATAACCACTCCAAAACTTAGTGGCTTAACACAATAGTTGATGATTATTGCTCATGGTTCTATGATTTAACTGGGCTCAGTTGGGAAATTTTTGCTTGCAGTCTCTCACAAAGTTTACTGTTAGACATTATCTGGGGCTGCAAACCTGTGAAGGCTCAACTGGACAGCTTGTCCAAGATGGCTCACTCTCATGGGTGACATTTGATGCTGGCTATTGGATAGAGCTCATCTGGGCTTGTCCACCTATACATGACCTGTCTTTGTGGCATGGGCTTCACACAGGAGGGTAGCAGGATTATAAGAGATAGAATTCCAAGAGCAAGCATTTCAAGAGGCCTAGGAAGATGCTGCAAAGCTTCTAATGACCTAGTCTTGGAAACCACATAGCATCGTTTCTGCCACATTCCATCAGTTAAGAAGGAGTCACAGGGCTGGCCCAGATTCAAGGGAAAATGTCCCCAGAAGAGCATGAAAACTGAGAGGCATAGCTCATTTGGGGCCCATCTTTAGAGACTAACACAGAGTCTTTGGGACTTGCAATTAGAGACATTTAGATTATAGGTCTCTAGCTCACGAGAAGATCTGGGCTGGGATCTAGCTGAGAGGACAATCAGTATACAGGTAGTGACTGAAGACATGAATGTAGATGAGATCTTCCAAGGATATTGTGTGGAGGACAATAAGAATAAGACCAAGGGGAGAAACCTGGAACACCAATATCTGAAGGATAAGCAATAGAAGAGCCTCTAAAGGAGATCAAGAAAGTGGGGCCATAGAGGCAGAGGAAACCAGGAAAGAATACACTTATATAAGCCAAATAATAGCATTTTAAGGAAAAGAAACAGACAAGAGCATCAAATGCTGCAGAGAGGCAAAGTAGTGTGGGGAGTGAATTGTTTTTTGAGAAATAGACTGGAATGGGACAAGCTGGCGTAGAGTGCATGTAGAAGACGTGATCAGAGGAGTAACGTGAGATTGAGCTGGAGAGGAAGACAGAAGCCTACTTTCTGGGTTTTATATGCTACGGTGGGATTCCATTCTTAGTGCAATAGGAAGTCACTGGAGGATTTTTAATAGGGTATGACATTATTTAACACATTTTAAAAAATTCACTCTGCTTTAAAAATAAACATACACCTACCCAACAAGCCTACTCGTAGGTATTTACCCAAAACAAATGAAAACATATGTTCACAAAAAGACTCATGTAAGAATATTCATAGAGATTTATTCATAATAGCCCAAATCTGGAAACATTCCAGGTATCCATCAATAAAAGAATCATAAACAAGCTTCGATATATTCATAAACGGGCTACTACTCAGCAATTAAAAGGAATGAATTACTGACACAGGCAACAACATACTACCATATTTTTATGCAAATAATGTACGCCTTCTATGTTGGTTTGCCAACCGTGCCTTCGCCCCACCCTACAAGATATTTTCCTAAGCATGCTATGCTAATTTTTTATGGCAACATGTAAAAAAATCAGCATAGCGGTGCTTAGGAAAATACCTCACTAGGGGAGGGCATGGCTGGCAAACAAACTTAGAAGGTGTACTTTATTTGCGTAACAGCATGGTATATGATTCCATGGTATATGATATTCTGTAACAGGCCAAAGTAATCTACAGTGGAAAAAATTAGAACAGTGGTTTACTCTGGGAGGTGAGGTGGGGCAAGGTATGACTGAGAAGGGGATAAATAAACTTTCTGGAATGATGGTAATGTTCTATACTTGATAAGGGTTAGAATTATACAGTTGCCAAAACTGAGCAAATGTAAATGAAGGATTTAAATTTCACATTAGATGAAAAAGCTACACAGATATTCAACTCCAGTTAATGATATGCATGCTGAAGTGTTTAGAGGGAAGAGTACTGACATCTGCAATTTCTTTGAAATGCATCAAAGTTCAATTGGCTTAATGGATGAACACAAGGATGGATAGATGGACAGAAATGTGATAAAACAAGTATAAGTAAAATATTAATGGTAGAGTCTAGGTGGTGGGTATGTGGATGTTCACTATAAAATTATTTCAACTTTGCTGTATGTTTTACAATTTCCATAATAAATTGTCTGGGGAAAAAATCACTCTGGCCTCTCTGTACATTAAGGATTTGGGGGACAACCGTGAAAGCTGGAAGGAGTCTATTGCAGTGGCCAAAGTGAAGGGTGGTGGTGACTTGGACTAGGGTAGCCAGAGTGGATTTTGGAGAGAAATAGACAGATTCTGTATTCATTTTGGAGATAAAAGCAGCAGGACTTTCTGATAGATGAAATGTAGGATGCGAATGAAATGGCAAAATTAAGGATAACTTCTATGTATTTCTGCAGCTGGGTACATGGTGGTGTTATTCACCACGATGGAAAGTATCAGATTTATAGGAGCAAATCAAGAGTTTTGTTTTGGTTCTATTAAGTTTGTTATGCCTATGGGATACTCAAGTGGAATTGTCAAGTAGTAAGTTAAATACAAAATTTAGAGTTCAGAGGATATAAAACATGTAAACTATTTGCCATCAGCCTGATACATAATAAGCATGCAATAAATACTTAAGAGTTTGTCACGAATTGAATTGTGTCCCCCCAAAAATATATGTCAACTTGGTTAGGTCATGATTCCCAATACTGTGTGGTTGTCCTCCATTTTGTGATTGTAATTTTATGTTAAAGAGGATTAGGATGGCACTGAAACACCCTTACTAAGATCACATCCCTGATCCAATGTAAAGGGAGTTTCCCTGGAGTGTGGCCTGCACCACCTTTTATCTTACAAGAGATAAAAGGAAAGGGAAGCAAGCAGAGAGTGGGGGACCTCATACCACCAAGAAAACAGTGCAGGGAGCAGAGCACATCCTTTGGACCTGTGGTCCCTGAGCGGAGAAGCTCCTAGTCCAGGAGAAGATTGATGACAAGGACTTTTTTCCAGAGCTGACAGAGAGAGAAAGCCTTCCCCTAGAGCTGACGCCCCGAGTTTGGACTTCTAGCCTACTAGACTGTGAGAAAATAAATTTCTCTTTGTTAAAGCCATTCATTTGTGGTATTTCTGTTATAGATGACTAGGTGACTAGACAGGGTTATTTTAAATTATTTTAATTATTATAGGAGATATGGGCGGAGGTAAATCTACTTTGTATGTTGATATACTCGTATATTCTACCTTAGAAAGGAAGTAAGGTCAAAATATGGTTAAATCTGAGACACTGTGTAAAATGCCTAATATAAGGCATTTGAACAAGAGCTTCCACTGAGTAAAATAGGGCTAACAGAGAGCTCAGTATGTCCTGTTACTGCATCTATTCCTCAGGCAGCATCACTTCTAAACCCACCTTGGAGAAGTGAGAACATATTCACTGTTAAATACTCATTCTAATATTTAACAACTGCTGCTGTCACTTTTTTTTTTTTCAGTTTGAATTTGTCTAAATATAGTGAAAGCTCAAATTACTGGGCCCAGAATGCAGCTCCTTAAATCCTAATATGGTATGATTATGTTTATGTTTATCAGATATGCCAGAGTCCCTGGATGGATTTGCAGTGCAATATTCTTAGAAGCAAGAAATTTAATACACTTTAAACATCTTTGTCAGAGTTTTGTATTCTTCATCAGGTGCAGCACAGAGATAGCACCCCGAGATTACCCATGTAGGCAGGAAAATTGGGGGGAAGATGAAAACCTGTCATTCATGCCACTATTTCAGCACTAAGCCTTCAGGGAGTAGGAGAAGTGTCAATCAGAACGTCTCTGCAGTTGCCTGAGTTGCATCTCTATCACCAGCTGCATGATGCGATCATTTAGAGCTTGTTAAAACCCTCACCTTTTCTCCCCGTCCCTCACATCAGTGGAAATGGGCCAGTGTTTGCTCAAACTCAATGGAAAATAGTAGCAAGCACAATCTTAAGTTTGGTTTCTCTTTTCACAGTAACAGCTAATAGCTTACTTGAGTGCTTGACAAAGTGTTAGGCTCTATGCTAAGCACTGTGCAAGCAGCATTTCATTCGATCTTCCTAGCAACAGTCTTCTGAAGAGGCATCTATTATTATCCACATTTTACAGGTGAGGTGTCTGATGCGCCAAGAGTTTAAATAATCTGCCCAGCTAGCAAGTAAGGGAATTGGAGCTTGATAGTTGATGAAGGAAAATCTCCTAACCTCTGTATCCTCAGCATCAGTAACGGGACTGACATCACGAGCCTGGAGCATGAGGAGCCTTGACTAATCCTCCTGAATCTTCAACAAGAGTGAGGCAACAAGAGTGGCTTCTGTTCTGCCTCTGCGGGCACAGCTGGATTAGCAGCTCCTGCTCCACATGCATTCAGAGGCTTCCCTGGCAAGCCTCCTACACACGCCCCCAAACCCTCCTAACTCCCGGCTATGCCTGTAGTGTTTTTACTAGCACACTTTACATTCCTCAACTGAGATGAAGCTAAACTACAAATACCCCTAAAACAAGTAAAGGTAACTTAAATTCACACGAAGCTATACATGACATATGTTGAGATACACTTGGATTAGACTTACAAGGTGGAGATTGGGGAGAAAAGGAGAAAGCAGCTAGCTATAAAGGGAGTGAAGGGACCAGAAAAATATTCAGAAATAAGTAGGTAGACCTTAGGTCAAACTTCACCTACCAAGTTGCAAATTGCCAGTCAGCCTATTCCAAAAAAAAGAAAGATGATGTACACTGGCCCCAACCTATTCGTTGCAGTTTAGAGCCTCCCACATGTAGTGTATGGAAGTTCATACAGCACCAAAACAAAACTTCCTCCTCATCTCCTATCCCTCTTGCTGCTATGTATATGCATTTACATAGAATATCTTGTTATTCAAAGAAGTGAGTCTATTTCTTTGGCACAAAATCTATTGTTGTTGCTAGTTGCCATTGAGTGGGCTCCAACTCATGGCAACCCCATGTACAATAGAGCAAAAGTTGCTGATACTGAGTCATCTTCATGATCATTGGTATGTTTGAGCCTATTGTTGGAGCTATTGTGTATTTTGAATGTCTTCCAACCTAGGGGGCTCATCTTCTAACACTATGTTGGACAATATTCTGTTGTGATCCATAGGGTTTTCATTGGCTCCAGAAGTACATCACCAGGGCTTTCTTCCTAGTCTGTTTTAGTCTGCAAGCTCCACTGAAACCTGTCCATCCACCATGGGTGACCCTGCTGGTATTTGAAATACTGGTGGCATAGCGTCCAGCATCACAGGAACAGGCAAGCCACTGCAGTACAACAAAATGATAAACAGGTGGTAGATAAAACCTATAGTCTGCTATAAATTAGTAGTTCTCCAGGGCTTTGCCCCTGCCCAGCTCTGCTGTTCAACAAGGAAGTGGTATTCTCCCTGGTGACCTGGAGAATAGTAATCACAGGCAGGCTACTTTGTCTCACACACCTCATTCAGCTGTTCTCTAATAAGTCCCACAGGGCCATGAGCTATTTATTTTCTGAGAGGCTTCAAGAATGGACAGGAGGACAAAGGTAAAGAGAGCTAACTGGGAGTGCTGGGATACCCCTGTTATATATTTTAAACTGTAGAATCAAGTTAACCTAATGGAACATTTATAAATGTTTATTTAATGTCTATCTTCCACATTAGACTAAAACTCTTTGCCATCGAGTCAATTCTGACTCACAGCAACTAGAGCTGAATTAAGTGACAACCCAGACGGCCACTGTAAACATCAATCTAAAAGGAGAGCCAAAAAACCACCTACTGCTAAAACCTCAGAGCCCTGGTGGTGCAGTTGTTAAGAGCTCAGCTGCTAACCAAGAAGTCGGCAGTTCGAATCCAACAGCAGCTCCTTGGAAATCCTGTGGAGCAGTTCAACTCTGTCCTATAGGATGGCTATGAATCGGAATCAACTCAGCTGAAATGGGTTTGGGCTAAAACTTCACCAGCATGTGATAAGATGGAAGAAAACCGTATCTGACCACTTTCAGAGTACTGAATATGAGCGGAAGGAACATTTAATGTCTTCCAGAGAAGAGGGAAATACCAAAAACAAACAAAAAAGAAACCTAGTTGCTGTTGATTCCAACTCATGGAGACCCCATGCGTGTCAGAGTAGAGCTGTGCTCCATAAGGTTTTCAATGGTGGTAGTCATGGTGGTAGAAAGAGGTAAGTGTGTTTTCCCCCAGGGCTTTTGCTTTGCTAGTTGAGATAAGCAAATTTGGGGCCAGAGCTGAATTGCTCTGGGAAGAAGGACAAAGCACTACTAACAAATAGCACTCAGATTCCTCTCTACCTGTTTGAAGGAATGCCAAATTATTCTCTTACTCAGGGTAACCACAAGTTTTATCGTGGCCCTGGCTGGAGGAAAAACTCCACGTGAACAGACTGTATTTGTTTTGTTATGGACTATACACTCACCATCTAGCACAGTGCTCTGCCTGGAGTAGGCACCCTAGCAGCATGCTGTTGCTCAGCTCCAGAGGGCACCATTCACAGAATGTAAAGCCGTTGTCCACAGCCTCACAGGTGGCATACTACTTTAGGGCTATATATGGTGGCCCTAAGATTTAATGATTGACTGATCAATTGAAGGAGTGAATGAGTAAATAACATATAGCTGGAGGAGGAATTAACTTTTTCCCAACAGTCTTTTCTCCCCATATCCACTTCATTGCCTTAATTTAGTCTCCCTCCTTCCTAATTCAACTTGAGGGAGCCTGGGATGTTCTTTCTGCTTCCTGTCCCTTCCCATGCAATCCAGTCTCCATATTCAGTAGGAGTCATCTGTCTAAAGAAGGACCAGATCACCATGCCACTCCTTCTTAAAAGCCTCTGATGGCTTCTCATTGCCAGTGTAAAGGACAAAATTCTTAGCATGGAAAATAAGACCCTCTGTGTGTGGTCCCAAATCGACCTCTCCAGTGCCATGTCTCACTACTCCCTTCTTTGTGCTCTGTGCTTCAGCCTTGCCCAGTGGTCAAATTCACCGTGTATTTTCTCACCTGGTGTCACTGCACATTCTATTCCCTCTATCACGGATTTGCCACATTGAGTATATCTTTAAAAACAAATTGTGGTGCAGTGGTTAAGAGCTTGGCTGCTAACCAAAAGGTTGGCAGTTCGAATCCACCAGCTGCTCCTTGGAAACCCTATGGGGCAGTTCTACTCTGTCCTATAGGGTCACTATGAGTCAGAATCAACTTAACGGCAATGAGTTTTTTTGGTTGGATTGAAAACAAATAGTGTTGGTAAAATTAGATTTTTAAATAAAATGTTTATTTTAGAAAAGGTTGTGATTTTCAGAAAAGTTGCAAAGATACTACAGAGTTCCTATACACCACACACCCAAAAACCAATATCAACCAGTCGACCCTGACTCATGGCAACCTCGCCCGACTCATGATGACTCCATGCATGTCAGAGTAGAACTGTGTTCCATAGGATTTTCAATAGCTATGACCTTTTGGAAGTAGATCACCAGGCATTTCTTCCAAGGTGCCTCTAAGCAGACTTGAAACTCTAGCCTTTCAGTTAGTAACCAAGCGTGTTAACCTTTTGCAGCCCTCAGGGATTCCATATCACACACCCACTTGTTAACATCTTACATTAATAATGTACATTTGTCACAACTAATGAATCAAAATTAATACCTTATTATTAACTAAAATCCATACTTTATTCAATTTTCTTAGTTTTGACATAATGTCCTTTTACCATTCCAGGATCCCATCCAGGATACCACGTTACATTTAGTCATCACGTCTCCTTAGATTCCTCCTGGTTTTGATAGTTTCTCAGACTTTCTTTCTTTTATAGTATCTTGGAAGTTTTGAGGATTACTGGCCAGGTATTTTGTAGAATGTCCCCTAATTTGGATTTGTCTGATATTTTTCTCATGATTAGATTGTGCGGATGGGTTTTGGGGAGGAAGACTATAGAGGTAAAGTGCCATTCTCATTATATCAAGGGAACGTATCAATATAATTAATCACCGTTGATATTAACCTTGATCACCTGGCTGAGGCAGTGTTTATCAGATTTCTCCACTGTAGAGTTACTCTTCCCCTCCCCACCTTCCCATTCTGTACTCTTTGGAAGGAAGAATGGGGAGTTATGCTCCACCTCCTTGAGGAAAAAACATCTACATAAATTATCAAATTAGATTTTAAAAAACATTTTCTTCTTTTGAATACCTATTTTTACTTGTAGGATTCTAATAACCAGTTTAGCTTATTCTCAATGGATTGTTTTGACTTTGGGTAGTTACAGAATTAGGATAAAACTAGATATATGGTTCAGTTTTCTAATTTCCTTTCCAGTGCCTAGCATCTAAACTAGAATTACTTGCTACTTTTTTTTTTACCTGCTACATTTTAAATATATAATTTGTCCAGACCCAACCTATTGCCATCAAGCCAATTCCAACTCATAGAGGCCCTATATAAGACAGAGTAGAACTGCCCCATAGGGTTTCCAAGGAGAGGCTGGTAGATTCGAACAGCCAACCTTTTGGTTAGCAGCCAAGCTCTTTGTTGTTGTTGTTGTTAGGTGCCGTTAAGTTGGTTCCAACTCACAGCGACCCTATGTACAACAGACGAAACACTGCCCAGTCCTGGGCCATCCTCACAGTCGTTGTTATGCTTGAGCCCATTGTTGCAGCCACTGTGTCAATCCTTCTTGTTGAGGATTTTCCTCTTTTTCGCTGACCCTCTACTTTATCAAGCATGATGTCCTTCTCGAGGGACTGATCCCCCCTGATAATACGTCCAAAGTATGTGAGACATAGTCTCACCATTCTTGCTTCTAAGGAGCATTCTGGCTGCACTTCTTCTAAGAGAGATTGGTTTGTTCTTTTGGCAGTCCATGGTATATTCAATATTCTTCACCAAAGATTAGTCCTTATTTAATCTTTACAGAAAATAAAGAATAGCATCTATTCCTTAGAAAGGGGAGAAACAAAAGATTTGAAGTGGTAATGGTCTCAGGTAAGTAGAATCTGAAAATTATTGACAAACCAGACAACTGTTGTTTTACGTATATCAGTCTAGGGAGAGGTGGTAGAGGAATTCTGATCAGTTGAGAAAAAATAAATTACTCTTAGAGTTATATAAATGCTGTCTGACCTTTTGAGGACAATTCAGTGCATTTTCAAGAATTTGTCCTTATATTCCCCAAGTCCCACTCTAGTACATGCTATTTCCTGAATGCTATGATCTGGAACAAAAAGGGGTGATTCTTTTATGTGGGCACCTGTAGTGTCTGTTCTTCCATTAATATGTTCTTGTTGTTGTTGGGTGCCATCAAGTCGATTCCAACTCATAGCAACCTTATAGGACAGAGTAGAACTGCTCCACTGGGTTTCCTAGGCTGGAATGTTCACGAGAGCAGATCACCAGGTCTTTTCTCCATCAGAGCCACTGGGTGGATTCAAACTGCCCGCCCGTCGGTTAGCACCTGAGCGCTTAACCATTGCATCACCAGGACACTTTTTAATCTTCTGTAGCCCCAGGCATTTCTTGGTGTTCCTTTGCTTGTAGCAGAATCCTCACAATCTGTCTTCCCCTGTGTGTCTCCTTTACTATACTTTACCTAAATAATTTGCCACTGCCTATTATGGTGCAGTGGTTAAAGTGCTCGACTGCTAACCAGAAGGTCAGTGGTTTGAACCTATCAGCAGCTCTGAGGAAGAGAGACGTGGCAGTCTGCTTCCATAAAGATTCACAGCTTGGAAACCCTTCAGGGCAGTTCTACCCTGTCCTATAGCATCGCTATGAGTCAGAGTCGACTCAACGACAATGAATCTTTGGGTATTATCAGATTCAGACAAATGATTCTATTCTGGAACTGGTAAATCTTTAGATTAAATTAAATATCTCTTGGCTTTGAGTTTGTAATATTTTGTTTGTAAAGCCGTTCTGTTTGAAAGGCAGAAAATCCTACCATAAAGAAAATTATCTGGTTTTAGGGCCACACAAAATCAGCTTGAAAAACTGCAGCAAATTGTGGCCAGTTGGTACCTAATTCATCCCCATTTGTTTCACTGAATTCAACTTTTTCCCAGGCCTATTTATGTGTAGATATAGCCTAAATCTAGATCCCTTTAAATTTACCGTAAACTTTTAATCCCCAACTATCTCTAACAGCTAAACCGTTAAGACATGGTTCAAATGGCCTGAATTTGATCTCTGGAATCTCCCTAAAAGTGATTTCCCTGGGACAGAATTTCCCTGAGGAAAAAAAGAACAAAAGAAATGAAGTCAGACTTATTTTGGAATCTCTATATTCGTAAGGGAAGGGAGATATTAATCACAGAAAATGTGTCTCAAAGTTGAACTTTCTATAGCAGAAAGGCACAATAATAAATCAGAAATACAGCAAGGGCAAGCAACCCATGGGCGGGAGCCCTTAAGTGCTTCTTTTCTAGGCAGAAGGCATTCGCTGGGTCGTTCAGGAGCTTCACATTAGTCATTTTACTTGCTTATGAAGTGACCAACTATAAGAGGCCTATCATGTCTGCCCACTTATTTCCCCACCTCTGAGCAGGTGACACTGGAATGATGTCTCCTGGAGGAGCCAACAACAGAAGAAGTACAGAAATACTGTAACTACTAACAATTTTTCCCAGGAATAAGGGTCACCCTTGAAAACTATCCACATCCATATATACTGACATGAAATGACAACCACAAACTACTACATTTATAAAGCAGGATGCAGAACAGTGTACAAAGTGGGATCCAATTTTTAGTAAAATATAGATCTATAATTTCAATGTTTACATATGCAAAAAAGTCCAAAAGTAATATATATATAAAACAACACACCAAACCCATCGCTGTCGAGTCACTTCCAACTCATAGCACCCCTATAGGGCAGGGTAGAACTGCCCCATAGGGTCTCCAAGGAGCACCTGGTGGATTCAAACTGCTGACCTTTTGGTTAGCAGCCAAACTCTTAACCACTATGCCACCGAGGGTTTACGTACAAAACTCATTGCTGTCAAGTCAATTCCAACTCAGAGTAACCCTACAGAACAGAGTAGAACTGCCCCACAGGGTTTCCAAGGCTGTAGTCTTTACTGGAGCAGATTGCCACATCTTTCTCCACGGAGCAGCTGGGGAGTTCAAACCACTGACCTTTTGGTTAGCAGCCAAGCCCTTAACCACTGCACCACCAGGGCTGTCTTTCTCTCTCTTTTTCCTTCCCTATTTCCCTCCCTCCTCTCCTCCCTCTCTCTTTCTCTCTGTCTCCTAAAAGGTAAACAGTGGCTAATGCTTAGCAGTGGGAATGTGAATAACCCTTATTTTCCTCTTTGTACTTTATTATATTTTCTGAACTTTTCTAATAAGGTTTTTTAAAAACGATATAAATAAACACACTTTTTCTCTTTCCTACTGGAATTTCCTTTATTTTTCGCAGTCATTTTTCTTTTTATACTCTACAGATGCAACACTTACTATCGTACCCTTTATGTTTGCAACCGAGAGGAAGGAATTCAGACTTCTCGAAGACATGTATTGATGATATGGTATCTGATGGTGACTAGAATCTATTTATTGGAGACCACATAGAAAAAGAAAACTTCCATTTTTGTCTCTAGAGGAATTTTTAAAGGCCCCTGATGGTTTATATAACAATCTGGCTGTATACCAAATTGTTGTGTTTACAGCATCTGTTATCCTTGGTAGTCATAAACATAGCTTGACTTTATTCCAAGAAAAAGAGAAGTGTGCAGTGTTCTCTGGTTAATTCACATAACCAAAGGCTTCAAAATCTCCTGGAAGTGATAAAGTCTATCCAAGTCCCTTTGGTAGGAATGAAGGGAAGCTTATGCATTTAAGGGGTATAAGTTCTTACAGGCAAAAGAGTTTCATAAATACTAATGGTTTGTGCATTTTTTAAATTGTAAGATAGAAGGATGTCTGGTTGAAATACTTTAGCATGCATTGATTTTGATAATGTATGCGCCAAGGGAAAGATATCAGCAGTCACAACAGAGTGACTGACATATATCAACAGTCTTTCATATATGCTTTACTGCTTTTCCTCTAGGCAGAGGACATTCTCTGTCCAGGCACACAGCTACAGGTAGGAGGGGCAAGCACAAAGCAATGGAAGAGGAAGGAGACATACACACAATCAACTAGAGTCAATTAAGCAACATTGTGGGCAGGTCGTCTAGGCTTCCAGACACTGAAAAATTCATTATATGCAGAAAACTACAATATATGGGTTGAGAACCTTACTTCTAGGACAGTGCTTCAACCTTTAGTGTACATGAGACTCACCCAGACAACTTGCTAAAACATAAATTCTTGGGCCCTACACCCAAAGATTTGATTCAGTTGGTCTAGAGCACGCCCAGGAATTTGCATTTCTAACAAGTTCTCAGGTATCGTTGATGGTGCATGTCTGCATTGTCTGCAGGTCACAGTTAGAATCTGAGAGTCAGGCACCCTGGCCTCAAACACTATCTTCACCACTTACTTGGCTGCGTGATGTTAAGTAAGTAAAGGAGCTAATCCCAAGGTAGTTTGGTGGACTCCTCTGAAACGGGGTGGGTAATAATCATTCCTACCTCTAAACGCTGTTGTGATAATTAGGGGAGATAAGCCTTAATAAATGTCACCTATTATTATTAATATTAATATTGTTATAATATTTTATGAATCCCTGCCATGGTGAAACTGATTGACTACTAACCAAAAGATTGGAGGAACAAACTCACCCAGTGACGCTGGGGAAGAAAAGCTGGGATATCTGCTTCCATAAAGATTAAAACCAAAAACCCTTTGCTGTCCAGTCGATTCCAACTTACAGTGACCCTGAATGACAGAGTAGAACTGCCCCCATAGGTTTCCCAAGGCTGTAAATCTTTGCGGAAGCAGACCGCCACATTTTTCTCACACAGATCGTCTCGTGGGTTCAACCTGCTGACCTTTGGGTTAGCAGCTGAACACTTAACCACTGCACCACCAGGGCTCCTACCGCCTAACGATTTAAGTCAAGAAAACCCTATGGAGCAGTTCTACTCTGTAACACGTGGGGTCACCATGAGTTGGAATTAACTTGATGGCAACAAGGAATAATATTTTATGTAAGCCTCTCGATTTAAAGTTGAAGAGACTGAATGACTCTTTCACGACCCCAGGGTTTACTAACAGTAAAATTGGGACGTAGACCCCAGCTTTCTCGCTTGCTCTTTCGCTAGACCAGAGTGGACCCTGGAACTTTTTGAGGAGGTTGAACATTTTCAGCCGGTCTCAAACCCAGGACCTCCACATAGTAAATAAATGCAAAAACAAGCCTCAAAAGATTATAGGCATCTAACAAAGCTTACTGACAACAACCTTGCCAAATCAAAAGAGAACATACTGTCCGGGGTTATCAAAATGAGAAACCAAGGTCATGATGAATGAGGAAAGTTATAGCCTAATAACTGAGGCATTGGCATTGCCCTTACTTCTGGAGAAGCTGGGGAGACTGATTGACATTAAACACATCCCATGACCTGCAAGAACCATGTCAGGGGAGCAATTCACAGTCACAACCCAACCCTCCACAAGGACACTTGGGACAACAGAAAGTTATTGCCACAGCATGGCCTACCCTTGGCCTGCAGAGAAAGAGAATAGTCCCTAAGGTTTGCTTAAATAAAATGCACAATTATGCATTTTTTAAAAAGAACAGAACAAACCTCCTTTTCCCAGCCAATAGAATGTGATGTGCCTTCCAATAAAACTACTGACAAGGGCAATAAATCCGATCCTTGATGTAATAGTATGTCTAAGTCAGAAATCAAGGAACAAGACTCACCTCTCAAGTCTTCAGTCAGCTTTCTGCTTTGGGAAATCGGAATATTGAGGAGAAACAGTTGTGTAGAATGTTTTCTTCAAGGCAAATCCAAAAGGAATACTTTAGGTTAAGACTAACTTCACTGCATTCAGAAGATTTGATTCCAGTAATCCTTACATGAAATCATAAAACTGCACTGAAACTTCCTGCAGTGACAACTTACTTCATAAAGTTGTTATGATGATTAAATTGATATACATATATATATATATATATATAGCGAGCGAGAGAGAGAACCTAATACAAACCTTGGTACATAATAAGTGCTCTGTAAGTCTTACCATATTATTATTATCATTAATTATTATGATGATTTGGTACTATGGTAAAGCCATAGGATTCACAGGCTGGTTCAGATCTCTGTGGCTTTCATGACTATGTGAGGTAAAGAAATATGCTCCTTCAATGGGATAAAATATAAAGCAATACACAATGGTTGAGAGGACAAGAAATATTTTGACAATAAACGTTTTGCTTAACTTGGAAAAGAACTGAGTTGTTTTGGGCTCTTGTTTTATTTTGTTTCAAATTGGTCGACATATTCTGTGGAGGAACATTTAGGACTTTCAAAACCACAACTGAATGGTTTTAACCTAAGATCATGAGAATATGCACACAAGCACATAGTAGGAGACCTTCTATGTCTTATCTTCTGAATTTCCAGTTCATCAAAATCATGTTCTTAAAAACCAGGATTACCATCGTAATTTAATATGTTCTGACGTTTTACTGAGTTCTGAATGGCTACTTTTATTCTTATTTTTGAACAGCACATTTCCACCTATCATACTTGTTGTTAGGTGGTGTTGAGTCAGTTCCAACTCATAGTGACCCCATGTACAAGAGAACGAAACACTACTCAGTCCTGCGCCAACCCCCCACAATCATTGTTTTGCTTGAGCCCATTGTTGCAGCCACTGTGTTAATCCATCTCGTTGAGGGTCTTCCTCGTTTTTGCTGACCCTGTAATTTACCAAGCATGATATCCTCCTTCAGGGACTGGTCCCTCCTAATCACGTGTCCAAAATACGTGAGACAAACAGATTTGTTCGTTCTTCTGACAGTCCATGGTATATTCAATATTCTTCGCCAACACCATAATTCAAAGGCATCAGTTTTTCTTCCGTCTTCCTTATTCATTGTCCAGCACCTATCATACTACTAGGGCCCAAATGCATATGTTTCAATACAATACTGGAAATAAAAACCTATGGCAACTATTCGTGAGGGTAGTAAAAATATCATTCAGGAAAAGTTGATTGCAATCATTGTTTAACCTCCATAGAGAAGAGAGTTCCCCAACCCACTGCCGTCGAGTCGATTCCAACTCATAACGATGCTATAGGACAGAGTAGAACTGCCCCATAGGGTTTCCAAGGCTGTAATCTTTACAGGAGGAGATTGCCATATGTTTCTCCCACAGAGCAGCTCTTGGGTTCCAACAGCCAACCTTTCAATTTGCAGACGAGCCCTTAACCACTGCACCACCAGGGCTCCATTAGATTACCACCAAGAAGATCCTATGGAGTAGTTCTACTTTGTAATACATGGGATAACCATGAGCCAGCCTAGACTCAATTGCAACTGACAACAGCAACAACAAGCAGCTATATTCGGTTGTTTAAAATCTTTCCAAATCTATTACAATGCTATCCTGCCCTTTGACTGGGATTGGATCTGATCTCTCAAACTCCTCCACATTCTCTTGCACTTCAAAGATTCGTTTGGTGTCGTATTCCCAGCTGTCTCCATGTTGTACCATCTTGGAAAATGTACACCCAACCTAAGCTGGCTCCTACTAACCCAAAACAAGTTCATCTTTGGCCAGTGGCCCATACAGCCCCCTGAGCTCCTGAAAGGAGTGACTTCAAAATGGATACATTAGGTAGGATTATGTTTAAATATTTTGTTCAACCTTATTGAAAAAATAGGTACAAATGGTTTCTACTAGACTGCTAACTTAAAGGTTTGCAGTTCAAACTCAGGCAGTGGTACCGTGAAAGAAAAGGCCTGGCAATCTGCTTCCATTTATAGCCAAGAAAAACCTATGAAGCAGTTCTACTCTGTAACACATGGGGTTGCCGTAAATCAGAATTGACTCAATGGCAGCTAATAACAGCAACAACATAATTTTATACAATAACTAGAAGTCAGGAGAAAAATATGGGAGTAAAGTTTTAATCTAAATTGCAAAACTTCTGTAAAACAGATTCACTGTTGCATAAACTTGCTATATGTTCTCCATCAAATTTAATTTCTTCATTAGGAAATTTATGTTTTATACTAACATGTTCTATTAAAGGAAGGTGTCTAGACAACCTTCCATGTTTTATGCCATTGTAGAGGCAAGCACTTTAGTTTTTCAAGTCTGCTGACTGTCTACACCAGGTACAGGGTGTTATTAAATTAACCTAGCTCTTACAGCTACTTTTCAAAAAAAAAAAAAAAAAAAACTTTGAGGAAATCAAAATAGCAGCAGTTTATCCAGGCAAACCCTTACTTAGCTGTCATTAGCCCTCAGCAGGATTCCTAATTCTACTACTAAGGAAAAAAAAGGAAAAAAAAGGTAGCTTCCTTTCTCATTTTCATCTTTTGAATGCTAACTGAGGAACAAAAAGAACATTTTTTTCTTTATTGAAGTTTAGAAGATAGTGATATATCTTTAATGACTTCAGTGCTTTACTTACAGAATATAATAAAGAATTTTTGAAATAGCAAAATATGATGTGATCTTTATCTACAAATATAATTATGTCCTTGATGGAAGAATTCAGGCAGATCAGCTAGCTAATTTTTGGGCCAAGTAGCAGTGATTCATCAGATAAAAATTCACAAAAAATCACAAATTCCCTTTGTCTAGAAGGTTTCCAGGCCGCCTATCTCAAAAATCCACTGAATGGTTTTGTATTTATCAAATTTATCTAAAACCCTGGGCCTGAAAGAGCAGTGGCTGAGCAGTAACACGGTGCCACAAAGCTTCCCTCTTGAGGGATATTAGTCCAGCTCCAGATTTCCCCCACAGGCTTGAAGAAAGTAGACTGGGTTCACAGTGTGCTAATGCTCTATGAGGCAGAAATAGACAAAGGGAAAATATCTCCTTTCATGTCCATGTCTGAACATCAGAGGTGGACCTTGGAGTCCTCTATAATCTGGTCCTACCACCCCATCTAGTCCACCTCTCCCCTTCCCAACACCCCAGGAGGAGAAGGCGGCTTGTAGCATACACAGTGTTTATGATTATAACTACACAGATCATGTATTTCTCTTAATCACTCCCAACAGATGCCATGAATTCCTGCCTGTGTTGAATATGCTCTTTTGCCAGACTAAAATCTCCTCCCCTTTTGTTCTCCCTTTGAAATTCTTCTAATCTTTCAGTCCACTTCCTTTATGCAGCCTTCCCCAACTTCACCAAACCCCTGGAATAATCTCATCTCTGAATGACATTGTGTTTTCAATTATTCTCTGTGTCTGTCATTACTCTCCATACCCGTGCCCATTCCAGCAGTTTACCCAGACTCTCCTATTCATCTGCAAGCCTCAGTCCAGCAGTCTGGAGCTGTTCTTCATCACACACACCCCTTTCTTCAGACAAGCTGATTTGATGCCTCCTTGGTGTTTCCCTTGTGCTGTGCACATACCTCTATTAAAAAAACAATTGCTGTCAAGTTGATTCCTACTCATAGCGAACGCATGTGTGCCAGAGTAGAACTGTGCTCCATAGGTTTTTCAATGGCTGAGTTTTCAGAAGTAGATGGCCAGGCTTTCCTTCTGAGGTGCCTCTGGATGGACTCGAAGCTCCAACTCTTCAGTTAGCAGCGGAGCACGTTAACTGTCTGCACCACCCAGAAACTCCCACCTGTATTAGAGAACTCTTGTTTTTCTTCCCCCTTTTAGACTCTAAGCAGGGACTTGTGTTTTAGTCCTCTGATTTAGAATAAGCATTAATAAATGGTTGAATAAGTGAAATATAGTCTTTTGATTATTTCATGTCTTAATCATTATTTCTTCAACCAGTTTACATTCTTGAGAAACAATTATATCTTTTAATTCTTCTACTCCCATAGTCTCGTACACAAGGACTGAATCCTGGCTATCTCTTTTGACCTCATCAAAAAACAACTACATTTCCCTAATGAGTTTGCTCTCCCGCTCTCCAAAACAACCAAACTCCTCTTTCCTCCTGTTGACACTCCCACTCTCATTCCCAACTAAAGACTTTGCTTCTTACTTCACTGAAAAAGTAGAAGTAATCAGGGTTTCGGTAATGTTGGCCAGACACTCTGAAAACTTCCCTCTACACAATACTTAAAAATGCTCAATAAAACAAATTTTGCAGATAATTGGATGAAATGGCAAGAAAAAATTAGGAAAATCAGCAGAGGTCAAAAATGAAACCAGGAAATGAATAAGCATTAAAGCGTACAAAATACGCTGACCCATATACCTTTGGCTCTTTGCTTGGGAAGGACTGGAAATAAAGCCTCTAGAGAATTCAAATATTGGAGCCAGATGGGAGTTTGCTCACTTACATCCAAGACCCAGACTATTTCTCAATACATGAGCCAAAGTGATCTTTTTAAAATATCACTCAACTGCTTATAATCCTTCAATGGCTCCCTATTTCCGTAAGAGTAAAATCCCAGGCCCTCCAAGGCCCTATGTGATCTGAGGTTCCTCCCAGTCTCTCTGAACTCCCTCTTACCTCTCTCCCTCTGACTCAGTCCACTCCTGCCACACTGGCCTTCATGCCCTTCTTCGTGTTATTTATATGCCTCACATATACAGTCAATTGTCATTATGCATGGACTCTGTATTTGCAAATTCATCTACTTTTAAAATTTATTTGTAACTCCAAAGTCAATACTCCTGGTGTTTTCCAGTCATTTGCAAACATGGGCAGAGTGGCAAAAATTTCAGCCACCTGACGCATACACTTTCCTAGTTCAGGTTGAACAAGCTGACGATCTGCCTTGTTTCAGCTCCCATTCTATAAACAAGTATCCTTTTCATAGACTATTTAGTGCCACATTTTTCACATTTTTTGTGCTTTATGTTGGTGATTTTGCTGTTTAAAATGGCCCCCAACTATAGTGCTGAAATGTTGTCTAACTTAGCTTCCCAAGCTCAACAAGTCTGCGATGTGCCTTACAGACAAAATACCTGTGTTAGATAAGCTTCGTTCTGGCATGAGTTACAGTGCTGTTGGATGTGAGTTCAATATTAATGAAGCGACAATATATATTAAATAATATATTATTAAATAGTAACACACAAAATAAGGTTATATATTGATGAACTGATAAAAATGTTGTGATCAGAGGCTCACAGGAACCTACCTCTGTATTTCCTCTAGAAACAATGGTTCAGTATTCACTAATTCAGTGTTCTTGGCCACTTTAAAGAACATGACTGAAATGAATAATGAGAATCAACTATATAGCCATGCTATTTCCTGCATCAGATCCTTAACTCTTTCTTTTCCCCTGAACTTTCCCCTAAACTTCACATGACTTATTCCTCACTTCATTCAGATCCCTGCTCAATAGAACATCCTCAAAAAGGCTTTCCCTGGTTACATTATACAAAATATCTCCCTCACCCTTCATTCTCCTTCCCCTCACCCAGCTTTATTTTCCTTCACAGCACTTAGCATTGCCTGAAATTATATTTTATATTTTTAAGGCTGATTGTCCATCTTCCCCACCAGAATGTGAACTTTATAAGGGAAGAGACGTTCTTTTCCTCATTTAGAGCAGTAAGCTGGCTCTAGAACTGGGCCTGAAGAAAGAGGCACTTAATACACACATAACTTTGTCAGGGTGCTAGGGACTTTGGAGTTAAGCAAGCACCAAAGGAGGCATATTAGTCATTGTAGGGTAACTACTGTGACAAACAACCCCCAAATTTCAAAGACTTAGTACAATAAAAGTTTATTCCTTACTCACGCTGCAGTCCAATATGGGCGTTCCTAGTCAAATGGCCCAAGGGGTGACCCAGGCTCCCCCCATCTAATGGCGCTACCATCCCCTAGTATCTTGCAGTCCTCCACCGGATCCTTAGCATCCATCAGCAGATGAGGAACTAGAGAGAGCACCGAATATTATATGGGAGGTTTTAGGGGCCAGGTCTGGAAGTGGTATACCTCACTTTCACCCATATTTCTTTGCTCAGAACTCAATCACTAGACATACCTAACTTCAAGGGAGTCTGAGAAAGCAGTCTAACTGTGATTCCAAGGGAGAAGGAAGTGAGGTTTGTAAACACATAGTACAGTAGCGTCTGTCATGAGATGTAACCAGCCACTAATGCACGCGTGGATTAATAAAGAAGGAGAGAATCTCTCTGGAAAAGGAGAAGAGTATTCCAGGGGAAAGGAGCAGCAGATACAAAGGCAAAGAGATGTAAAAATCATAGCGCGTTTTGGAAACTTCAGGTTGTATATGTGGGTGAAAATACAGTATAAAAACAGAAAGGCATGAGGTTGGGGAAACAGGCAGAATCTGGACCATAAATGGTCTTGGATGCCATGACCAAGAGTTCAGACTTACCTTGATGGTAATGGGGAGCCACTGGAGGATATTAAGGGCAACAGTTGGAGAACAACATGATTAAATGTGTCCTATTGAAAGATCACTCTATAGCTACACAGAGGATGAATTGGGGATTGAGAAATGGAGACAAGAAAATTAATTAGGAGGCTATTGCAGTAGTATGACAAGAAATGGAGAAGGATGGGAGCCAAAGCTAAGGTAGTAGTCATATAAGCAAACAAACCAATTGCCAACAAGTCGATTCCAACTCGTGGCAACTGTGTCATGAGTGTGTCAGAGTAGAACTGTGTTCCACAGGGTTTTCAATGGCTGTGACCTTTCAGAAAAAGATTGCCGGGCCTTTCTTCCAAGATGCCACTGAGTGGGTTTGAACCACCATCTTTTTAATTTGTGCCACCTAGGGACTCGTAGTCGTTATAATGTTGTTGCTGTTATGTTTCATCGAGTCGACTGCGACTCAAAGCAACCCTATGTACAACAAAATGAAACACTGCCTGGTCCAGTGCCATCCTCACAATTGTTGGTATATTTGAGCCCATTGTTGCAGCCACTGTGTCAATCCACCTCTTTGAAGGTTTTCCTCTTTTTCATTGACCCGCTACTTTACCAAGCATGATGTCCTTCTCCAGGGACTGGTCCCTAATGATAACATGTCCAAAGTACGTGAGACAAAGACTCACCATCCTTGCTTCTAAGGAACGTTCTTGGCTTGCACTTTTTCCAAGACAGGTTTATTCGTTCTTCTGGTAGTCCATGGTATAGTCAATATTCTTCACCAACACCGTAATTCAAAGGCATCAATTCTTCTTTGGTGTTCATTATTCACTGTCCAGCTTTCACATGCAAGCAATTGAAAATACCATGGCTTGGGTCAGGAGCACCTTAGTCCTCAGAGAGAAATCTTTCCTTTTTAACACTTAAAGAGGTCGTTTGCAGCAGATTTGCTGGATGCAATATGTCTCCCTTGATTTCTTGACTGCTGCTTCCAGGGATGTTGATTGAGGATCCAAGTAAAATGAAATCCTTGACAACTTCAATCTTTTCTCCATTTATCATGATGTTGCTTATTGGTCCAGTTATGCGGATTTTTGTTTTCTTTATGTTGAGGTGTAATCCATATTTAAGACTGTGTAGTCTTTGATTTTCATCAGTAAGTGCTTCAAGTCCTCTTCACTTTCAGCAACCAAGGTTGTATCATCTGCGTATCAAAGGTTGTTAGTGAGTCTTCCACCAATCCTGATGCCACGTTCTTCTTCAGATACTGTTACTTTTCAGATTATTTGCTTAGCATACAGATTGAATGAGTATGGTGAAAAGATACAACCCTGACACACACTTTCCTGATTTTAAACTGCACAGCATCCTCTTGCTCTGTTTGAACGACTGCTTCTTGGTCTACAGAGAGATTCCACATGAGCACAATTAAGTATTCTGGACTTCCCATTCTTCTGAATGTTATCCATAATTTGTTATGATCCACACAGTCAAATGCCTTCGCATAGTAAATTAAACACAGGTAAACATCTTTCTGCTAGTCTCTGCTTTCAGCCGAGATCCATCTGACATCAGCAATGGTATCCCATCTTTCCTCGTCCTCTTCTGAATCCATCTTAAATTTCTGGCAGTTCCCTGTCCATGTACTGCTACAACCATTTTTAAATGCTCTTCAGCAAAATTTTACTTGCATGTGATATTAATAATATTGTTCAATAATTGCCGTATCCTGCTGGATCACCTTTCTTTGAAATGGGCACCAATATGGATCTCTCCAGTCAGTTGGCCAGGTAACTGTCTCCCAAATTTCTTGGCATAGACTAGTGAGTGCTTCCAGTGTTGCATTTGTTTGTTGAAACATCTCGGTTTGTATTCTGTCACTTCCTGGAGGCTTGTTTTTTGCCAATGCCTTCAGTGCAGCTTGGATTTCTTCCTTCGGTACCATTGGTTCTTGATTATATACTACCTCCTGAAATGGTTGAACATTGACCAATTCTTTTTGGTACAGTGACCCTGTGTATTCCTTCCATCTTCTTTTGATGCTCCCTGTGTGGCTCAGTATTTTCCCCATAGACATCCTTCAGTATTGCAACTAGAGGCTTGAATTTTTTTTTCAGTTCTTTCAGCTTGAGAAATGCCCAGCATGTTCTTCCCTTTGAAATCTTCTGTTCGACTCTTTTACTTCATAATTTCTTCCATTTGCTGTAGTTACTTTACGTCCAAGAGCAAGTTTCAGAGTCTTCTCGATAACCCATCTGATTTTGTAGGAACAGATTTTTGAATTAAAGTCGAATATTCTAGGGACTACTACTGCTGTAACCTGTAAGTCTTTGAGGTGTCACTCACTGTGCCATTTCACCCATGATGAGCTATTGCTTTTGTTTTACCTTCTTGGTCATGGTGTGCGTGGGTGTGATATGAATTTCAAGACTTTCAGTTTCCCTTTCCTACTATTATGGCTCATACTTTACAGGTCAGAAAAACAATGTGACAGTTCTGTCAACCACCAAGTATATGCTATCTAATTATGCTTGAATTCTAACAGGGACACAAAGGCTGGTGTCAGAATCAGCTCAGTCCCTGTATCAAAAAGCCCTAAAAAGATTTTAGTATTCTTCTTCCCCACTGTACAGTTACCCTGCTAACTGGCCATGCATCATTTTGGGGAAGATTGGGGAATTTCTACTCCTAATGAATGTGGTGGCATTGTGAGGTCCTTCTTCTAGGGATCTTATTCTCCACTTTAGAGGATGGATATAGCCCTAAGAACTGGTTCAGCTCAGTTCTGAAAACTAGGAAAGGGATTAAGATTTATCTTTGCAACAGTTGACATTAGCCTTTAGGATACCTGGTCTTTGTATTCTCTTGGTTATAGAGTTCAAGAAATATCCCTGTTTATTACCTATTTCTCCTGCTGTAGGCACACCATAGGTACTTGAAGGTCAGAGTGCCCAATTTTTATCCTAAATTTGTTGTCCATTATGGCAGTGAAGGCCATCTGCCTCGAGAGCTAAATGCTACCACGAGGACTCTGCTACTGCAGAATTTTAGCATTCCAAATAATGCTAGGGAGTTGAAATCCATAGCAGCTTCCCCTCTTATCAACCATTGCTTACAATAAACTTTCACTGCTTAGCTTCCCCATGACACTAAGAATAACTTAACTATTAAATTTCTTATTCTTTAAAGTGAATGGATCATTCTCTGGACCCTCCCATGGCGCATACTCAGTCACTAGGTTCTCTGGTCTTAAGCATTAATCTCTTTTAGCACACCCACTCGTCTGTCAGTTTGTCGGACTGTGGTGGCTTGCATGTGCTGTGATACTGAAAGCTATGGCATTGGTATTTCAAACACTGGCAATGTTACCAATGGTGGACAGGTTTCAGCAGAGCTTTCAGACTAAGACAGACTAGGAAGAAGGACCTTGTGATCTACTTCTAAAAATTGGCCTGTGGAAATCTTATGAATAGCAGCGGAACATTGTCTGATATAGTTCGTAAGATGAGCCCCTCAGGTTGGCAGGCACTCAGAATACGACTGGGGAAGAGCTGCCTCCTCAAAGTAGTCGACCTTAATGATGTGGGTGGAGGAAAGCTTTCCGGACCTTCATTTGCTGATGTGTCACGACTCAAAACGTGAAGAAACAGCTGCAAACATACATTGGTAATTGGAACGTGGAATGTACGAAGTATGAATCCAGGAAAATTAGAAGTTGTGACTCTGTGTATGCCTTCCATCTTCTTTTTGATGCTTCCCGCATCTTTCAATATTTTGCCCATAGAATCCTTTGGTATTGAAGCTCATGGTTTGAATTTTTTCTTCAGTTCTTTCAGCTTGAGAAATGCTGAACATGTTTTTCCCATTTGGTTTTCTAACTCCAGGTCTTTGCATATTTCATTATAATACTTTATCTTCTTGGGCCACCCTTTGAAATCTTCTGTTCAGCTCTTTTACTTCATCATTTCTTCCGTTTGCTTTAGCTACTCTACATTCAAGAGCAATTTTCAGAGTCTCTTCTGACATGTATTTTGGTCTTTTCTTTCTTTCTTGTCTTTTTTTAATGAACTTTTGCTTTCTTCATGTATGAAGTCCTTGATGTCATCCCACACTCATCTGGTCTTCGGTCAACCGGTGTTGAATGCGTCAAATCTATTCTTGAGATGGTCTTTAAATTCAGATGGGATATACTTAAGGTAGTACTTTGGCTCTTGTGGACTTGTTTTAATTTTCTTCAACTTCAACTTGACCATGCATATGCGCAATCAATGGTCTGTTCTGCAGTTGGCCCCTGGCCTTGTTCTGACTGATGCTATTAAGCTTCTCATTGTCTCCTTCCACAGATGTAGTCAATTTGATTCTTGTGTATTACATTTGGTGTGGTCCATGTGTATAATCGTTGTTTACATTGTTGAAAAAAGGCTTTTGCAATAAATAAGCGGTTGGTCTTGCAAAATTCTATCATGTGATCTAGGGCATCATTTCTATCACCAAGGCTATATTTTCCAAATACAAATCCTTCTTCTCTCTTTCCAACTTTTACATTCCTATCGTCAGTTATTATCTTGATTGCATATTTGATCAATTTCAGAAGTTTGTTAGAATCTTCAATTTCTTCATCTTTGACATTAGTAGTTGCTGCATAAATTTGAAAAATAGTCATATTAACTCGTCTTCCTTGTAGGAGTTTGGATATTATCCTATCATTGACAGCATGGCACTTCAGGATAGATATTGAAATGTTCTTTTTGACAACGAATTCAATGTCATTCCTCTCTGATTTGTCATTCCAGGCATAATAGACCACGATTGTAAAATTCAAAATGGCCGATACTAGTCCATTTCAGCTCACCAATGCCTAGGATATCCATCTTTATGCATTCCATTTCATTTTTGACAGCTTCCAATTTTCCTAGATTCATACTTTGTACATTCCACGTTCTAATTATTAATGGTTGTTTGCAGCTGTTTCTTCTCATTTTGAGTCATTACACATCAGCAGATGAAGGCCCCAAAAGTTTTACTCCATCACATCATTAAGGGTGACTACTTTGAGGAGGCAGCTCTTCCCCAGTCATATTTTGCCTTTCAACCTGAGGGGCTCATCTTACGGCACTATATCAGACAATGTTCTGGGCTGTTCATAAAGTTTTCACTGGCCTTTTAGAAGTAGATCACCAGGTCCTTCTTCCTAGCCTGGAAGCTCTGCTGAAACCTGTCCACCATGAGTGACTGCTAGTATTTGAAATACTGGTGGCATAGCTTTCAGCATCACAGTAACACATAAGCCACCACGGTACAACAAACTGACAGATGAGTTGTGGAGTGGTTATATAGCGTCTGTTAAATTCTTTCTCCTTGCTGAAAAGTCTCCTGAGCATGCTTACTGTCTTTGATATGCTGAAAACTCTAATGTCATTCCTTAGACTTAGAAATCCACCTAATAGAGAGGTTAGCAAAGTCACATTTTAATTAAATTTGTAATTGGATTTCTAATGCCTGCCATTTAAAAAATAAAGATCAGCCTAAATGGATAAAGCTATTTCCCAAACAATGCTAAGAGATTACTTGAGGGGCAGGGGTAGGGGGTGGGCAGAGTAACGGGTATAAGTGAACTCTCACTTATGTTGATTGTGTGTGTAAGAAGAGGAAAAAAATCATGACTGCCCTCCAAATATCCATCATTACAATACAATTCTAATCAAAGAACAAATGGAAAGAATGGTTTTCTCTTCATAACACTTTAACTCCACCAAATAAGTTAATATCACACTTCAGTTAAATAAAGCTTTAGATATTTCCATAACCACAACTACTAATATTTTTGTTTTTCTTTTTATAAACTTTTCACTTCTCTAAATCACTATTGATTCACAATAATTCTAATTTAGAATAATTAGATGTAAAAATCTAGATGTTTTACAGCCATGGAAGAACAAGGGGAAGGAGAACCAGTTTGTTTATTAACCCTTTGCACCACCTAAAGACTCCTCATGCTCTTTATGAACTTACTAAAACTTATGGTGGATTCAGAATGGAACAAGCTTCTCTCCCTTTTATTTGTTAGTTTGGTTTAATTATAGAATATGCCAGTTATTTTTTCAGACAGCAAAATATGAAGGAATCTGAACAGAGAAGGAAGATTGGCTGTGTCTGTCAAAGGCACTGCCACATGGTCCTGGGAAGATTTGCTTAGGGGAATACCAGGCTGTATTTCTGGATCAAATTTTGGGCTATGTCCTGCATTGCACCCCCTCAAAGTACCCTCTGGTTACCAAATTTCTCAAGCCCAAACTAAATCTATGCCTCAGCTCTTCTCTTCTTATCCTCCTTACCCAATCTATCAACAAGCCCTATGTTTCTCTCTCAAATACATCTCATATTCACCAACTGATTTCCATTTCTTTCATTGCCACCCTAGTCCAAGTGTACATTGTGTCTCCCCTGGACTTCTACAGCAGCCTCCTAACTCGTCCTTTCTTTTCTTGCCTTCCTGAAAGAACATTGTATCCCTTTTGGAGCTTAATTCTTCTCTCATATTTTCTTTTATTTATTTATCTTTTTTTTTCCTTTTATACTGTGTTCTGGGATAGTTATTTCAATTCAGTCTCTTAATCTACATTGTCCAATTAGGTAACCATTAGCCACAAGTAGCTACTGAGCACCTGAAATGTGGATAATCTGGGTTGAGATGTGCTATAAGTATAAAAAACACACTGAGTTCCAGAGACTTAGTATAAAAAAAAAAAGTAAAATTTCTCATTAATAATTGCCTATAATGATTACATGTTAAAATGATAATATTTTGGATACATGTGGTTAAATAAAATGTATTATTAAAATTAATTTCACCTGTTTCTTTTTATGTTCTTTTTAATGTGTCTACTAGAAAATTTTAAATTATATATGTAGCTTGCATTATATTCCTATTGAATAGTTTCATTCTCCATTGCTAATTTAGTTGCTAGCGATCTTCATTCAATTTTTTTACTGAGGGTTTAACCTATTCTTATCTTATGGGTTGAACTTTTTCTAGAGATATACACATGGAACTTTATTAAAGTCCTCTTCTATTTTCTGTATTAACTCTATTTCTTCAGTCTCTCCTTTTTTTGTTTTTTGTTTTTTTTTATTTGAAGCCTCCCTTTCATGCTGCTGGTTTCTCTCCCCAGTGGTTGTGATTCATGGCTATCCACATTTAAAATGCGTATCTACACTGATCGGTTATTGGTGGCTGTATTGTGTTTCTTGGCCCAAGTGAAAATGGGACTTACCTCAGCAGTGAATATTTGCTAGTATAATCCTACATACAAGGAGTGGGCTAGGACATGTGTCTTAGCTGACTTCTCTTTAAGGTGTATGTAGAGCTTGCCTTTTTGGTCCTGGGACTCCTTTTCCATTACTTATTTTGATAATATGTGGGACACCGCCTAAATGGTCTCTCTATCCCCAAAACCTACTTGGGTGCTCTCCAAGTTCTTTAAAGTTCTCAGTTCTAGAAAGAATTTTAACCTTAAAAATGAAACTAAAATTCATCACTGAACCATATGATAGCATAGTCAATAGAAGAAAAAAGGAAAAAAGACAAGACAAACCATGATTATGGGAATAACTTTCCGACTACTCGGGTAGATAGAGCTAAGTGTCATTTTCCTACTAGCCCAAGCCTTGAAAAAAGGCTAGACAAGGTAAAGATGAAGGACATCAACTATCCAGGTATCTGCTGATGACAAGTATCTAACCATTGAACCTATCCAGAAATGAATTGACCAGTCTTGGAGTTCTCTTCAGTGAATAACTTTGCATTGGCAAAGTGGGAAAGGAAATTCAAGCATTTAACATGTTAAAAATTGATATTATCTAAGGTCTATTCATGAAGAACATCCTAGGGTGTGGCAGAAAGAACACTGAACTGGAAGTTTTGATGCTTTATTTTAGACTCAGCACAGTAACTGGCTAAATAACACAGGAAAGCCTCTTAACCTCTCTGGGCCTTAATTATGAGCAACTCAAGAGCAAAGTCTGTCTTTCAGAGATAGAGTAACTGAATTCAAATCCTGGCTCCACCTAAACCTCTTTTTGGCTTAGTTGCATCGTCTATAACAGGAGTCAATTAACTTTTGCTCTAAAGGACCAGGTAGGAATAAATGTAGCTTTTGCATAGCCCAATATATTCTCTAGCATATTCTTCTTCTTCCTCTCTCTTTTTTATTACAAGCTTTTAAAAATGTAAAAACCATTCTTAGCTCACAGGCCCTATGGAAATAAGCTACAGACTGTAGTTTGCCAACCTCTGATCTATAAAATAGGAGTAATAACAGTACTACTGAATAGGGCTTGTCTTAGTTTGTTAGTGGTGCTATAACAGAAATACCACAAGTGGGTGGATTTAACAAACAGAATTTTTTTTTCTCTCAGTTTAGGAGGCTAGAAATCCAAACTGAGGGCGTTGGCTCTAGGGAAAGGCTTTCTCTCTGTTGGCTCTGGGGGAGCTCTTTGTCTTGTTCAGCCTGTCTTCCTTGGTTTCTGGGTGACCTCCATGTGGCATCAGTCTTTCTCCATTTGCATTTCCTTCTCCTGTGCCTAACCTGCTCTTTTATGTCTCAAAAGTGGTTTGCTTAAAACACACTCTACACTACTATAGTCTCATTAACATAGCAAAGAAATCACTATTACCAAACGGGATTGCATCCGTAGGTATACCAAACCCATTGCCATGGAGTTGATTCTAACTCATAGCGACCCTATAGGACAGAGTAGGACTGCACCCATAGGGTTTCCAAAGCTGTAATCTTTACGGAAGGAGCCCTGGTGTTGCTGTTAAATGCTGGACTGCTAACCAAAAGATCAGCGGTTTGATCCCATTAGTAGCTTCTCTGGAGAAAGATATGGCAGTCTACTTCCATAAAGTATCCTATGGGATAGTTTTACTCTATCCTTATATGGTCACTATGAGTCAGAATTGGCTAGACGGTAATGGAAAATCTTTACAGAAGCAGACTGCCACATCTTTCTTGCCAGGAGCAGATGGTGGGTTCGAACTTTCAACCTTTCTGTTAGCAGATGAGTGCTTAACCACTGTGCCACCAGAGGCCCTTATCCATAGGTATAAGGTTAGGATTTACACATATGTTTGGGGACTCAATTCAATTCATCACAGGGTTATTGTGGTTATTGAAAGAGTCACTCGTAAAGCACTTGGAACAGTAGATAACACCTAGAAATCTCTCAGTAAATATTAAATGACATTATTACTATCAAAATTGCTATGATATCTTAGATATCTACCTTAGTTCTAGGAACATATCATTCCCTCAGTAAGTGGTTATTAAATAAATAAATATGTAAAGGAAGGGACTTGGACTCAATAGTATATAACTCTCTTCAAACTCTGCAGTTCTGTGAATCTTCAATTCTCACTGCACGTTAGATGCCCCCTTTGGCCCAGATGCCTGAGGGAAAGTCTTCTGAGAATTGGAGGTGGTGCTGAGTAGGACTGACAACAGCGCTGACTTGCTGAAAGAAATGTTTTTATCTGCATGACTGAAATAAAAATGTGAAAAGTCAAAAAATCCTACAAAAGAGCTTAACAAATCAAAGTATGATTTCATTACTTATATTTATACAAAGTACATGTTGCAAAACACTATGCAGTTACATCGGAAAATATAGGAAAAATGACTTATTTTCAATATCAATATTAATGATATCTTAATATTAATATTTAATATTAATTATTAACTAAGTAAAATGTTTTTAATTGTTCTTGTGAAAAAATGATTAAACACACAGGGGAGGAAGAGGTGAATGGAGATTTGGGTAGAGATTCTAAGCAGAACCCTGGGCACTCTCAAAGGTTTTAGAGATGAGTGGGACTGAAGATGTAGAAGATCTGCCGTTCCTTTCTTGATGGGGTTATATCCCAATCCTTCTTTCTCATCTGATGGAGAGAGATTTTTCTAGGCAACAAGGCAAGAGTCAAAAAGCTTAGGGTTAGTGCATACATACGTGAGTGTAGGGGTAGGGTGTGTGTGTATGTGTATGTGTGTGTATGCGTGCGTGTGTGCGCATGTTAGGAGTGACAGATTACTTGAGCTGTGCACTATGAAAAAAAGAAAATAGAGGGCAAATGCTTTCAGATAAAGTGACAGGGACATGACTCCAGGAAGCATGCAAGGAGTCATCAATAATTGTCAAATGGGTCAATTCCCACCTATAAAAATACCACAGCTAGAATCTATCCAAGCACCAGATGATTATACTTTGATTTTCCTAAAACTCAGCAAGAGAACTTTCTCCTCCACAAGAACCAAATGATGTACAGATTTTATCTTCTCTGTGCAGAAAACATAATATTCAAGACAAAATGTCTGTGCTGGAAGGAACCATGTTGTTGTTGTTATTAGTTGCTGTTGAGTTTGCTCTGACTCATGAGCTGTGTAGAGCCTGTTCAAGGTCATGGAACTGGTTAGTATCAGATCCTGGACAAGAACCCAGGGTTTCTGGCTCCCTGTCCAGTGCTATTCCTCCTTCACAACTGTCCACTATATTGTTTATTGAACAACAAAGCAGGTTAGTTGGCCAGTATTTATTGGTATATCATCTGATACACCCTGCAGAATCTGAGTCTGGCTTACGCTTGCGTTTCTACTGAAGGTCAAGGCTGGCCTAACGGTTGTTCAGTACACTCATTCAGTAAATATTTATTGACCATTTATTATGTGCAGACATTGTATTTCACTAGGCACCAATGATCCAACAATGAACACAATAGTCCTGACCCTGTCTTCACAGAGTTTACATTTTAGAAGAGATAGCAGAAAACAATAACAACAATAAATAAAATTACTAAATGTTATGATAAGTGATATGAAGGAAACAAACAAGGTGGCTGTGGTAGAGAATAAGAAGGGGACCTGCCTTAAATAAGGGGGGGGCAGAGAATGTTGCTAAGAAGTGCCATTTAGGTCAAGGCCAAAGCATGAGGAGGAGTCAGACATGGGAGGAGCTTTTAGGCAGAGGGACCAGCAAGTGAAAAGGCCTTGAGGTAGCAAAGACCTTGGCATATCTGAGAAACTGAGAAAAGACTTATGTGTCTGGAGCACAGTGAGGTAGGAAGCAGAGTGGACCGAGATAAGTCAGGATGGAAGGCAGGAACCAGGTCACATGGGACCTAGAAGGCCTGGTTTGGAGCTTGAATTTTATGTCAAGTACTAAGAAGCCATTGAAGGATTTTGAACATGAAGTAACATGGTTTTGTTTACATGTTAATAAGAGTTTTATATGTTAGCACTGTTTTGCTCAATTCAAATGGAAAAAAAACCTCATTTAATCACAATAACCCTATGATGTAGGTGCTATTATTACCATCATTTTATAGCTGAAGAAACTGCAGCACAGAAAACTGAAGTAACTTGCCTAAATTCACATAGCCAGTAAGTGGTAGGGTCAGAATTCAAACTTAGGTAGTGTCATTCTTGAATATTCACTATTAATCACTACACTTTTGCTTTTATGTGGAATAAGGATTTGATAGGATGGGGAAGGGGGCAAGAGTAGAGATATCAGTTAGGGACCTATTGCAAGGGCATAGAGAAGGGATACCTGTGGCATAAATTAAGATGGTGGCAATGGAGATGGAGAGAAGCTGGTGTATTGCAGATATATTTTGGCAATAGAATTGACAGAACATGATGATGCACTGCATGTAGAAGATGAGGAAAAGAGAAGAATCAAAGATGGCTCCTAATTTCTAGACTAAGTAATAAATCAGGTTGATGGTGGTGTCATTTATTGAGGCAAGGAAGACTGACAGAGAAGTGAAACAAGTTTTAGAGGTAAAAAAACAAGAGTTTTGATTTAGCAGTCTTAAGTTGGGCATGTGAAGTCAATGCCTGAATGAGTCTGGAGCTCTAAGAATTTAGAAGTTTTCTGTATAAAAATGGTTATTAAAGCCATCAGAATGGACAAGGCAACCTAGGGAGAGAATGTAGAGAAAGAAAAAAAAAAAGAGAGAGACAGAGAGAGAATCTTAGACTAATTTCCGAGGGAAAAAAAATATTTAGAGGTTGTTTAGAGAAGGACCCAAAATATCTGAAATACTTTGGACAGAGAAAAGTGGGAAGCCAGAATGTATGGTGACAGGAAATCTACAAAAGAAGAGGGTTTCATAAAAATGGAGTCATCATATGTCAAATGCTGGTGAGAACTCAAACAACAAGTGTGAGTTTAGATCACCTGCACTACATGATTCTGGGGACTCCAGTAAGCTCTTACCCCTTACGGACCATCCCTACCCAGCTCCCAGATGTATGAAAGTCTGCACTTAAGCCTTCATTCCTGCTTTTTGGTTTTTGTTTGTTTGTTTTTCATTACATTCAAAGTCCCATGAGTGAAATATCAAATTTTGTCAATTCTACCCCCTAGAGTAAATAAGTTTCAGATCATTTCTATATACTGGAGATTTGATAAGGAAGAGGAGCAAGAGAGATAGATGAATAGATGATAGTGAGAGAAGAGGGGATCCCCTCAAAGAGCGGGAGAGGGAAAAAGCAGAAAGAAGGAGCAGGGGAGACATCAAATAACAACTTTAACTATCTCACACATTTGCCTGGAGGCTGCTCACTGCACTGAGTCACTTCTGCTTCACACTAGTATTCTGCTGACATTTGAAGAATGAGTATAAAATCTCCCTTACATCCCTTCAGGGTATAAACAAAGTTCTCTCTTTCTACATGATACACCATCGATAATGAAGTTCTTGACCCACTCTCTCTTCAGTTTTTATATCACCATCCTCCTAGAGGATTAGGGGTAAACACTACACAATGCTACCATTTTACTGATGGAGATGTGAAGATGGAGAAAGACATGCCAGGTGACTTGCATCTGTACAGCCTCTCAAAACCAGACCAACCCACAATCCTCAGATGGGTATATTTGCCAGAGAGAGGACTCCATTCCTAGTTGGATGGTGAAAAGACTTGGATTCCAGCTGACACACCTGAGCCTGAGCCTACTGATAGCCCACTTAATTGTTCTTTGAGCTTCCACAGACCCTGGGGGAGAACTGAGTTGGACAACTGGGTCACCTTTAGTGCCAAAAATTGGTTCCAACCACCTGATGGGGAGTAAGAATACTATTCATCAAATTACTTAATTCTTTGGAAAACTTGCTTCCACATGCCTTTAGAGGAACAAAACAAAGGAAGTCAGCATCCTCTCTGTGGCTTGTGGCTAGAAAAACAATGATGTTATATAACAAATATTTCTTAACAATAGAAAATGCCTCCTTGGGTGGATGAATAAATCAAGGAATGAATGAATGAACTGATAAAGTATTGAGTGAAAGAAAAAACACACCATACACTGATTCCCTCTAGATTGTTCCAGATATACTTCCAGTGGCTGTGGTTCCTTCCAGACTCAGAACAGGGTATAAGATTGGTACAGATAAGATAGAAATGCAGGAAAAGCTCTGTGGGGTATAAACAAAGAGACCTTGGCCCCAATGTGATGGAGGTGACTATGTCCTGCATATTTGTCCTTGTGGAGACTTAAAGGCAATCACAGCCAACTATTCTCAAATCCCTTGTCTGAGGATGAAATTTCCCTGACTGTGCAAAAATGAGGCAGCTGGTGACCTCCCTAAGGAGGTACTTTTTGAAAAGCAAGCATTTCTTCTCTTCAGAGCAACCCCCGTTCAGAGAAGATTAGCATTCCTGGAGAGGCTCCAAACTGTCCAGAGAGACTCTCTGTCCCTGGAGTCTGAACAAAGCAACAATAAGGAGAACATTCAACTAGCTTCCTTTAAAAAACAGGCAAAAAAACAACCTTTCACTTGGAGCCTAAAGAATTACAAAGAGGAGAGTAAGTGAGAAACATGAGGTCAATTTCTGTTCCTGGGGCCTTGGAACCACAGTAAGTCAGTGGCAGAGCCAGAATTGTGATTTGACTCTCAGGTGGCTGTGCCAGGCAGAACTCCTCACCTTTTTTTTGTTGTTATGTTATTAATCCCTGGCATTTCCTATTTAAGCTCTAGATTGCTCCTAGATTGTCCACATGATACCATACACCCAGTTGTCTGGTGGGTCTGCATTATGGAAACAGTGCCGTGGTAAGATTACATGTCCAGAAGTGAGAATATATTGTCTTGCTTCAGAACTATCTTCATGTTCTTACATCACCTGGAATATCCTCCTCCTCTACGTCTCCATCTGTGAAAACTGGTAGTATTGTCTGGGATTATCATATGTCCCTAATAACTTGAGACAGGATGGAGCAAGGAAAAGAGAAGTCAGATAAAACTGGCTTAGAATCCCAACACCACCATTTACTAATTGCTTGATCTCAGATAAGTACCTGAGCCTATCTGAGCCTCTGTTTCCTAACTTGTAAAAGGGGCCTAAGAATATGAGTCCCAAAGGATTGTTGTTAGGATAACAAAGGGTAACATATGCAAGCTCATATCACACTGTTGGCAAATGCTGGTTCCATTCTATCCCCAACACTATGCTCACTCCAACCAGAAACGGCCCTTACATTTACACACAGCTAGAGTATTGAGTATTTACCTGTTCATAGAACAACCATCATATCCTGCCTTATCCTCTCGACTACACTGGAAACTCCTTGCAGATATGGAATGTGTAGTATACAGTCTTGTCATTCCCATAGTGCCTAGCATGCAGCTGCACATAGAGAGAACTCCATGACTATTTGTTAAACAAGTCTTCCTCTTTTATCATAAGTAAATCAGTAGATGAAATTTTCCTGTGTCATGTTATTTATAAATCTTCACAAAGAGAAAGGATGGAAAGAGTTAACAAATGACATGGAGGGAAGAGGGCACTAGCATTTATTGAGTGCCTCCAGTGTGCTAGGGCTTTTACGTTCAGATCTTATTTCTTACATCAAGTCCCCATTAGTCCCAATTTACTAAAAGGAAATTGAGACTCAGAAATGTAAATTAGTTGCCCAGGATTGCACAGATAATCAGAGCATTTCAGTTACCCTAATTGAAAAGCTTCTATGCAAAATTAAGGGATCAAGGGAGAGTCATGGAGCCCCTCTGTGATCATTAGTTTTGATCAGCTCTCTATTTTGCCCAAATGCTATGTAAAAGTGACGCTAATCACTGAGAGAGAATCTGCTAACTTGGCCAAATTATACAAACTGTCCATTCTTCTCAAAGAAAGAAAGAAACTTTAAAAAAAAAAAAAAAAAAAAAAGCAACTTCCTGGAACCTGCCAGCCCTCTCAGTTAAAGTTCAAAATCCCATGATTACCTTTTGCCTCCTTCCAAAATGCAAGACCCTTCTACCAGTCAAAAGATACTTGTCCAGAAAGATGTTATTTTAAAAGCTGAACTCTGCACCCTCAGCAGTCTTGCCTTAGAATTGGCAACAGTCTGTTTGACGAAAGTCCCCAAAGCTTCACCATCCAAACAAACATGGTACTCTTGGATTGCCAACCCTATCTTGGAGGATAGAGCTCAGAGAACACAAAAATAAACCAGCCCCACAGTCTTTCCCTAGCACAGTTGCTTCAGATAGCTGTCAATTTTCTCTCCAATTTAAAAGTCAAATTTACATAAAAGAGAAAGCTTATTTCCATCCTAACAGTCTTTATCATCATCCTTCCCTCCCCCTATCCCGAGTACCTGGGCAGTGCAAATGGTTAAACCACTTGGCGGCTAACTGAAAGTTTGTTGTTTGGAACCCACCTAGAGGCCCTTGGAAGAAAGGCCTGGTGACCTACTTCTGAAAATCAACCATTAAATACCCTATGGATACAATGGAATACTGCACTACGTTAAAGAATAGTGATGAATCTGTGAAACATCTCACAACATGGATGAATCTGGAGGACATTATGCTGAGTGAAATAAGTTAATCGCAAAAGGACAATACTGTATAAGACCACTATTATAAAAATTCAGGAAAAGGTTTACACACAGAAAGAAACATTTTTTGATGGTTACCAGAGATGGGAGGGACAGGGAAGGAAAAGTCGTCACTGACTGGATAGTAGACACATATTAACTTTGGTGAAGGGAAAGATAATACATAATATGGGGGAAGTCATCCCAACATGGCCAGAGCAAAGAAAGACACTGAGGGGTATGCAAGAATAAAAAGCAACAAAGATAAATACTATTGCATATACAAGCCTGCAAAAAACATTAATAACAAACAATAAATTACGAGTGGTTACACAGGTTAATACGTAAGCTGAACAAGTGTAAGTGAGATGGCGTATAGGAGTACACCCACAAGCATATATGAGTTTGGCAGGAGATATTATTACATGTGTATTTGTATGTGCTCCAAATATATCCATCTATATAATAGAGCACTCAGGTGCAGTTATGAAAACTTCTTAGCCAAAACCAAATACCTTGAGGGACTGAGTCATTGGGCTTCAGGGTTTAGGACCATAGTCTCTAGGGACATCTAGGTCAATTAGCATAATATAGTCCATAAAAACAATGCTGTACATCCTACCTTGGTGAGTAGAGATATAACTATTGGTCTCTTCCTGTCTGGAGCAAAGAAGAATGAAGAAAAACAAAGACTCAAGGAAACAATTAGTCCAAAGGACTAATGGACCACATGAGCCAGAGCCTCTACTAGCTTGAAATCAGAAGAACTAGATGGTGCCCAGCTACCACTACCTACTGCTCTGACAGGGATCATAGTAGAAGGTCCTGGACAGAATGGGAGAACAATGCAGAACAAAATTCAAATTCATAACAAAGACCAGACTTACTGGTCTGATAGAGACTGGTGGAACCCTCGAGACTATGGCCCGTAGGCATCCTTCTAACTTAGAACCCAAGCTACTCCCGGAGATCATCTTTCAGTCAAGCAATAGACAAGCCTATAAAGTGAACAATAACACCCATGAGGAACGTGCTCCCCATAACAATCAACCATATGAGACCAAAGGGGCAATACTTGTCAAATAGCAAAGTTCAGAAAGCAGGAAGGGGCAGGAAAGCTGGGAAAATGGAAATGGAGACCCCAGGGAGGAAGTGGGGAGAGTGCTGACACACTGAGGGGTTAGCAACCAATGTCATGAAACAAGCTATGTATAAACTGTTGAAAAGGAAACTAATTTGCTCTGTAAACTATCACCTAAACCACAATAAAATGTTAAAAAAAAAAATTTTTTTTTAAAAACCGTATGGAGCACAATTCTACTCTGATACACATGGGGTTGCCATACTTTGAAACGGACTCAAAGACAACTGTTTTACTGGTTAAACAGAGGCTAACACAAGTTTAATGTGGCAAAAGGTAGCCATAGTACACTGGGCCCAAGAGGCACAGGAATACAAGGATAAGAGGAGGAGAGCATTATCAAGGACAAAGTGTTTGAGATTATTTTAAATCATACATCTAGAACCACAAACCTCAGATTACATATTTATGGTGTCTTGAGGCTGCTTAACTCAGAATTCAAGCCCTGTGGACGATGTAGGAGCCAGTCCAAGTTTTAGAGCACTGGCCATCCCTTCCGTTCTCTTCTATAACCCAAATGTGTGTCCTGGTCCTTGACTCTTCGTAGCCCTGTAATCTTGACCTGCCATCTTGGGACCACCAGACCTCTCTCCCTGCTCTTCTCTCCCCCTTTCCCTTTTGATGAGTTTATTCAACACCATCCTCATTTTCTAATATCTTTTTTTTGCGGGGAGGAGGGGGCCTGCCTTGTTTCTCTGTCTATTTCCACCTGTCAGTCACATCAAAGTTACCCTACATCCTTACTGTTTTATCGCACATCTTTTAATTTCAAATTGCAAATTTTGATTTTACAAGAAAAGTGCTTTATACCCTAACTCACAGTGCAAGGAAAAATCTTCCCAAAATAAAAATCTTAATTATATTTTTAGGGAGGTGGGCTGTATTTTTTTCAGATCACCTTTGGGTTTAACTCCTGAACCAGCAAGCAGACTCCCTGGGTGGCTCCGCTGCTAACCAAAAGGTTGACGGTTCCAATCCGACCGGCTTCACTACAGAAGAAAGTCCTGGCAATCTACTTCTGTAAGATTACAGCCATTGAAAACTCTATGGGGCAGAGTTCTACTCTCAAACACACGGAGTGAGGTCGCTAAGAGTCAGAATCGACTCCATGGTAATTGGTTTGGTTTGGTTTTTTTTACACATAGGAAACTCTACCATCAGAAAATCTAAAATAGAAAGATGGCCCCAGGTTGGTAACTCAGAGACATAAACTTAACCTGTCAAAACCAGGGCGGGCTACCACACCTCCATGTGTATTGTTGAGATGAGTTTTATAATTACACAATGGAAGCCACACAGTAATGAGTTTCAGGAAGAGTGTAAATATTAAGTAACGGATAATAAATCCATAACAGGATATTTAAAGAAACTCGGAGACATCTTGAATCATTAAAGTCAATGGCCAAGAACAATTTTTGTGAACTCAAAAAAATATTCTTTCCTGTTACTAGAAAAGATCTCTTTTATAAAAGGGTAAAAGGCCAGAAGGGTAAGTGTAGCGGCTCCTATTTCATATGAGACGAAAAATCCCAAAGAAAACATTAATCAACCTGACCTCTCAGGAATGACCAGAGTCACCAGGAAACATTAGGGCTTCTTGCAAGAAACAGTGAAGAGGACACATTATAACTTTTTTTTTCCCCCCTGTTTGTAAAGAAGAATGAGATACTTGATGGATAATAGGAACCAGGAATGAAAGCTATGTCACAAATTTGAAGAAGAGAATGATAGGAGGCATGAACTCAGTCTTTTCAGGATGGATGATGGGATTGAGACACTGAGAGTTTCCTGAGACTGACTGATTTTCATGGAGATGGGGATTTGAGGGAGCAATCTTAAGCCATGTTTTCTCTGGTCCAGCCCTGAAGAAACTTATCCCATGTTAAGAAAACCAAAAGACCAAAGCCATTTTGGAAGGAGGCCAGTAGCATTGTGCTGATACCTGTGGGGATAGGATTCTCTCCAGACTCCATGAGAGAAATGTTGTCAATCACTAGGGCGAGGTAATTGATCATGGTGGCTATGAGTGACAGCCAGGTCTGATTCCTGGGCGCAAATGGTGGCCACATTAGCCAGTTAAGGACACAAGGTAAGAGGAGCTACCGTCAGCTAATCTGATCATTTCTACAGACACTCTATCTGCCTTTAGTAAGAATCTTCTAGTCATACTTTAAATATGCAAAGTTGCCATCTGAAATGCAGTTTGGAAGACCGTGCCCAAGTCCAGTGCTTTTTACATTTTGGCTTCTGAGGCAGCCCCAGAGCTCATCGGGCTCTAGGTGAAGGTCATAGGTGAGATAAAGAGCATTCATCTCCAAATCACCTGCTGTTGTCCTTTTGCAACCCTGATTCTAATTCTGTCTTTTCTTCTGGGCATTTATTTTTTCTGATGACATATTCTTATTGTTTATTATTAGTTACTAACTAGGGACAATTTCCTTTTCATTTGATTTAATTTGTTTATAAAGCTACTCTTACACTTTAGTTACAGAACTCCAACAACTGTGGTAAACCAAAATCTCTGTGGGTAAGTGATGTGTGACAGGGCAGTGACCAACAGAAATTCTCAAATACCCTTGGGATCTGGTTGTGCAAATAGGGGAGGCATATTTGCAGGACAGATCAAGTTCTGTAGAGAAACATTGTATGCCGTATCTGAGTAAATAATTGGTTTTGTTTATTCTAAATAGATATCTAATGATGTCCACTTCAATGTATCCTGCATTTGGAAATCCCAAAACACATGCCTCCCCTTTAAAACCAATTATCATGTGATCCTTCAATGCTACAAGCAGATGCCTATTTTTATGCACTAGTCAAGTGTACAAATTGCTTCTTCCTAAAGTGTGAAGATTAATGGAAGTACTTTACTGCTAAGGAGATATGCAAAGACAGGACTTGTGAAAAAACAGCATTTTTTTTTTTTTTAAGCATGTAATTGTTAAGGAAGGTACAGTCACTCTTGAAATCAGGAAAAAGGAAGTAAACTGTGATGCTTCCTCAAAGGGACAGATCTAGAGAGTCCTACTGCCAGCTCAAATAATCCACTTGGAAATTTGAAACAAAAGAGGTGAAGAAATTACAGGCTGTCGCTTTCATTTACAACTTCCTTCCAACCAGAGTCTGTACTTACACTGTACATCTGAATCGAATCTGTGTGGGAAGGTTTCAGAGGGAAGTCCAACCACTTGGCACATTGCTGCTGGAAATGCTGGTGCCACAGCATCTAGCAGGTTGTGACTGTGACCTTGGTCAATACAGCCCCTACCTCAAAAAGTTGTTGTGCAGACTGTGGAGGGAGAGGGGGCGAGGGAGAGAAGAAATTATGGAAATATATTTTGAAAATCCAAAATGCAATTGAAATTCCAGTCTTAATAAAAAACGGTAATAGGCACTGCTAAACATCCACAGAGGTCTGCTAAAAATATGTAGAGTTCATTCCCAGTTCAAATCTCAGAATTATTTTTATTTCCCAGCTTAGGCATATCTGAATTGCCACGAAGCTTTTCTTTCTTTTACCTAGAAAATAGTCTGTCAGTGCAAACAGACTAACATGTTCTGACATGAAAAAATGAAAATAGAACTGAAAGAAACTTGACAAATCCTTTCCTGCCATTTTAGCAAGTTAAGAAGACAGAATGTGGAGTCTATCAAACTTGAATTTGAACTTACTAGATTCATTGGGGGAGTGGGAGGGGCAGTGGTATTTCAGTGGTAGAATTTCTCGCCTTCCATGCGGAGTCTCCGGTTCAATTTCCATCTGTCAGTGGAGGCTTGCGTGTTGCTGTGATGTTGAACAGGTTTCAGTGGCACTTCCAGATTGACAAGGAAGAAAGGACTGCCGATCTACTGCCAAAAATCAGCCTATGGATCACAACGATGCAGTCCACACCAATCATGAGAACAGCGCAGGACTGGGCAATACTTCGTTCTGTTGTGCATGGGGTCCCCATGAGTCAAGGGCCTACTGGATGGCAGCTAATATCAACAAGAGCTTCATAACAAGCTTTCTGAGCCTCTGTTTCTTAATCTTTAAAATGGATTGTTTGTGAGGATCAAAAAATATCATAATATCCTTGGGCATAGACCACTATACTGCCTAGCATAGGGTAATTCAATAAACGCTTTCTTCCCACTTTTATAGTACTTCTTTGGATCACATGTAAGTCCTCTCTGGTCACACTTATGATGTAGTTGAACCATAGCTGCTTCCCACTGACCCACACACCAAATAAAAGATAAGACGCTGGCTGAAGAGACGGAGGAATTTAATTTGGAAACCAAATGTCTTTAAAACATGTGATCCGGATGAAGCTAAAATCACCCTGTCCTCTGAGATTGATATGAAACGCAATCCGTGACAGCTGAGCCCCCAGCTATCATTCCATGGGAAATCCAGTGCTCTACTTCTGCAAAATTTCAGGGGCTTATGTTTTCATGGTCATTTGCGGCTTCAAGTCCATGCTTTTGATACACTGCCAAACTCACTGGAGACTCACGTCCTCTTCTCACCCCTTCCCAAGTAAAGCTCTGCCCGTTCACAGAGTTGTAAAATAAAAAAAAATTTTAAACAATAACAGTCAAACACTCAGGCAAACATTTGAGCACATGACACACTTCATTAAAGATTTCACAATGGAGACAGACTTAACATAACAATAACAAAAGCAACTGAATATAAAATATTAGGCATCCTGTATTTCCCTCACCTTGTATGCAGAAAGATTTCTCTCTCTACTTTCTACTGGACTCTGGGCCTTCTTAGGCACATCAGAAACACACTGATGTGCTTTGCTAAGCAGAGAGATGTCCCCAGGGGTCTTGCTTTTCTCAGAGAAACTAGCAGAGGCTGTATTATGGATTGAAGTATGTCCCCCAAAAATACGTGTTGTAAAAACCTAACCTCTATGCCTGTGGTTATAATCCCGTTTGGGAATGAGTTGTCTTTGTTATGTTAATGACACAGGATTAGTGTAGGATGTGTTTTGAGTCAATCTCTTTTTAGATATGAAAGAGATTAAACAAGGAAGAAAGCAGGAAGAGATGGGAGAAGATCCACATGGAAATCTCTAAGGAATCAGGAAACAAGCTGAAGGACATTCCCCCAGAGCCTACAGAGAGAGAAGCCTTCCCCTAGACCCGGCGCCCTGAATTTTGACTTCTAACTTCCTAAACTGTGAGAAAATAAATTTCTATTTGTTAAAACCATCCACTTGTGGTATTTCTGGTATAGCAGCACTGGATAACTAAAACCGGCTGTGAAATTTTAGTCTTTCCACCTCTGCACTGCCCACCCCCAGCTGCCTCTGTAGGGAGAAGGAAGTAGTATAGATTTATTTTCCCACTGATACATATTATTCTTCCCCAAACCTGAACTGATAACTTAAGTTTTAAATAGCCTTTTTTAATCTGGTTACACTCAAAAACCACAAATAGTAGTGAGGGGCCCAGTTTATTCTTAGCTTAGAACAAAGGACTTCAAATTAAAGTGAATGCCATGTTTTTCCATATGATAAAAATCTTCTTATTCTTAACCACCCAAAAATCCATATTCAAACAGAAGTGTGTACACCACTGTGCAGTATGATCAGTGTTAATTAGGTAGATAATTATTTCCTTGAAAGAACTCAACATCCAACTAATCTACATTGAACTTCAATGGATTTAACCAGTGTCAAATAAAAATTACCAAAAATTCCAGTTGCAAACAAAAACTTCACCCTGTAAGGTGAAATGAATGAAAGTTTCCATACTCAGAGACACTGGAAGAATACATAAAAAATCAATAATAATAATCTTAACAAACCTCTCTAATTTATTCCTATTTCTCCTGAAGAAGGGGTTTCTATTGCTCTTTTCCTTCCAAAGTTAATTCCCAAAATCAACCCTGATCATGCTCCATTGCCATGTACACCTATACAATGAAGAAATATTCAGTATTTCCCTAAGGAGGAGCAATCTAATCACCAATCTTTCTACTTTTCCTCCTGGCAACCATACAAGGCAATAATAATAATAAATTTTTTTTAAAAAAAAGAAAACCCACAAGCTATTTTTCAGTAAAACTAAACATCAGAGAAAAGCTGTAAATTCTAAATTGTTTGGAAGTCATGCACAAGAAGTCACAATGCTGTGGGGAAGGACAAAGAGTGTGGAAGGGGCCTAACAATCGCATAACTGAGAAATCTCCAGCAAATATACCCAGGAGAGGGTCCTAAAGGAGATATGATCAGGGTTAAGATTGGGTTAGTCAAAAGACAAGACCTTCAAAGTGCTTGGGAGTACCCAGAGCGGGATGAACTCAGAAGACACCAACAAAATACATCTTCTAAAAGTTAGTGCACTGCCTGCATAGGCAGGGATGGTCCCTTGGAGACAGTGGCCTATAAAAAATTGAGGGAAGTCCAGGGCTGAGGGTAGAAGTCTTCCTGAGCTAGGTTAGCATCTGAGAGGCAGAACAGGCATGATCACACAGAGATACCATATTTTAACAGTCTGAGTCTGTTGTTGCAGCAACGGAGAAGGGAGCCATTGAGCTGTGAAGCCTGGAAAGCTGCCCTAATCCGGTCCCCATGCATGGGAAACCCCTGAAACTGTCCAAGAAAACTGAATTCATTATACTATAAGGAAAAAGGAAAGGAATATGTTTGCCATACACCAAAAATACGAGGTGGAAAAATTGCAGTACAACTTTCTTACAGACAATTAAAACTTACTAGAAAAATATGACTAAAGAAATATACAGTAGATGCTTCATAAATGTCTATTGAATGACTGGCTGAAGAACAATCAATTGAAGTTGTATTCAATTATGTGACCCCAGCAGTTGTGGAGCATCAAATTCTGCACAGAGTTTTAAAAATTTAATGAAGCAATCACAATTCTGAGTGTAGATCACAAAGCAAACATACAAGAACTAGGGACCAAATAAAACAAAGATATAAAATAGGAATTGACAGAACTCTAGAATGAAATAGAGAAAGGAAAAACAAAGACCATTTTAGAAATAAAAACTAAATTACAAGGAGCACAGAGGAGAATAAACACAAGGTCCACAAATGGTAGACATAAAAAAAAAAATACAGAAATTATAAGGTAAAAAGGGATAAGCAAAAAATTTAAAAAATTATAAAGAACAAGCAAAGGAAATCTAAGCCTCCTCATAACTGGAGTTCCCAAAGAAGAAAATCCAAACAATGGAACAAATGTTTTAAAATATAATTAAGAAAACTTTCCTGAAATAAAAATGTATGTGAATTAATATATTTAAAGGACGTGTTGTTGTATCAGTGAAAAAGGACCTAGAACAGTCAACACTAAAATTTTCTAATAATGTTATTCATTTTTAAAGATTAAAAAAGAAAAAAAAATCTCCTGGACAGTCAGGCAAATAAATCAATTCACTTATAAGAAAAAGAATATCAGGTTGGCATTATACTTATCCACAGTAACATTTATCACCAGAAGACAGAGGAACAAAACCTATAAGACTCTCAAGAAAAGAAACTGTAAGCTGAAAACTTTATATCCAGCCAAGTTGTCCTTTAGGCTTAAAGGCTGCAGACAAATAGCTTTGAATATCCAAAAACCCAGGTTCTGTTAGTTACATGAATCTTTCCTAAAAAACTTACAAAGATTAATTCCTCCATTCTTTTTACTTTTTTAATGTGGCTTCTAAAAATGTTTAAATTACATATGTGGCTCACACTTGTGGCTTGCATTATATTTCTATTGGACAGTATTAATCTAGATACCATATAAATTAATAAATTCAGCTGCAAAAAACAAAAAAATCTGTTGTAAAAAACAAATGAAAAATTGGGGAAAATATATTTTCAACTCATGTTACAGAAAAGGGCTTATCATTTTGAGATAAAAAGAGTTCCTAGAGGAGGTAGGGCCAAGACGGCAGAGTAGTCAGACAGCTTCTTATGTCCCTCTTACAACAAAGACCAAAAAAAAACAAGTGATTTGATTGTGTATGAATATCTAGGAGCCTTGAACAAGGCAAAGTTGAGGAATCAGACTGAGTGGCAGGGGGAAAGAGAGATGGTTCAGAAACAGCAAGGAGTTGCCTGACATGACCTAGAGGGAGCCACAGGCCTTCAGCCCGGATCGGTTCTGGGTGTGCAGTGAGGTGGGCATACAGCTCCGCTCACTTGCTCGGGAGTCACTTTCCACATTGAGAGGGATCCGGCAGCAGAGATTCTGTCTGGACACTCTGAACCAGTGAAAAGCAGCACCCAAGTGGCTAAAGATAAGTACATGCATGTGGCCTTTTGCCGGGATTTAAAAAAAAAAAAAAACTACCTACCCATTTGAGAAATACTTCTCTCTCATTTACCTCCTCCCTCTCCACTCTGCACCAGATCTGGCGGGCTTCAGTGATCTGTGAGTCCCCTGGGGTGGAAGTAGATCCCATAAGACTCCCTGACGCATTCTCCTGGCCTTGGAGAGGGAACAAATTAACAAACAGGCAAAAAAAATAAGCTACCAGCTCCCCGAAGCCAGGAACTCAGGGTTGGCACAGGTCTTTTGCCTAGGCACAGGCATAAGGGGTCCACAGACTTTGAGTGCCTTCCACCCCTATATAGACTTGTGTGGACCCATCTCAACAGCGTAAGCTCTCACTACCACCGTAAAACAGGGTAAACACTTGAAGTCTAACTTCAACTGTATCAGCTGTGAAGTGGCAGATTTGTGATGCTTGGCACTGCTCTGCCCTTTAAGCAGGCGCCTTACTTGTCCACATCAAGGGCTTGAGGACTGGTGGCTCCACCCACACCACCTAGCCACCTGCTACAGGGGTCCAAGAATAAGTGGCACCCCCCAGTCCTTAGAGCCAACAGAGTAGGGTGCTCATAGTCCAGCTATAAAACTTACCTATCTACTCTCTCTAGGGAACAGGGACACTCTTTCCTTTCAGACACTCAGAGGCAGCCATCAGGCCCCTGCCTTGCTCAGCACGTGGCCCCCTAATGCAGCCAGATACCTGTGCCTACACCAATCACCCATGCCTCTCCAAGACTGTAGGTGAGAGCCTGCACCACACACTTGGTAACTAACTGCCTGGACACCTGAACTGAATCCATACAGGAAAATTTAATGGAATCCTGGGCACACATACTTAGTTACAGACCTAACTACCTGGTTACAGGATGTTAGAGCTTCAAAGGTGCCAATAATCAAACTAACACATACGAGCAGTCTATTTGGGCATATCAGAACAAAACAAGAAACTAGGACACACTAAACAAATATAAAATAAAATTATAATAACTTATTGATGGCTCAGAGACAACAGTCAATATCAAATCACATAAAGAGGCAGTCCATGATGGCTTCAGCAAGCTCCCAAAATAAAGAATCAATCAGTTTTTTGGAGGAAGAGAATTTCTTGGAATTACCAGAGGCAGAATACAAAAGATTAATATACAGAACTCTTCAGGAAAATAGAAGGGAAATTCAAAAAAGCACAGAGAAAGCCAAAGAACACACAGACAAAGCAGTAGCAGAACTTAAAATACTTATTCAAGAGCAAAATGACAAATTTAATAGGCTGCAAGAATCCAAAGAGAGACAGCAATCAGAAATCCAGAAGACTAACAATAAAATTTCAGAATTAGACAATTCAATAGAAAGTCATAGGGGTAGAATTGAGGCAGTAGAAATCAAAATCAGTGAGACTGAAGATAAAGCACTTTACACCAACTTATTTGAGGAAAACTCAGATAAAAGAATTAAAAAGAATGAAGAAACTCTAAAAGTTATGTGGGACTCTATCAAGAGAAATAACCTACAAGTGATTGGAGTACCAGAACAGTGGAGGGATAACAGAAAATACAGAGAGAATTGTTGAAGATTTGTTGACAGAAAACTTCCCTGATATCATGAAAGGTGAGAAGACATCTATCCAAGATGCTCATCGAACCCCATATAAGGTAGATCCCAAAATAAAGTCACCAAGGCATATTATAATCAAACTTGACAAAAACCAAAGATAAAGAGAGAATTTTAAGAGTGGCTAGGGATAAAAGAAAAGTCACCTACAAAAGAGAGTCACTTAGAATAAGCTCAGAACATTCAGCAGAAACCATGCAGGCAAGAAGAAAATGGGATGACATATATAAAATGTTGAAGGAAAAAAATTGCCAGCCAAGAATATATATCCAGCAAAACTCTCTCAAATACGATGGCGAAATTAGGGCACTTCCAGATAAACAGAAGTTTAGGGAATTTGCAAAAACCAAACCAAAATTACAAGAAATAATAAAGGGAGTCCCCCTGTTAAAAAATCAATAACATCAGATAACAGCGCAAGACTAGAACACAGGACAGTGCAACCAGATATCGACTCAGATAGGGAAGTCACAAAAAATAAATCAAAGCTAAAACATTGAAAATACAGAAACAGAGATTATCAATATGCAAAAAATCACAACATTAAAACCGAAAAGAGGGACTTAAAAAATGTAGACATAGATTTCGCATATGGAGGGGAAGTCAAGGCGATATAAAGAAATAAAAGACTGGTATAAACTTAGAAAAATATGGGTAAATATTAAGGTAACCACATAGAAACTAACCATCCCACAAATTAAAATAAAAAACTAGAAAAATACAAAGACTCAATAAACACAAAATCAACAACAATGAAAAAGATGAAGAGAAAATACATAAAGAAAAATGACTCAGCACAGAAAATTAAGGGGAACAAAGAAACTGTGAACAACACACAAAAAAAGACATCAAAATGAAAGCACTAAACTCATACCTATCAATAATTACGCTGAATGTAAATGGACTAAATGCACCAATAAAGAGACAGAGAGTGGCAGATGGGATAAAAAAACATGATCCGTCTATATGCTGCCTACAAGAGACACACCTTAGACTTAAAGACACAAACAAGCTAAAACTCAAAGCATGGGAAAAAATATATCAAGCAAACAACACTCAGAAAAGAGCAGGAGTGGCAATATTAATCTCTGATGAAATAGACTTTAAAGTAAAACCACCACAAACGATAAGGAAGGACACTCACTATATAAATATTAAAGGGTCAAGACACCAGGAGGACATAGCTATAATAAATGTTTATGCACCCAACGACAGGGCTCCAAAGTACATAAAACAAACTCTAACAGCACTGAAAAGAGAGATAGTCAGCTCCACAATAGTAGTAGAAGACTTCAACACACCACTTTCAGTGAAGAACAGAACATTCAGAAAGAAGCTCAACAAAGACATGGAAGAGCTGAATGCTACAATCAACCAACTTGTTCTCATAGAGATATTCCAAACACTCGACATAATAGCAGCCAAGTATACTTTCTTTTCCAACGCACATGGAACATTCTACAGAATAGACCACATATTAGGCCATAAAGCAAGCCTTAACAAATCCAAAACATTGAAACATTACAAAGCATCTTTTCTGACCATAAAGCCATAAAAGTAGAAATCAACAACACAAAAGGCCAGGAAAAAAATCAAACACATGGAAACTGAACAACACCTTGCTCAAAAACTACTGGCTTATAGAAGAAATTAAGGATGAAATAAAGAAATTCATAGAATCAAACAAGAATGAAAACACATCCTACCAGAACCTTTGGGACCCAGCAAAAGCAGTGCTCAGAGGTCAGCTTATAGCAATAAATGCACACATCCAAAAAGAAGAAAGGGCCAAAATCAAAACATTAACCCTACAACTGGAACAAGGAGAAAGAAAGCAGTAAAAGAAGCCCTCAGACACCAGAAGAAAGGAAATATTAAGAATTAGAGCAGAATTGAATGAAATAGAGAATAGAGAAACAATTGAAAAAGTTAACAAGACCAAAAGCTGGTTCTTTGAAAAGATCAACAAAATTGATAAACCATTGGCCAAACTGATAAAACAAAAACAGGAGAGGATGCAGATAACTTGTATAAGAAGTGAGATGAGTGATATCACAACAGACCCAAATGAAATTAAAAGAATCATAACAGAATACTATGAAAAATTTTACTATAACGAATTTGGAAATCTAGAGGAAATGGACAAGTTTCTAGAAACTCACTACCTACCTAAACTAACACAAACAGAGGTAAAACAACTAAATAAACCCATAACAAAAGAAGAGGTTGAGAAGGCAGTTTAAAAACTCCCAACAAAAAAAAGCCCTGGCCTGGATGGCTTCACTGGAGAATTCTACCAAACTTTCAGAAAAGAATTAACACCACTTCTACTAAAGGTATTTCAGAGCATAGAAAAGGATGGAATACTCCAAACTCATTCTATGAAGCCACCATAACCCTGATAGCAAAATCAGGTAAAGACATCACAAAAAAAAGAAAATTCTAGCCCATAGAATTCAGCAACATATCAAAGAAATAACTCACCATGATCAAGTGGGATTTATACCAGGTATGCAGGAATGGCTCAACATTAGAAAAACAAACAATGTAATCCATCACATAAATAAAACAAAAGACAGGAACCACATGATCTTATCAATCGATGCAGAAAAGGCACTTGACAAAGTCCAACATCCATTCATGATAAAAACTCTCAACAAAATGGGAATAGAAGGGAAATTCCTCAGTATAATTAAGGGCATTTATACAAAGCCAACAGTCAACATCATCCTAAATACAGAGACTTTGAAAGCATTCCCCTTGAGAACAGGGACCAAATAAGGATGCCCTCTATCACCACTCTTACTCAACATTGTGCTGGAGGTCCTAACCAGAGCAATTAACTAGAAAAAGAAATAAAGGGCATCCAAATTGGTAGGGAAGAAGTCAAAGTATCTCTATTTGTAGATGATATGATACATGGAAAACCCCAAAGAATCCACAAGAAAACTACTGGGACTAATAGAAGATTTCAGCAAAGTTTCAGGATACAAGATAAACATACAAAAATAGATGGGTTCCTTTACACCAGCAAAGAGAACCTCGAAGAGGAAATCACTAAATCACTACCATTTACAATAGCCCCCAAGAAGATAAAATACTTAGGAATAAATCTAACCAGAGATGTGAAAGATCTATACAATGAAAACTACAAGACACTACTGCAAGAAACCAAAATAGACCTGCATAAGTGGAAAAACATACCCTGTGCATGGATAGGTAGACTCAACGTTGTGAAAATGTCAATTCTACCCAAAATGATCTACAGATAGAAGGCAATCCCGATCCAAATTCCAACAGTATTTTTTAATGAGATAGAGAAACAAATCACCAACTTCATATGGAAAG
>NW_004444080.1:1800832-1824467 GCF_000243295.1 Trichechus manatus latirostris | reverse complement strand
AATGAAGAACACCAAAGACACAAGGAAAGTAGTAGACCAAGAGACAGAAAGGGCCACATAAACCAGAGACTTCATCAGCCTGAGACCAGAAGAACTAGATGTGCCTGGCTACCAATGACCGCCCTGACAGGGAACAGAACAGAGAGTCCCTCATGGAGCAGGAGAAAGGTGGGATGCAGAACTCAAATTCTAGTAAGAAGACCAGACTTAATGGTCTGACTGAGCCTGGAGGAACCCCAGAAAGCATGGCCCCTGGATTCTCTATTAGCCCAGAACTAACACAGTTTCCGAGGCCAATTCTTCAGACAGGGATTGGACTGGACTGTGGGACATAAAGTGATACTCGTGAGGAGTGTACCTCTTAGCTCAAGTAGATACAAAAGGCTAAACAGGCAGCTTCTGTCCGGAGGTGAGATGGGAAGACAGAGGGTTAGGAGCTAGCTGAATAGACATGGGGAATCAGGGGTGGAAAGGAGGAATGTGCTGTCATAGTATGGGGAGAGCAATTAGGGTCACATAACAATGAATGTGTAAATTTTTGTATGGGAGACTAACTTGAAATGTAAACTTCGTTTAAACTACAACAATAAAAGAATAAATAAAACAAGAAAAAAGTTCCTAGAAACTGAAAAAAAAAAAAAAAAAAGAGCAATAACCTAAACCTTTCAGTGGGCAAAGACCAGAAAGAGTTCAGAGGAAACAAAATACAAATGGCCTCTAAAACCTAAACATATTCAGTACTCCTTACAATAACAGAAATGCAAATAAATCTACATTGAGAATCTAGCTAAACAAATCCTAAGAATAACTCTACTTTTTATATGTTGCAGGTGGGAAGAACAATTTGATAATATCTACCAAAATTACAGCTGCATCTACCCTTTGACCAAACAATTTCCAGATACATCTTACAGGCATATCTGTACACATATTAAATGACATTTGTACAAAGTTATTTATTGCAGCAATGTTTGTATTAGAAAATATTTAGAAACAGTTCAAGCGTTCATCAATACCAGTTGCCGTTGAGTCAATGCCAACTCATGGCAACTTCCTGTGTGTCAGAGTGGAACTGTACTCCATAGGATTTTCAATGGCTGATTTTTCAGAAGTAGATTGCCAGGTCTTTTTTTTCTAAGGCACCTCTGGGTGGAATAGAACTTCCAATCTTTCAGTTAGCAGCTGAGCACATTAACCATTTGCACCACCCAGGGACTCCATTCCTAAACAGGTAATTGATAAAATAAGTCATAGTACATTTACTCAATAGAATACTAAACAAGTGTAAAAAGAATTAAGAAGCTCTGTGCATACTGAGTGAGTGAAAAAAAAAAGCAAAGTGGAGAACAGTGTATATTGTATACTTTTTGTGTGAGAAAGAATAAAATAGGGATGTATACGAGTGCATACATAGAAACACAAAAAGAATACACAGAGTCTAATAAAAGTTTTTACCAATAAAAGGCAGAGGGGGCAAGGAACAGTGGCATCTGCCTCAAAGACAAGCAGCAAGGAAGCCAGTGTGGCCGGAGTGGAGAGACAAAGGAGGAGACTAACAAGAGATGAGATCAGTGAGATCAAAGGTGACCACATCACATGGTGCCGTGTAGGTCCTGACGTGGACTTTGACTTTTAGAGTGAAATGATATGTCATCAGAGGATTTTAAGCTAAGATATGACATGATCTAGCTTATGTGTGTAAAGAAGCATTTTAGCTGCTATTTTGACAATAGATTGTAAGGGGCCAAGAGCAATAGCAGGAGCCTGTTAGAAGACTCTTGGAATAATTCAGGCAATAAATGAGGGTGGCTTAGACTAGAGCGGCAGCAATGAAAATGCTGTGAAATGATAGAATTCTGTATATATTTTGAAGGTTAAGTCAATATAATTTGTTATTAGATTGTATGCAAGACATTAGAGAAAGAGAAGACTCATGATTGACTTCCTAGTCCTGGCACTGGCTTCCTCCTCTTCCCACTGTCCAATGACACTGATAACCCAGTGCACCTGTGGTCTATGAACTTCTCTCTACAGCTGGCCTCTGAAGACAATTGGTGAGTCTCCAGTGTTTTTTGCTCTTGCTTCTATTCCCTCCTTATTCTCTTCATCCTCCTCATTGTCATCCTTCTCGTTTTTCTTCTGCCTAGATGGACTTCAGAACTACCCTCACACTCTTGAGACATGATCCGAGGTGGTTTCACATCATCACATCATTTCAACTGCCGTCTTAATATTAAATGACAGACTAATGTGGCATTTTGGAAAATCAGGCATTTCTTTACAAAACTAAGATTTTAAAAACCATGCTGACCCACAACGAAACTGTTTTCTTCACTGCAAAAGTGAGCAAGGAGTTTTGGGATGTAATGGCAATGTTAGTGTCACTTGAACTAGTGAGAACACCATTATTTAGGAAAATTTCAGCAGAAAGTCCTAGCCTAGCTGTAACTGAAAATTAAATCTTTGGAAGTAATAGTTTTAATTCTCTAAGATAATATCTACAGCTAAATTGAACTAACTATCTGAAACTGAAAGGAATTGCCACCCCTGAGGTTGTGATGCATTGTTGAATTATTCTTGACTGTGCCATTCAGTTGGGTATAGTAAATCCCTCAAATGTTAATCCCTAGAGATTTTCCTTTCAATAGTAGCCACCATTTATTTAGTGTTTATGATGTGTCAGTCACTGAGCTGAATCTTTTTCATACATTACAAAACTCACAAGAAATGAATTACTATTAGAATTACAGATTTGAAAATGAAGTTCAGACATGTTAAATAACTTGCCCAAAGTCACACAGCTCATAAGTGGTGAAACCAGTGACTGCTGGACTCAAGTCAGTACTTTTAACCACTGTTGTACTTGTCCTTTTTCCTTAGGCATCAACTCACAAAAGAAATAAAAATGGCTTTCTCAAACTAGATTTAATTTGCATTTAATATGAAAACCGTTCTGTGTTAGTAAGTGATATCATTATGTGCTGAGACAGTTTGTGCCAATTTGTGTCAAAAGGAATAAATGATGGCAGCTTTGTTCAGTGAAGTATTATTTTCTGGTCACTAGTGTTCAGAATGAAGACTCTTTAAAGATTAACAACCAATTAATGCACATGAGACATAAAGCTTCAGAAGAAGCTGTAGACAAAGAGATTATGTTTAAAAGTTAACCACTGTCTGGGGGGTAGAAAGCATTCAAGATGTTGACTCCACATTAACTCAAACTATAAATAAAGTATATGAAATTCAATAGTGTTGTCGTAGCTGTGTACCATCAACTTGATTCCAACTCATAGTGACCCTATAGGTCAGAATAGAACTGCTTCATAAGGTTTCCTAGGCTGTAATCTTTAGGGGAGCAGATCACCACCAGGTCTTTACTCCCTCAGAGTGGCTGGTGGGTTCAAACTGCCCATCTTTTGGTTAGCAGCTGGCCACTTTAACCACTGTGCCACCAGGGCTCCTTAAATTCAATAATACATATGAATAATTAATAAATGAGGGTAATTTTAAGTAAAAAGAAACCTCCCATTTGACGCCACTGTGTGCCACTTGCTTAGTATGACCAACTGCCACCAATGATCTTCATCTTTAATTTTTGGGGGCAAATTTATGCTGAGCTATAAATATTTGCTTGTGATGTTTGCATGCTGATGTTGTGATGGTTAATTTTATGTATCAGCTTGGCTAGGCTATGGTGCCCAGTTGTTTGGTAAAACACTAATCTAGTTGCTAACAAAGTAATTACCCATCAAAACCAAATTCACTGCTGTTGAGTTGATTCCAACTCATGACGACCCTACAGGACAGAGTAGAACTTCTCCATAGGGTTTCCAAGGCTGTAAATCTTTACATAAGCAGACTGCCACATCTTTCTCCCATGGACCACCTGGTGGGTTCAAACCGTAGACTTTCAATTAGCAGCTGAGTACTTAACCACTGCACCACCAGGGCTCCTGTTGTAAAGTAATTACATGTAATTAAATCAGTTGGCCTCAAGTAAAGCAGATTACTTTCCATAATGTGGGCAAGCCTCAATCAATCAACTGAAGTCCTTAAGAGCAAAAAGAGGATGTTCCTAGGGTATATTCTGCCTCCAGACTATAAATAGACATTTTGTCAGAACACTCTTAGTCTTCACTGTTCTCCTTGCTGGACCTACAGATTTTGGGACACAAGCCTGCAGGAGTCTCCATCCTGTCACCTGACCTACAGGCTTGGGACCTTCCAGTCCCCCACAGTCACATGAGCCAATTTCTTGAAGTCACTCAATCAATCTGTCTCTTTGTCTCTCTCTCTCTACATACATATATATATATACACATATATTATATACACATATATACAGCTCTATCTGTATATAAAGATATATCTATAGATAAAGATTTATGTATAAAGATATGTCTATCTATCTATATAAAGAGAGAGCTGTATATATGTATATGTATAGATCTTTATTTCTCTAAACAGATAGATCTCTCTCTCTACATATATCTATAGAGAGAGAGATTACTAATTCTGTTCTCTAGAGAATGCTGACTAAGATATATGTGTATTTGGTTGAACTGATTACTCTTTTGCCACTTATGTTCCTACTTCTCAGGCATTATTTTGAAAAGATAATCTGGAAAGTTGCATCAGGTCATGTGCTGTCTCTGAGGAGCATGGTCTACAGTGCCAAACACTGATCATAGACCAATCAAGATGAAGACCATCAAGTGTTTGATTTTGTGACACACAGGTCATTGAAAACTTTAGCAAAAGCAATATTAGAAGAATAGTGGAGGCCAGATTGGTGGGGGTTAAGCATGAGTAGGAGAGGGCTGAGAAAATGGATTCAGAGAGTATTAACTACTCATGAAAAAAAGTTTGGCTGGAAAGGACTTGAGCATGTTAAAACTGCTCTATTGAAAAGAAGGCAGTAAAGAACAAAGGTAAAGAAGTAAGAGAGGGATAACTGAGAGTTCCTGGTGTCCAAGAAGGTTACAGGGAATGTTGCTCTTCGGACACTAATGAAAATTCATTGCAGCTGGGGAAGGGTACAGAAAAAAAAAAAAAAACTTTACTCCAAAGGGAGGGAAGAAATATGTGATGGACAGAATTATAGCTGGGGGAAGGGTAGGAGCACTGAAATAGCCACATACACCAGACCCAGAGACATAGTGCCTGCCTAAAAATGAAGCTTAAACAGAAAACACCCTTCACCCCACACTACCAGGCTGAAAAATGTTAAGTAATAAATAACAGTGGAATACCGCTGGGAGAGTTACAAGAGCATAGAGATGGATCTTCTCTGGGGTGCAGCACAAAGGGAAGACCTAAAGCTGACAGTGGAACAGACATTGAAAAAACTCTTTGACAAATCAGTCCTACACTAAATACTAGAAGAATTTGAAGCCTGTGTTGCACTGAGGATAACCATAACAACAACCCTCAATCCCAGCTTAATTTCTAACTGGATTAATCCAAACCCCCGTACTAAAGACCTAACAGAAAAAAATACGTTCCCAGGAATAAAGACTATTTACCTCAGTATCTATTGTCCCACACAAGTTGTCCAGATTTCAACAAAAACTTATGAGGCAGATGAAAAGGCATGAAGAAACAACACACTGCCAAAATATTGGAACCATCTGAGTTTAAACCATGGGAATTTAAAATAACTATCTATTAACATGTAAGGGTTCTAGTAGAAAAAGTGGATGTGGACAACATGCCCCAAGATCAGATGGGTAACTTCAGCAGAGACACGGAAACTATAGGAAAGAAAAGAAATAATTGGGGGGGAGTAAATAAATCTTGGAAATTGTAGGGATGAGGAAAAAAGGTGAGGAGAATAAGGAGTAAAATGTTATGGTATTTGCTGCAGTAGAAAACATAGGAAGGCTACTTTTGAGGGGAATGATCCTTAGTTCAGACTTACACAATTTGAGTTTGAAGGGTCAGTAGAACATCCAAGTGTATATATTCACTATCAGCTGAAAATGGAGGTTTAAAATTCAAGAGAGACATCTGGGATGGTCTCAGTAGGATATAGATAGTCGTTTGAATCTTTAGAATGAATAATATCCCTCAAAAAGATTGTGTGTATTCAGAACAGAAGGGCAACAAGACCAAAAAACTGGGGAAAACCAACATTTAAGGGGTGAGCAGATGAGAAGGAATCCATAAAGGAGACTGAGAAGGAGCAAAAAGAATGTCAACAAGGTTATGTTGTAAATGGTGTAAAATATTGCAGGGAAGTCAAGTAAGATAAGTGATCACTAGATTTGGCAATAAAGACATCATTTATATGCTAGTGATTCTTGTAAGATGTGGGATAGAAAGTTACATTGCAGTAGGTGAAAAAAAAGAAAGTAGTGACAGCAAGAGAAAATAAGTTTTTCAAGAAACTTTACTATATATGAGAGACGATATATAAGACAGTAACTAGATGGAGATATATAGTCAAAAAGGAGTTTCTTTGCTGTGGGATCAGTTTGAATGTGTTCAAGTGCTGATAGGAAGGATCCAGGCTGAAGACACAGAATCGAGAGAGAGCTTAACTGATGACTTGGGTTTGTTGAAAAGACCAGTGCCTATGGACTGTCATTCATGCATTCAGCATTTATTTAGTATCTGTTATATACTAGAAAATATGACACTGAACAAGACATAGCCCTGGGCTTCAAGGAATTTATGTCTAGAGAGACATACAGGCCAAAAAAACAAATAACAAAAATGTCATATAGCACGATATGAGCTATAATTACCACCTGCTACAGGAGTATGTAGAAAGGATACCTAAATCACTCTTACGAAGTCAGAGAAAATTTTCAAAAGCCAGAAAATGTTGGGGAGTAGGCAGGAATCATGATTCCTAAACAAAGGTTTACTTTACGAAGGTCAAGAGGCTAGAGAGACCACTGATCTTTCTAGGAAATACCATGAGTTCAATATGACTGAGCCATGGCAGGCAAGAAGTGTGTTGAGTGGTGAGACAGGAGCCTGAAGAAAGGTGCCAGATCATGAAGGGCCTTGTAAGCCATGCTAAGGCTTTGAATTTCAGGCAGAAAAGTGAAGAATCATTAAAGTGTTTTGCCTGAGGAATACCATGATCGGGTTATGTTTAGAAAGCTTATTGTGGCTGCATGAACAGAACAGATTGGCAGGCAGCAAGATTCTTATTAGGATGACTAATGAGAAAGAAGAGGGAGGTGGTAGGGTAGGAGATCTGAATAGGACTGACACTGGAAAAACAGGATTGTCAAACCAGTTTGATGGTGGATTCAGAGCTAAAGATCACAGATTCATAATGGCATTGACTGGTGTAATTACGTGAATCCCTCCATTAACATTCATCAGCCTAGGTGCAGGAGTGTAAAAGGTCAAACATTTGGATGCCATGATTGGATTTATGCCAGTTCAGTGTGAAGAAAGTACAGTGGGTCAAGTGAGATGGTGGTGTTGTCAAGAGGATTTGAAATGATAGTTCGTGTTGTCTAGGCTGCAGCAAAAAGTAACTGGAGACAGAGGGTGGTATATTAGGAGACTATGGAGAGCTCAAGGATTAGAGAGAGGTCTTGATAAAATTAAAGGACTGTATAGACACAGTGGCCATGGAGAAATTTGGAAGGACATAAGATTGTGGCCAAAGAGGCAATTATTTAAATTTTAAGAATTTGTTTGAAGTGATGACAACTTTCAGTATGTGACTGTAGAGATTTGAAGCAGAATGTGGGCTAGGTGAGTAATTATGCAAAGTATTGGCTGGAAAATAAAAAAACTAAAGAAATATTTAAATGGAGAACGTTCATTGAAATTGAAAAATTGGATTTCATACCTTAGCTCTGTAGCCCCTCTTTCTCTTTAAAGTGAAGTTATTCTTCAAAATGGACTCAAACCTACCAATGATCAGGAAGATGGCACAGGCTCAGGCAACATTTCATTCTGTTATACATAAATAAGGTTACTACTAGAGGGAGCTGACTCAATGGAAACTAACAACATATTCTTTGAAAAAATGGTTATAATGTAGGCAACGTAATAGATTGGAATGGAGGCAGCTTACTGCCAACATTGCTTCTCCCAGAAAGTTTTTCATAGATAAAAGTCTACCTTCACCTAGCAAGACACTTTGGAATTGCCTTAGCCTACAGTTTCCAGGTTAATGATGGAAGCAAAGTGAAACATGGAAACATGGCCCTCACCTCAAAGAGTTTGAGGATATTGTTCCCTGGATCGCACCTGGAATCCACTTTGCTGACCTCCTCCAGCTCCCATCTCAGCATCACTAGATTAACTGATTCATTGATCAGTTCTCTTAAATGTCACTTCGTCAGAAAACCTCTTCTGACACTCCAAACTAGTTTAATTCTCCCTTTTATAAATTTTCACAGCACTTCACGCTTTAGCTTCTTGTTACTTATCACAACTGTAATTAAATAACTACCTGTGTAATATTTCTCTTCTGTTCCTTTCCTCTACTAGACCTAAGTTCTCTGAAAGCAGAGACTGTGAAGTGACTGTGTCGTTTACATAGGTATATAGTAAGCTTGCTCTAAGTGAGTAATTGACTGGAACCCAAAATGCAGTAATTATTCTTCCCCCTGTCTCTGAGGGGACAGTCTAAAGGAGAAACCATAAAATTCTGTTCAGTTTAGAAACCAAGCACATTAAAACTAAATGCATCTGATTCTTGACTACAGGCTCTGACGTGGTATCTTTGCAGATGAGGCCTGGACACGCTGCCAACAACTCACGTGATACAAATGCATCAAGGTGGGGATCTATTTTTAGCTACAGCAAATTACCATTCCTTTATGCTTTCAGATTTTCATCTCTGCAAATAGTTCTCCTGTTCTTCCATTTTTCAGAGTAAAGTAAGCCTTCTTTTCCTTAAATAAAGAAAATAGTTTCTAAGACAAAGAGCATTTCCCCTTTAATCTCCACCCCAGCTCAGAAGTTCAAAGAGCCTTTTTTGGGCTGCTTGTTGCTTTTCTTGAGAATAGGGATGGTCACAATGAGAAAACATACCCCATCCTTTTTGTAATGACACTATAGACTCAAACTTGGCTGGAGGAAACTCAGCTCAAAAAGAACAAAAAAAATTTGACAGTGAGTCTAGTCAGGGACATGATGTTCTACAATGATGTTGTCGTTGTTGTTAGGTGTCATCAAGTCCGTTCTGACTCGTAGTGACCCTGTATGCACAACAGAATGAAACACTGCCTGGTCCTGCACCATCCTCACGGTTGTTATGTTGGAGCCCATTATCACCGCTACTGTGTCAATCCATTTCGTCTACGGTCTTCCTCTTTTTTCACTGACCCTCCACTTTACCAAGCATGACATTCTTCTCCAGGTACTGGTCCCTCCTGATAACATGTCCAAATAATGTGAGATCAAGTTTTGCCATTCTTACTTCTAAGGAGCATTCTGGCTATACTTCTTCCAAGATAGATTTGTTCGTTCTTCCGGTGGTCTGTGGTATATTCAATATTCTTCACCAACAACATGATACAAATGGTTAATAAGAAACCATATTGTATAATTATAGATTTATTTTTACCATATCTGTAAATATGGTCATGTCATGTAAAAACAAGATACAAGCTCCCATAATCAAATGCAGTTCATGAAATATCATAAAGATGATGGTGTGCTGCAAAGACAAGTCAGGGAGCTTCCTGGGTTAACAAATGGTACAAGTGAGGTCAAAGTCATCAGCCGAAATGTGCACAGATTAGGTGTTTCACAGACAGAAAATCCAATTTCAAGGTAGAGGGGAGTGAAAAGACAATGGGGGGCAGGATATCAGCATCTCTGTATGCAGGTATGCTGGGGCAGGGAGAGGAAGTGTAGTTTTTTTTTCAAGTATATTTGAAATATAATTTTATATATTTTTTCAAATATTGTTTTGTAATACAAACACTAAAAACTACAGCCTGATATGCACTTCTTGATTAATAAGGATATAGGAAAAAGTTTCAGAATGACTAAGGAGATGTAAGATTTTTATGATTAGTCAAGGAAGGTTTAGGCCTAAAAAGACCAGTCATAGAAGTGACCCAAGAGTGGGGTGAGTCTCCAGAATGTGGTTGGATCAGTGCAGTCTTACCTTCCGCTTGCTTTTTCCTAGTAATTTTTTTCTCTTTGCAGTGAAACACACCCAGGCACAGTCCTGCTTCCATCTCAGTTGTAGGCAGAATAATGTTCCTCCAAAGTGTCGCAGACTAATCCCTAGAACCATTAAGGTTAAGGCTAAGGTCCCTGAGATGGGGAAAATTATCTCAGATCATCTAGATGGGCCCAATCTAATCACATGAGTCCTTAAAAAGTGCAAAAGGAAGGCAGAAAGGGAGGTCAGAGGCATGATGTGAGAAGGACTCAACCTGACATTGCAGCCTTTGAAGATGGAGGAAGGGAGCCTGAGACAAGGAATGTGGCAGCCTCTAGAAGCTGGGAACAGCCCTCAGCTTACAACTAGCAAGAAAGTGGGGACCACAGAACCACAAGTGTAAGGGACTAAATTCTGCCAACCCCAGAATAAGCAGGGAACAGTTTCTTCTTTAGAGCCTGCAGGATAGAATGCAGCCTGCCAACATCTTGACTTAGCCTGGTGAGACTGTACCAGACCTCTGATGTACTGAAAGGTAAAATAATAAATCTGTGTTATTTCAAGCCACTAAGAGTGTGATAATTTTTTATGGCAAAAATAGAAAACTAATACAAGGTTTTTGCTCCTACCTTTCTGTGTTTGCAATGCCCTTCTCTCTCCTATTTTCGTCTAAGCCCCACATCCTCTATGAAGACATCTCTGGCTTCACTGATTTCTTCTTACTCTTATCCATAATCAACATCCCTGGAAGCAGCAGTCAAGAAATCAAATGAGCCTAGTGGTGTAGTGGTTAAGAGCTCAGCTGCTAACCAAAAGGTCAGCAGTTCAAATCTATCAACGCCTCCTTGGAAACCCTATGGGCAGTGCTACTCTGTCCTAGAGGGTCACTATGGGTTGGAATCGACTCAACAGCAGCGAGTTTGGAACAGGTTTTTTAATCTACTTTATTGCCATATCGGCCTAGGACAGCTAGTTTTTTTTTTATATCTATGTTCTCTCTCCATAATTAGATTGTAAGACTCTTAAGGACAAGGATGATGAATCAGTAACTAGCCCATTGTAAAATAGTCACAAATCCTTTCCCTCCCTGCATCCACGCTCTTGCAATGTGATTTTGAAGATGTTGCCATCAAAAGATGGGGTATGTTCTTCCACTCCTTGAATCTGGGTTGGCCTCCTGACTTGCTTTGGCCAATATGCGTTAGCAAATATAGCAAAATCAGAAACTTGAAAAGCACTTGTGCATGGGGGCTTGCCTTCTCCTGCTGCTTTTAGGAACCTGAGACCACCATCATATGAACAAGCCTGGGATAGCCCAGTTAGTCAACTACTAGTCAGCAGCCAGCCAACTGCCAGGTAAGTGTGTGGACCATAAACCACCAGCTGACTGCAGACTCATGAGTGGGTTTCACTGAATAGCAGATGATCCTAGCCAAAATTACTAATGCATGGAATCATGAGCTAATCGATGATTGCTGTTTTAAGCCTTGGGGTGGCATGTTACACAGCAAAAGCTAAATTATATATAACCTCAATGCTCTGCATTAAGCTGCTGCTGAATAATTTTTGATGATGATGATGATAATGACAAGAAAAACAACAATGACAAAAATAATTTTTAAAAGCCATATTCACTCTAGTGAAACGAAAGAGTCAGTGGTATAATTTCCATATCCTAACACCAGGACATACCAGTTAAGATGTTTCAACAAACTGATGCACTGCTGCTGAAGATACTCACTTGTCTGTGCCAAGAAATTTGAAAGACAGCTACCTGGTCAACCGACTGGAAGAGATCCATATTTGTGCCCATTCCAAAGAAAGATGATCCAACAGGCTGTGAATCAAAAGGCCGGCAGTTTGAATCCACCATGTACTCCTTGGAAACCCTATGGGGCAGTTCTACTCCATCTGAAAGGGTTGCTATGAGTTGGAATTGACTCGACGGCAACGGGTTTGGTTTTTTTTTTATCATTAATATCACATGCAAGTAAAATTTTGCTGAAGATCATTCAAAAGCGGTTGCAGAAGTACATCGACAGGGAACTACCAGAAATTCAAGTCAGATTCAGAAGAGGACATGGAACTGGGGATATCATTGCTGATGTCGGAGGGATCTTGACTGAAAGGAGAGAATACCAGAAGGATGTTTACCTGTGTTTTATTGACTGTGGAAAGGCATTCGACTGTGTGGATCATAAGAAATTATGGATAACATCAGGAAGAATGGGAATTCCAGAAAACTTAATTGTGCTCATGAGGAACCTATACATAGACCAAGAGGCAGTCCTCGAACAGAACAAGGGGATACTGCATAGTTTAAAATCAAGAAAGGTGTGCGTCAAAGTTGCCTCCTTTCACCATACCTACTCAATCTGTATGCTGAGCAAATAATCTGAGAAGATGGACTATATGAAGAAGAACGGGGCATCAGGACTCGGGAAGAATCATTACAACTTGCGTTACGCAGATGACACAACTTGCTGAAAGCGAAGAGGATTTGAAGCACTTCCTGACGAAGATCAAAGACTACAGCCTTCAGTGTGGATTATACCTCAACATAAAGAAAACAAAAATCCTCATAACTGGACCAATAAGCAACATCATGATAAATGGAGAAAAGATTGACGTTGTCAAGGATTTCATTTTACTTGGATCCACAATCAGCGCCCATGGAAGCAGCAGTCAGGATATCAAATGACGTGTTGCATTGGAAAAATCTGCTGAAAAACATTTTAAAGAATTAAGAAGCAAACATGTCACTTTGAGGACTAAGGTGCGCCTGACTCAAGCCATGATATTTTCAATCACCTCATATGCATGCAAAAGCTGGACAAGAATAAGTAAGACTGAAGAAGAATTGATGCTTTTCAATTGTGGTGTCGGTGAAGAGTATCGAATATACAGTGGACTGCCAGAAGAACAAACAAGCCTGTTTTGGAAGAAATACAGCCAGAGTGCTCCTTGGAAGCAAGGATGGGGAGACTTTGTCTCAAGTGCTTTGAACATGTTATGAGGAGGGACCAGTCCCTGGAGAAAGCCATCATTCTTGGTAGAGAGTCAGCAAAAAAGAGGAAGACCACAGACAAGATGGATTGACACAGTGGCTGCAGCAATGAGTTTAAACATAACAACGATTGTGACGATGGCACAGGACCAGGCAGTGTTTTGTTCTGTTGTACATAGGATCTCTATGAGTCAGAATCGCCTAACAACACCTAACAACAGCAACAATACAGACATCCTTCCCAGAATTAGCACTCTGCATCCTACTTGAATTCCTCAAGTGTTGGAGAAGTCACAATTTCCTGAGACAGCCCATACTATTTTCAGCATCTATAATTGAGATAAAGTTAAGTTGAAACCTATTAAGCTGAAATTCATCTCCCACCCACTGAACAAAATTTTGCTTCTATAACCACACACAAGACATTTTCTCCCTCTTCTGCAGTTAGGCATTGTGTTTATAAGCCTAAGCTTTGGAGTCAGCCACACTTGAGTTCAGTTGTCAGCCCTTTCCCTTGCCAGCTGGGTCACCTTGAGCAAGTCTACCTTTCAAAGAATCGGCATTCTCAACCATAAAACTGGAGTAATAATACCTGTCTTGTAGGATTGTTGTGAAAATTAGATGCTAGCTGTCATCAAGTTGATTCCAACCCATGGCAACCCCATTTGTGCCAGAGTAGAACTGTGCTCCATGTGGTTTTCAATGATTGATTTTTGAGGGGAGTAATTCTCCAGACCTTTCTTCCAAGGAGACTCTGGGTGAACTCGGGCCTCCAACCTTTCATTTAGCAGTTGAGTGCTTAACCATTTGCACCTACACAGGGACTCTGAAAACTAGATAAAGTGGCATATAAAGCACATAGCACAGTGACTGACACATAGCACATTATGGATAAAGAGAAGGTAATGAGATTATTCTGCTTGATTGTCTTTCAGATATTTGAAAACAACCTTATTTGTTTAGTCTTCTCCAAACTGAGCATATCTTCAATCATACTTCAGAAAATGACAAAATTATTGTTTTCTGGATCTATTTTTGTTTACCGCTTAAGTTTGCATTTAGGTAGAATCTAGTTTAAATGACGCTTGGCTAACACCCCCTGATACAACTGACAATTGACCTGTTACCAGAAACAGGAAGAAGTTTTCTGTGATAAATCTGGATTCAAAAACAAGTCATGACTCATCTGAGCTACCTATGAGCCTTCTTATCCCTCCGGACTGTATCCTGGTTCAAAAACGCAAGATCTGTATTTTTATAGAAAAATGTCTTTTTCTCACTCATCTGGTTTCCATGAGAGGGGATTTTTTTTTTTCCTTTATTTTTTAAAAAAAATTATTGTACTTTAGATGAAGGTTTACACAACAAACTAGCTTCTCATTAAAAAATTAGTACATATATCATTTTATGACACTGGTTACCAATCCCACAACATGTCAACACTTTCCCTTCTCGACCCTGGGTTCCGAATTACTAGCTTTCCTGTCCCCTCCTGCCTCCTAGCCCTTGCCCCTGGGCTGGTGTGCCCATTTAGTCTCGTTTTGTTTTATGGGCCTGTCTAATCTTTGGCTGAAAGGTGAACATCAGGAATGACTTCATTACTGAGCCAGAAGGGTATCCAGGGGCCATACCCTCAGGGTTTCTCCAGTCTCTGTCAGGCCAGTAAGTCTGGTGGAGGCAGTGGTAGTTGTGGTCCATTAGTCCTTTGGACTAATCTTTCCCTTGTGTCTTTGGTTTTCTTCATTCTCCCTTGCTCCAGACAGGGTGAGATCAGTGGAGTATCTTAGATGGCCGCTCACAAGCTTTTAAGACCCCAGACAATACTCAGCAAAGCAGAATGTACTTTATAAACTATGTTATGCCAATTGAGCTAGATGGTCCCCTAGACCATGGTCCCCACAGCCTAGTAATTCGGTCCCTCAGGGAGTTTGGATGTGTCTATGGAGCTTCCATGACCTTGCCTTGGACATGTTGTGCTGGCTTCCCCAGTATTGTGTACTGTCTTACCCTTCACCGAAGTTACCACTTATCTATTGTATATTCGGTGTTTTTCCACCCACACCCCTCCCCTCCATCAAAGATTATTTCTTTTTGTGTGTGAACTTTTTAATGAGTTTTTACGGTATTGGTCTCATACAATGTTTGTCCTTTTATGATTGACTTATTTCACTCAGCATCATGCCCTCCATATTCATCCATGTTATGAGACGCTTTGCAGATTCATCATTGTTCATTATTGTTGCATAGGTCTCCATTGTGTGTTATGTATCATAGTTTGTTTATCCATTCATCTGTTGATGGGCATCTAGGTTGTTTCCACTTTTTGCTATAGTGAACAATGCTGCAATGAACATGGGTGTGCGTATGTCTATTTGTGTGATGGCTCTTATTTCTCTAGGATACATTCCTAGGAGTGGGATTGCTGGATCATACGGTATTTCTAGTTCTAATTTTTTGAGGAAGCACCATATCATTTTCCAAATGGTTGTACCATTTTGAATTCCCACCAGCAATGCCTAAAAGTTCCAATCTTCCCACAGCCTTTCCAACATTTGTTATTTTCTGTCTTTTTGATTTGTGCCAGTAATGCTGGGGTGAGTTGGTATTGCATGGTGGTTTTGATTTGCATTTCTCTAATGGCTAGTGATTGCAAACATTTCCATGAGAGGGGATTTTTGCTAAACATTCCTGGCTTCTTACCCCAGCTTTTAGTCTCCCTGGTCTAGGTGAAGTGAGTTACCTGATATATAAGCAATAACCACTAGTCCAAGTTTCTTTCTCAATACCCTGAAACCAAACCCATTGCCGTCAAGTCGATTCCAACTCATAGCAACCCTATAGGACAGGGTGGAACTGCCCGATAGGGGTTCCAAGGAGCAACTGGTGGATTTGAACTGCTGACCTTTTGGCTAGCAGCCAAGCTCTTAAGCATTGCACCACCATGGCTCCTCTTTCTCAATAGGGTGGAAGATAATTTAACAAGGTCCTGAGCCCAAGAGATGTGGTCTCTTTCTCCTTCCTTCTCCACCTGGACCACTGAGAACAAGTTGATGTACTTATTCCAAGAACCAGACAGGTAGGGAAGGGGATAGTAAGCCCATTTTGACACTCACATTAAGTTACATCCTCCAACCTAGCCTTTATCCATAATGTAAGTGATACTTTGGTTCACTGTCTGCACATGCTATCTTCTTTTGACTTGGTTTAAAACTCACACAATGAAGAGGGGTGCTATTTATTGCCCATCTCCAGGACCCCAATATGTTCTGAACATAAATCTGGAAACAGTCCAACTATACGAGTGCTGATGGTTGATGTAGCCAGAGTGCTGCTCTCACTGTCTGCCTACCAGTAGCTCTTTTTCTATAATCAGTCATTGGTTGCAACTCCAATAAACAACTGTAAGTGGAATGAAGATAGAAAGAAACCTGGAAGGTTGTAGTTAGTATGTTTGAGTTTGTTGTTACAGCTATTGTGTCAATCCGTCTCATTGAGAGTTTCCCTCATTTCTGTTGGTCCTCTACTCTACAAAACATAATGTCCTCTTCTAGCAATTGGTCAAAAATACCAACTATCACAAAGATGGCACAGGACCAGGGAATATTTCATTCTGTTATACATAAAGTAGCCATGAGTTGGAGCCAGCATGATAGCACTAACAATAACAAATTGTAGTTTTTCTACAAGAGCTTTTTTTTCCTTTACCAAATTGGAGTTTCATAGAATGATGTAATGTCTACATTTATTGCCTATAAATTTGAGTAATAATTTCCTATACTTTTAAAGATAATTTTAACTGGCTTAAGGCACTGAATTTATGAAAATCAGGCAATATTTATGGCAGATATTTTTGGTTACCTGACTTGCATTCCTCTCCCCTTTCTTCCTTTTATGAAATGCCCGATTCCTGTGACAAATTGCTTTTCCTAAATACCAGATATTCACCGCCCAGTTTTCTTTGTAGGTGACCATATGACCTACTACTGGCCAATGAGATGTAAGAAATCTTTGGGGGATACATCATAGAGTCTCCTCTCCTACAAAAAAAAGAGACAAGCAAGGACAGAGGTTGCTGTCTTCTATCTGGGTGCTGTTGAGGGATCACCTGTTTCTAGAGTTACAGCAGACAACTTGGAACTACGAAGCATTCCGTGGTTGGTGGAGTAGAAGGGTGCAAAGAACTTGGGTCCTTGATGACATCATTATGCTACTGAACAAATTCTGGAAGCAACTACCTCCAGACTTCTCTTTTCAGTGATAATTAAATGTTATCCTTAATTAAGCCATCTTCAGTTAGGTACTTTGTTACTTGTAGTTGAACATAGTCTAATTGTTAAAAGCACTAGTGGCAAATACTGTCACTAGGTCCCCCTTTATAACATCTTTCATTTACTCACACTGCTTTTTTATACAGATGAGTATATACTTTCTGACTGTAATTATGTATAAATAAGTAAACACAGGGAATGAGAAAAAAGAGTAAATGAAGACGGTAAAATATTAAGAGTGGTAATCTTTGTGTAGTGGGATTATGAATTGTGTATTTTCTTCTCTAATTCTATATTTTACAAATCTACCAAAACATACATTAATTTTTAAATTAAAAAAATCAACTTTATTTTCAAGAAATAAAACTTTCATAGGGGCATGTTTTGGTAGCAAAGGGGCAATTCAACCATATCAACATTTCATAGAACTTTCATTTGGCTAAAAGCAGAGCGTCTATTATGGCACTATTACGCAAAGGATGCTGCATACTTTTCTACTCCCTGAGGATAGAAAAATGAGAAATAGGCCTAATTTATCTCAGGAAAGATTAAAAATTAAAACACTTTTTAGCTAGTAAAAATAGCAGGGAACAGGGCTGGATGATCTGGAGCACTTTTTCTAGGTTGATCATTTAGTGAACTGACAGAGTGGGGTAAAGACATTTCCAGATTATTTCTCTGAGCATAGCATCCTAGCACAATTGCAGAGCTACTGAATAGCAATGTGTAAGGCTTTTACACATCAAAAACACACAGCTTTTCTATGCAAGGCCTTGGTAAATAATTGTACATCTTGGGCAATTTGACCTTGAATGTGAAGTACTAATCAGGACTGAAACTTCTTATTGTTGCTTTAGTGAGTGTGAACAGGAGTAATAAATCTCCCCAAAATGACAACACTGACAGCACGTGATTCATACACATGGCTCATAATCCCATACATTATTACTCTGGGATATTCTTTGGCAAGATATGAGTTTGGAGCTAGGTTTATTCTTAGGTCTATTTCACTAAGAGAAAAATAAACATGGAAGGGAAAGGACCAGCATGGTTTTTTTTCTTTCAAAATTATCATTGTCATCAATTATAAACTTACATTAGATATCTACTATATTTCAGGCAACTAGGACTACAAAAGCTTAGAAGATAGTATTTGCTCTAAAAGTAATTTAAAAGAAACTAAAACAACTTTTCTATCTAGTTTTGAAGACAAGACACACACATAAAGACAGAGATAATATGAGAATATGTGGTAAGAACAAAGCGATGCAAGAGTTCCGTAGAGGGAGAGCTTGGGGTTGGGCAGACTCTAGCAAAGAGGGGGAGATGAAGTGAGCCTTCCTTGAGGAAGGCTGGGGGTTAGGTAAGTGATGAGAAGAAAGGAAGACCAGGAAGGTACTTGAACACAAACCAAGGCTCAGCTACAGACCATGGCCATGTTTGGAAGGCAGTCTATAGACCAACTTGGCTGTAGTGAAGGACTCAAGTAGGGGAGCAGTAAGCAGTAGATTTGGAAAATTAGGGAATGGTCACATCATGCAGGGAATTCCACACCCTGACAAAGGAATTCTGATTTTATCCTACAGCGTGCTGGTTACTACCTCGTGCTCTGGACTCAGACAAAGGTTTGAATCCCAGCTCCTCCATGTAATCACTATGTGACTTTAGACATGTTTGTTTTCTTGCTTTCTCTTTTTTTCTTTCTTTTGTTTCTTTCTTTCCTTTGTTCTTTATTTCCTCTTGTTTTGTTTTAGTTTGGATTGGCTTTACTTTTTTTTTTAACTATTCATTATGAAAATTTTCAAAGATGCACAAAAGAGAGAATTATACAATGAATCCCCATGTACCTATCACTCCCCTTCAACAGCCAGCAACATCTGACCTACCCTGTTTCATATCTTGATTCATCTACACCTTTCCCAGTCCCTCCTCACCTATTGTCTTAGACTTAACATATTTAGTGTTTAGGGAAGCCCTGTGTGTGGCCTCTATTTAAAGGTCCCCTGCGGGTGGAGGAGCTAGGAAAGGAGGGTGCCCTCAGGATGCCTGGGAAGGGCCTGTCTAAAAGCAATATTGTCCTTAGACTCAAGAAACTAGGATCCCAAACTGAGTCTTATCCTTTAGAAGTCGGCTGCTGCCCACCTCCAGCCACTCCACTCCCCCCAGGGAAAGTAGTTCTAAGGGAATGGGGAATGTGCCCACCAGAAGCTTGTACCCCCTCACTAGGCCCTCATACCTGGAACTCAGGAATTTTCTGCCCAAACAGCCCACAGTCACTTCCAAGGTGTATGTGGGCTCTGTCCTTTCGAGGGCCTACCCCGACTCCTGTATGTGCACCACTGGATTCTAAGGGTGATTACGTGGCTGATTGAAAGTGGATGTGGGCAGAGCTTGGACCTGTGAGCTGAGTCCACACACATATGTGTCAAGCTCCTCAAGGTACTAGAAGGGACAGTGGTGAGGGAAGAAAGGATTCCCCCTTCTCCCTGAATATCAGGACCTTCCATTTGTACTCTTGCCCCATATCCCACAAACATTAGGGGCATGCCTCTGAAAGTAAGGGACAGCTACAATTTTTCTCAAGGTTCTTAAATTTAAATTTACGCCACTGATAAGTCCCAATGTCAGATCAGCTCATAGGGTGCTAAAGGGCCAGATCAGTATAGACTGAGTCCCTAAGAAAACACAATAAAGGTTACACATGAAGCAGTGAAGCTGGCCAATACAGTTGCCATCAGAAGAACAGATACGCACTGAAGCACAAGGTCAAAATATCCATGAACTACGCTTCCATTTGTGAGCAGATGTTTTCGAGAGCTTTCTCTATCAGGTTAAAGTAAGCCCAACCCCGAATTCTAAGACACAGGAAAACTTGTCTTATCTGGAAATCTCCCTACAGCGTTCAGAACAAAAGCCATCTGCAGATGCCTCTGTACAAAACAAGATTCTTGTATGTAAACATACTTCATTTTTGAAGGACAGAAGTGGTAGGAGTAATACCTATAACCTATGTCCTAGAATTTAGCCATTAAAGTGTGTGTGTGGGATGGGGGTGGGGGTAGGTGGTAGTATATGACTACACTGAGAGAAAAAACAAAAAGAAAAAAAGCAAAGTAGGGCAGCCCACAAGAGCAATTAGAATTTTTTATTCCTCTGTAGATAATATGTAGTTTCATTTAAATAAGAACACAACCTCCATTAACTTAATTTGTAAAAGCAATAACTCCAACACTCACAGCTAGTGCCCTAGTAAGTCATTTTTAGACATATCATTGCTACTTTGAAAGTAAATCAGTCCTGTGGAGTTAATTACCAGTAAATACAATTTAAGGTAGATCTCCCACATGGCACTGAGCCAGTATAAGATGATTCTCAATGTGTGACAAATGTTTACAGGAGCAGTGGGAGGAATCTTTTGCAGCATCTGCAGTGGGAACTAAAGGTAAATGTCTCATTAAGGAAGATCTTTTTAACAGAAATTTAGAAAAATGCCTCTCACCCCCCCATAAGAGAAAATTACTCAGCTCTGTTTTGTGTTGCAGTAACGTCTTCCTTAAATAACTTGTTTACAGAAAGGAAATTATGCCTTTTTTTTTTTTTTAGTGCTGGTGTATGGGTCCTAATTAATTATATAAAGTAGAAATAATTTTATAAACTAGAAATACAATTAAATAAAGCCAACACAAAGAAGTTACTTTTATCACTAAAGCTTTGGAATACGGTGTCTTCTGCTACAGTGCTCTCAAGAGGTTATGCAGAAAACGAGAGAGAGAAGAAAAAAACTCAGAGGAATAGTTGTTTGAACTTTAATTAAATATCGGAATCAAGGGAAATGGGAACAGACGAAACCTTAGTAACAAAGAAATGGTGCATGCACAAAGTGGATAGATTAATAAAATGACTGCTGATCTATAATTGGTGATGAACGTATTTGTTTTGTTTTTCCATAAACATGTCCAAGTTTCCTGTGACACCTATAATTATTCAAATGCACAAGTGTTTCTAATATTCTGGCTTAAAATGTCCAGGTGGACTGCCACCAAAGCTAGCAGTTTTTGTTACTGATTTAAAACATCAGTTGAGGCTGTTTGGCCCCAGATTTGTAGTTAGCAGTTAAAATACCAATATATGATTATTTAAAATGACTACCTTCCCATTTTAATTTTATAAAGTGGTTTCACATAATTTTGCATTTCAAATATTTGTAAATAAATTTAGAAAACCGAAGGTGAAAATGACAGATCTCAAATGTTACATTTAAGAACCGATTCCTGTTTGAACTGTTCATTATATATCAAAAAAAAAAAAAAAACTAAACCCGTTGCCCTCGAGTCGATCCCGACTTACAGCGATCCTCTAGCACAGAGTAGAACTTAAGCGGCTGGTGGATTCGAACTGTCTACCTTTTGGTTAGCAGCCAAACTCTTAACCACCACACCACCAGGGCCCCTCATCATATATCACTGAGTTTATTACATCACCTTCCACAGACATGATATGAATGTTAAGTGTCATGGTAATATATATGAACTATGTAAAAACAAACAGTGTGGCTTATCTAAACCCTAAAAGAACACAGATGGCTTTGTAGATCCAAACCATATATCATTAATTCATCTTGACTGTGGTTCCATTAATGAGATAAAGTCCCAACCTGGGGTTTGCTCATAAATTAGGTCAAGATAAGAACTCTATGTAGCCAGAGGTGTCTCTGTGTCTCTTTTCAAATAATTGAAGGCCACTTCTTCTGGTGTCCGGAAGAAGTGAAATGTCCAGTGGTCCTTTGTCTAATGGGTATTGCTTTAGTATACCACATGCCCAATAAGTTCTAGCATCTAGGAGCATGCAATGGCAGCTAATTTTAGCTATGCAGTCTTAGTATTATTAGAGTTTAATTATGTCATGTGCATTGAGATATTTTAAATGTTAAAGACAAAGCAGAAAGACTTATTCTCCTTAACAATCATCATAATACAGAATGTTCAAAGCTGCAATCACACTCATAAGGCAAATGAATTGGTTACAAAATGAGGGTAGCAACAAGTGTGCATGCTACAGAAAATGTGAAACCTGTCCCTAAAATAGATAATTTCTTATTTGTTTTCAAAATTCAGTTGCTGGCTCAGACTACTTATTCTCAAACTAGAAATTTTTCACTTTAACTAAAGTTCTATGCCAGTTTTCAGTCTTGGGAGCACAAAAAGCTGTTAATATAATAAATTCATGTGATTTTTTTTTTCCACTGGCTAAGTTCTGTCTTATAGGGGAATTACTTTATAAAACCCTTTAAGAATAAAAGAATTTGAGGTCTTAATGGCAACTCATACTGGTGTGTACATCTGTGGCTTCACGCTCCAGGTAAATATACAAAGGCTAAACTATAACAGAGGCATCATCAAAGAGGTTACTTTCTAATATATTTCTTAAATATGATTTCCTTCCTCAATATTATTTCCTTTGGCTCATGCACACTCAAGGTTCTTCATATATAAGACGATGAAGGTGGGAATGGTAATAGTAATAACGTTATCAAAGCTCTTTTTTTCAAAAGCTAACTCCGTTGAAATACATTAACCGGTTCTTTCAAAATGCCAGTTTGTTTAAGTTCGCGAAGTCTCCGGTGTTGTGATTTTAGGATTTCTCTAAAACACATAAATAAAGGGTAAAAATCAGCAGGCCGTCCGAAATGACTTTTTGTTAAAAATCAAGGTGACCGCATTTAGAGAGAGATCTTGGTCCAGGTACCCCACTGGGGTCGAAGGTGAAATCTTCACACTGGTTTATTGGGCTTCGCTGTGCGAGTCTTCGTCGGGGCAGGGGACACTCTGTCAGGGACGGTGGACAGGGTGGCCAAGGAAGTTGGAAGCCAGGAATCTCCGCCTCCCCCGGACCCGGCCGGGTCACCAGTGTTGGCCGGCGGCGCGGGTGCCCAACTGCGCCTGGGACACGGCAGGCACGGCCGTGGCGGCGGCGGCTGCAGCTGCGGCGTCGCCGACGCCGGGCAGGACAGAGCGCACCGAGCGGCGGAACTCCTCGTTCCTCCACGTGTAGAGCAGCGGGTTGAGCGCGGACAGGGCGCAGCACAGAAGCCAGCTGGCCGCCTGCACGCCCCAGGGCACCGGCAGCGAGAAGCCGCTGGCCAGGCTCACCCACACCAGCGGCTGCGTGGCCAGCAGGAAGACGCAGCAGAGCAGCAGCACCGACAGCCCGCTGAGACGCCGCTGCGCCCGCCGCGGGTGCAACGCAGGCGGCAGCGGCTGGGCC
>NW_004444080.1:1797168-1800726 GCF_000243295.1 Trichechus manatus latirostris | reverse complement strand
CAGCCGGGCAGCTGGTGCAGCAGGTGGAAGTTAAGGACGCTCACCCGCTTGACGCTGACGCGCACGCGGCGCACGATGCCCAGGTAGCAGTGCAGCAGCAGCGCCGTCTGCGCCAGTAGCGCCGCGGCGGCCAGGAGCGGCGGGTAGTGGACACGCGGTGGCGCGGCGCCCGGGCGCGGTGCCCAGGGCGGGAGCAGCAGCACGAGGCCCAGGGCGAGCGCCCAGGACAGCCCCAGCATGCCCGCCGTGTGGCGCCGCTGGTACAGCGCCTGGTAGGTGGCAGGAGCCCGGGTGATGAGCAGGTAGCGGTTCAGGGCCACGAGGCAGTGGGACAAGAGCGACACGGTGAGCCCGAGGCCCAGCAGCCCGCCCCGCAGCAGGCGGTAACTGCCCCCGGCACCGTCCCAGTCCCCGGGGGTCTCCGCGGAGCCAGCCGGCAGGAGTCCGAGCACCGCCTCCTGCGGCATCCAGAGGGCGCAGACGCTGAGGTCAGCGGCGCAGCCGTTCACGATGAAGGCGTTGCTGGTGGTCTGCAGCTTTCGGAAGGATGACACGAGATAGATGACCATGCCGTTGGCCAGCGTGCCCCCGATGGCCAGGCCTGAGTATAGGAGGGACACGGGGATGCGCCGGCCCGCCCACGACTCCTCTTCCTCGCAGAGCAGCAGCAGCGATCCCCCGGTGGTGGAGGAGGTGGACGTGGAGGAGGAGTTGGTCATTCTGGCCAACTCTTCACACCTCGCTAGCTAGCGTCGGCTTCTCGCAGCGCGGCCCATCGTGACACTTGCCTGCCGGGAGGGCAAAGACATTCCTCTCAGCCCTCTGCCACCGACACAAAAGACTGAAACACAATAATGGGTTGGGGGAGGGGGAGTGAGGGAGCTCGAGAAGAACGGGGGTGGCAGATGACAGGTACCTGCCTCGGAAATGTCTCCAGTGCCAGGGGTAAGGCCTCTTTGCATTCAGCAGGCACCGGACGAAGCAATGCCAAGAACATTCTTCTCTTCTCCCCCAATATACACACACACACACACACACACACACACACACACACACACAGCTATTGCAAGCTGGAGCTCCTAGTTTCCAGGAGAAAGCAGGGATATTCCAGCTGGGAAAAATGCCAGGGGAAGGGGGTGGATGGTACCTTGCTTTGGGGCTGGTCCTAAGCTGGCGGTAGTAGAGGGAGGGATGCCAACAAATACCTCTTCAGTAGCAGCATCTGTGGTCCAGAAATCAACAGGAGAAACTCAGCTGGGATCAGTGCCAGGAACAAGTGCCCGCTTCTCCCAACCAGTATCCACACACATGGTCCCAAGCAGGAGCAGCAGCTGCAGGGAGACTTATCAGCTGGCAGCAAGGCTGAGGAAAGCACGGGCTGCAAGCCCAGGCGGGTGGGCAGGCAAGCAGCAGCAGCAAGGATGCTTAACTGCAAAAGCAGACGCTGAGCTCCAGAGGAGCAGCACACTGTGCTCGGAAGCAAGATAGGTGGCTGATGTGGTGAACCTACCCAAAGCTCTCTCGTGCTCAGTTATACATCATCCAGGGAAAAGGCAGCCTTTCCACACTTGGCATGAATTATTCAATAGCTTCTAACTTGTGAAAGGAAGAAAAATATCTTGCTGAGAAAGTCCTGTAATTAACAAGTTTTTTTTTTTTTGTCTTTGCTCTCTCTTTTCTCTCAATCACCTATTTTTCACCCTGCTTTCATTTTTCTTTCTCTCCTTTTAATGGTAGAATAAAATTTAATATACTGCCAACATATTTTATCCCACTCAGACACATTCTGGGGGCAAGTTTTTTCCGAGGTGTAAATACACTCCCAGTACCCAGAACTGTTTCTTCATTCCCACATTTGGAAGAAAATAAATTTTTAGGGAGACTTTATAATTTTAATTGAAATTTTTTTTTTTTTTTTTTTTTTTGGTGAGGTGGAACGTGGTTGATTGTCCACAGAAAAATCTCCAAGCCTCAATTTAAATCATAATTTCAGTTTTTCTCATCACCAAACTCCTCTCCAAAATTTGGCTTGTGTTTCAGTAATGAAATGGTTAGAGGATAAAATGAACTGATCAGAAGGTTAAAAGTGGGTGTCCAAGGGGCAAAGCAAAGAACCTGAGTAATACATGGTATGAACAACAAAGATGGCTCTCCATTTCAGAACTGGTGTGTGTGTGTGTGCGTGTGTGTGATTCCATCTTATATAGGGATTTGCAGTCTGATGTTGGAGTCTTCTTTGCTACGAACACTCATTTATCCATTCCACATGGAAAATTTTTCATAAAAGGTATCCCCCAAATAAATGATTTTTCACTGGGAAAATCATTTATTTGAAAATGTAATTCAGTGTGAAATACGGTAACAGGACATAATGGAAAAAAGTGCTGGTTGGGATTTCAGGACACCTGGGTCCTAAGCTGGACATCTACCAGCTGGTCTTATGATGGATCATTTTCCTCTTGTCAAATAAGAAATTTCGACTCAGTGACTTTAAAGACACTTTCTGTTCAAACTTTCTAGAACCCCCATTCATAAATCTGGCATTTGTCTTCTCCAGTTCTCCACTTGAAATATGCCTCCTCTATCGGGCATATAATGTAGTCCTGGGTCACGTGGCAGGAGCCCTTTCTATTCTGTCCCTAAGGGTAATGTTTCAGGATGAAACACAAAGCACACCTTCTCTGCTTTCCTCTTTTCTCTTGCAAAAGCAATATGGTTAGTTAATGACTGTTAAGTAATCTAATGGGACTAGGTGCATGACTTGATGGATTTAGTGCATTTAGGCTGCATCTAAATAGAACTGATCGGAGAGTTTAAAGAGAAGAACTAGAGATTTGCCTTTCAGAGGATTGAAGTTTCAGATATCAACTTTATTAATGTTAAGGAAGATTTGCCATCATCTTTAACCTGTTGCCATTTGTCTTTATTGGAGATTTCAGTACATCAAGCACAGCGAGCCCACAGGAGATTCTTCTAATTGTTTATAGTTAAATCTTGTCATTGAAATAAAAAATTTTCTCTCATATTAACTTAGTCCTAAAGGACTCCCTAGTAGTCTGCGGCAGTGGGATATTTGAGTTCCAGGTCCTTAGTGCCAGACGCTGATTTGTGTTTTCCCTGTGGGGAATGTACCACATCCCTGCTGGGAGACTCCATACACTCACACATACTTCTGGTAAGGTGAGACATGCTTTCTTTAGTCCTGGCCTTATAGGGCCTAAATTTTTGCTTGTTTTTTTTTGGATTTGTTTTTGTTTTATGTTACTGAACTTACATAATATGTTGTTGTTTTTTTGCTAGGTGCTGTCCAGTCAATTCCAACTCATAGCCATCCCATGTACAACAAAATGAAACACTGCCCAGTCCTGTGCCACCCTGATAATCATTGCTATGTTTGAGCCCATTGTTGTAGCCACTATGTCAATCCATCTCATCGAGGGTCTTCCTCTTTTTTTTTATATTTTATTTTTTTATTGTACTTCAGGTGAAGGCTTACAGAACAAAATAGTTTCTCATGAAACAGTAGTACACATATTGTTTTATGACATTGGTTAACAA
>NW_004444080.1:1787973-1789154 GCF_000243295.1 Trichechus manatus latirostris | reverse complement strand
GATCTTTGCTGTGGAGGGATGGCATGGTGCTTCTGCCTAGAGCGCCATTTTGCCAGAAGTCTCCTCTTCCTCTTTTTTGCTGACCCTCTACTTTACTAAGCATGATGTCCTTCTCCAGGGACTGGTCTCTCTTGATAACATGTCCAAAGTATGTGAGATGAAGTCTTGCCATCCTTGCTTCTAATGAGCATTCTGGCTGTAGTTCTTTCAAGACAGATTTATTCGTTCTTCTCTCAGTCCATGGGTGTGGATTTTTTCCTATCTTGTTTCCAGCAACAGAACAGTGCCTGGCACATAGGAGGTACTCAGTAGATAAATTACTGTATCAATGAATGAATGGCTATATAGATGATTTCATTTTTTTTTTCCCATGGTGAAGCAGTGATTTTCATTAGCATCTCTTTTCCTTCTACCTCCAAAAGGAACTGGCTTCATCAGTCATGTCCTTTCTGATGTACCTTTATTCTCTACTCTCCACTGATTGCTTCCCCTCAACCTAAAAAAAAAAAGCTCATCTTACCACAACCTAATAAAAACTTCCCCTGAACTTAACTTCCTTCTCAAGGTACCTACACATAGCTCACTTCTCTTTCCTGGAGAATGTATTCATTTTCTGATTCTACTTCCTTATCTCCCATTGAATTCTCACCCCTCTTAGCTCTCACCACTTCATTAAGACAACTTTGGCTTAGGTCAGCAGTGGCCTCTAATTAGCAAATCCAAACCAAAACCAAACCCGTTGCCATCAAGTTGATTCCAAATCATAGCAACACTACAAGGACAGAGTAGAACTGCCCCATAGTGTTTCCAAGGAGTGGCTGGTGGATTCAAACTGCAGACCTTTTGGTTTGCAGCCCAGCTCTTAACCGGTGTGCCACCAGGGCAAATTCAGTGACTCCTAAATCCTCATCCTCCTTCCCTTTGACTCTGGCAATAACACACCCCTCCTTGACTCGGTTTCCGCCTTGGTATCTCTTTATTTCTCCTACTAATCCTCTGCCTGCTCCTTCACAGTCTCATTCACTGGCTCCCCACCTGTCATGTGTCCTTTATATGGTGTTCCTTAGTGCTCTATTCTTTTTTTTTTTTTTTTTAATATTTTATTGTACTTCAGGTGAAGGCTTACAGAACAGATAGTTTCTCATGTAACAGTAACACACATGCTGTTTTATGACATTGGT
>NW_004444080.1:1760910-1787464 GCF_000243295.1 Trichechus manatus latirostris | reverse complement strand
TTTTTTTTTTTGTGAGTTAGAATTATGCTCTACATCCTTCTCCAGCTCTGTCCTGAACCCTCTCTTGTGATCCTGGTCAGAGCAGTCACCGTAGTGCTCTATTCTTGACCCTCCTCTCACCTTACTTTCTCTCCCTAAATGTTCTCACCCAATTCCATACCATCCACTGTTGCCTACAGGCAACCAAAAGATTCTTTCCTATCATCCTTACTTTTCTCCAGAGCTTCAGACTTTTAGAACTCGCCTGTAGGACGGCCTAGACACTCTGCCTGTGTTTCGCCTCATCCTGCTCTTTCTCTTATGATCACTGCTTTGGTTAATAGTATCCCCATTAAGTTACCCTAGCTAAAAAGCCTGGAGTCATCTTCAACATATCTCTTTATTCTGATCACCTTCTATTCAGCCCATTGGTGAAGGAGGGACCCCCTACCCTAAACAGTACAAGATGGTGAAACACACAACACTTGACACTGGACAGATGAGGTTGATAGCAGTTTATTAGTTACATATACTCACAGTTCAGTGGAGGAGGACACCACATACCATGCAGAACTACACGAGGGTCTCACCCAGGATTAGAGTAAACCAGTAGGGGCTGTGGGAGGCAAGCTTTGTAGTGGTAACAAGAGATTGGGGTGCCCCATCTTTCCTGCAGGACGATGTGATTGGCTTGTTTGAGTAATTCTGCAGACTATCAGGGAAGTGAAACCCATTAGGTTTAGAACCAGATAGAGTGCAACTGGCGTGGCTGATAAAGGAGCTAGCTGGGTAGGGAGTCTTTCACTCTGGGTGGGGGGCATATCTGGCAAGAGCAAGGGAACTCACAGTTAGGTCTTTGAGATTCAGGCTCAAAGATGTCAAAGCAGCAAATGAAATTTTAGGCCTTATAATGCACTCCTTCCTCTTGAACATTTAATCTTTCATCAGGTTTGGAGATGAAACTGTTTTTTTTTTTTTTTTTGCTTCTGTCCAATGTTGTGTTTAGGATTTTATCATCTTTCACCTGGAATTTTATAATAACTTCCTAACTGATGGTTGCATTGGAGCTCCACCTCCTTGTCAGCTGCTCCTAAGGCATGAATCATCTCAATCTCCTTTTTTTTTTCTGAATACTCAGAATCTATCATACATATATTGGCTTTACAATGTCTTAGTTTCCCAGTGCTGCTGTAACAAAAATACCGTAAATGGGTGGTTTTAAATTTTTTCACAGTTCAGGAAACTAGAAGTCTGAATTTAGGGCACCATTTCTAGAGGAAGCCTCTCTCTGTCATCTCTGAGGGAAAATCCTTGTCTCCCGGTGTTCCTCAGTTGCTTGCGATCTTCACATGGCGGCTATCTTCCCCTGTTTGTGCTTACTTGTCTCTGTGTCTATTTGCTTGTAACTCAGAAATGATTTGATTTAGGACATGCCCTACACTGATATTGCCTCATTAACATAAAAAAACCTTATTCCTAAACAGGATTACATCCACAGGTAAAGGATTTAGGATTCCAACACATATTTGGGGCCAGAGGAGGCACACAATTTAATCCACGACATACAGTTTTACTGTAAAAAAGGGATCAATTTATTGCCTACTAAGGAATAAAGAACCTAACGAATAAAGAACAAAAAACCCTCCTCAGGTTAGAAGGCACTCAAAAGATGACTGGGGAAGAGCTGCCTCTTCAAAGTAGAGTTGACCTTAATGATATGGATGGAGTCAAGCTTTCGGGACCTTCATTTGCTGATGTGGCATGACTCAAAATGAGAAGAAACAGCTGCAAACACCCATTAATAATCAGAACATAGAATGTATGAAGTATGAATCTAGGAAAACTGGAAGTCATCAAAAATGAAATGGAACACATAAACATCAATATTCTAGTCATCAGTGAGCTAAAATGGACCGGTATTGACCATTTTGAATCGGACAATCATACGGTCTACCATGCCGGGAATGACAGCTTGAGGAGGAATAGTGTTGTATTCATCATCAAAAAGAACATAAGATCTATCCTGAAGTACAGTGCTGTCAGTGATAGGATAATATCCATACACCTACAAGGAAAACCAGTTAATAAGACTATTATTAAAATTTACGCACCAACTACTAAGGCCAAAGAGGAAGAAATTGAAGATTTTTATCAACTTCTGCAGTCTGAAATTGATCAAACATATAATCAGGATGCATTGATAATTACTGTTGATTGGAATGAGAAAGTTGGAAACAAAGAAGAAGGATTGGTAGTTGGAAAATATGGCCTTGGTGATAGAAACGATGCCAGAGATCCCGTGATAGAATTTTGCAAGACTTCTCCATTGCAAACATGTTTTTTCAACAACATAAACAGTGACTATACACATGGACCTCACCAGATGGAATACACAGGAATCAAATCAACTACATCTGGGGAAAGAGACCATGGAAAAGCTCAATATCATCAGTCAGAACAAGGCCAGGACAGACTATCTATTGCTCATAGGCTAGTTCAAGTTGAAGCTGAAGAAAATTAGAACAAGTCCACAAGAGCCAAAGTACCACCTTGAGTATATCCCACCTGAATTTAGAGACCATCTCAAGAACAGATTTGACACATTGAACACTAATGACTGAAGACCAGAAGAGTTGTGGAACAACATCAAGGACTTCATACATGAAGAAAGCAAAAGGTCATTAAAATAACAGGAAAGAAAGAAAAGACCAAAATGGATGTCAGAAGAGACTCTGAAACTTGCTCTTGAACATTGAGCAGCTAAAGCAAATGGAAGAAATGATGAAGTAAAAGAGCTGAACAGAAGATTTCAACGGGTGGCTCAAGAAGACAAAGTAAAGAATTATAATGACATGGGCAAAGAGCTAGAGTTAGAAAATGAAAAGGAAGAACACGCTCAGCATTTCTCAAGCTGAAAGAACTGAAGAAAAAATTCAAGACTCGAGTTGCAATATTGAAGTATTCTATGGGGAAAATATTAACAACACAGGAAGCATCAAAAGAAGATGGAAGGAATACACAGAGTCACTATACCAAAAAGAGTTGGTCAATGTCTAACTATTTCAGGAGGTAGCATATGATCAGGAGCCAATGGTACTGAAGAAAGAGATCCAAGCTGCACTGAAGGCATTGGCGAAAAACAGGGCTTCAGTAATTGCCAGAATACCAGTTGAGATATTTCAACAAACAGATGCAGCGCTGGAAGTGCTCACTCGTCTATGCCAAGAAATTTGGAAGACAGCTACCTGGCCAACAGACTGGAAGAGATCCATATTTATGCCTATTCCAAAGAAAGGTGATTCAACTGAATGCTAAAATTATCGAACAATATCATTAATATCAGATGCAAGTAAAATTTTGCTGAAAATCCTTCAAAAGCAACTGCAGTAGTACATGGACAGGGAGATACCAGAAATTCAAGCTGGTTTCAGAAGAGGTTGTGGAACCAGGGATATTATTGCTGACGTCAGATGGATCATGGCTGAAAGCAGAGAATACCAGAAAGATGTTTATCTGTGACTTTTTGACTATGCAAAGTCATTTGACTGTGTGGATCATAACAAATTATGGATAACATTGCTAAAAACTGGAATTCCAGAACACTTAATTGTGCTCACGAGGAACCTGTACATAGATCAAGAGGCAGTCGTTCGAAAAGAACAAGGGGATACTGTGTGGTTTAAAGTCAGGAAAGGTGTGTGTCAGGGTTGTATCCTTTCACCATACTTATTCAGTCTATATGCTGAGCAAATAATCTGAGAAGCTGGACTATATGAAGAAGAACGGGGCATCAGGATTGGAGGAAGAATCACTGCAACCCGTGTTATGCAGATGACACAACCTTGCTTACTGAAAGTGAAGAGGACTTGAAGCACTTACTGACAAAGATCAAAGACTACAGCTTCAGTACGGATTACACCTCAATAAAAAGAAAACAAAAATCCTCACAATTGGACCAATAAGCAACATCATGATAAATGGAGAAAAGATTGATGTTGTCAAGGATTTCATTTTATTTGGATCCACAATCAACACCCATGGAAGCAGCAGTCAGAAAATCAAATGACATATCGCATTGGGAAAATCTGCTGAAAAAGACCTCTTTAAAGTGTAAAAAAGTGTTAATAAGAGCCATCACACGAATAGATATATGCACACCCATGTTCATTGCAGCACTGTTCACAATAGCAAAAAGATGGAAACAACCTAGGTGCCCATCAACAGATGAATGATAAACAAATTATGGTATATACACATAATGGAATACTACACAACAATAAAGAACAACAATGAATCCATGAAACATCTCACAACATGGATGAATCTGGAAGACATTATGCTCAGTGAAATTAGTTGCAAAAGGACAAATATTGTATGAGATCACTATTATAAGAACTCAAGAAAAGGTTTAAACACAGAAGGAAACATTCTTTGATGGTTACAAGGGTGGGGAATTCAGTAACTATATAGTAGACAAGAATTATCTTAGGCAAAGGGAAGGCCAGCACAATACGGAGGAAATCAGCACAACTGGACTAAACCAAAAACTAAGAAGTTTCCTGAACACAACCAAACACTTCAAGGGACAGCGTAGCAAGGGCTGAGACCTGGGGACCATGGTTTTGGGGGACATCTAGGTCAACTGGCACAACAAAGTTTAAGAAAATGTTCTGCATCCCACTTTGATGAGTAGCATCTGGGATCTTAAAAGCTTGCGAGCAGCCATCTAAGGTACATCAATTCGTCCCAACCCACCTGGAGCAAAGGATAATGCAGAACACCAAAGACACAAGGAAAATATTAGCCCAAGAGACAAAAGGACCACATAAAACAGAGGCTCCGTCAGCCTGAGACCGGAAGAACTAGATGGTGCCTGGCTACCACCAATGACCGCCCTGACAGGGAACACAACAGAGAGTCCCTGACAGAGTAGGAGAAAAGCGTGGTACAGAACTCAAATTCATATAAAAAGACCAGACTTAATGGTCTGACTGAGACTAGAGGAACCCTTGAAGACATGGCCCCCACACTCTCTGTTAATCCAGAACTAAAACCGTTCCCAGAATCAACTCTTCATACAAAGATTAGACTGGAGTATAAAACATAAAATAATACTTGTGAAGAGTGTGCTTCTTAGTTCGGGTAGATACACGAGACTATAAGGGCAGCTCCTGTCTGGAGGCAGGTTAAGAAGGCAGAAGGGGACAGGAGCTGGTTGAATGGACACGGGAAACCTGGGGTGGGAAGGGTGAGTGTGCTACTACATTATAAGGATTGCAACTAGTGTCAAATAACAATATGTGTATAAATTTTTGTATGAGAAATTAACTTGAGCTGTAAACTTTCATCTAAAACACAATTTAAAAAAAAAAGTGTTAAAAAGCAAAGATGTCATTTTCAGGACTAAGGTGTGCCTGAGCCGAATCATGATATAGTCAATCGCCTCATATGCATGTGAAAGCTGGACAATGAGTAAGGAAGACAGAAGAAAAATTGATGCCTTTGAATTATGGTGTTGGTGAAGAATATTGACTATACCATGGACTGCCAGAAGAATAAACAAGTCTGTCTTGGAAGAAATACAGCCAGAATGCTCCTTGGAAGCAAGGATGGGGAGACTTCATCTCAAGTGCTTTGGACATGTTATCAGGAGGGACCAGTCCCTGGAGAAGGACAGCATCCTTGGTAAGGTAGAGGGTCAGCAAAAAAGAAGAAGACCCTCAACGAGATAGATTGACACAGTGGCTGCAACAATTGGCTCAAACATAGCAACAATTGTGAGGATGGCACAGGACCAGGCAGTCTTTCACTCTGTTATACACAGGGTTGCTAAGAGCCGGAACTGACTGGATGGCATCTAACAACAAGAAGGAATAAAGAAGGAGCCCTGGTGGCACAATGGCTAAGAGCTAGGCTCCTAACCAAAATGTTAGCAGTTCAAACCCAACTGCTGCTCCATGAGAGAAAAGACCCAGCGATCTGCTCCTGTAAAGATTACAGCCTAGGAAACCCTATGGGGCAGTTCTGCTCTCCTACAGCATCGCGATGAGTTGGAATCAACCCGACGGCATACAGTACCAACATTAAGGAGTAAAGGGCTCTCTCCTTGTGTGCTGATGGCCCCTGTTTGCTAAACATGTTGTGTTGTGTCTTTTAATAATTTTAATTTACTCGGCCAGTTTTTATTATGACTTGTTACTATGAGCTGAGTACTCTCTAGGTGCTACTTGCTGTCAGGTCGGCTTTTGATGTTGCTGTCAGTGTACCAGCCACTAACAGCTGCCTTCTCACTACAGTCTGTATAATGTGCTATGGGCAGGGAAAGCAGAAGTCACATTTTATTAGCACTGGGTACAAAATAAAACTAACTAGACTCTGAATGAGACTGAGACTCTCCTATAAACATAGCTAAAGGGCATGGGTTTTGTGGCAGGCTTTAGAAGAAACAAAATGACTTGGCTTTTTTGGCTTACTTGTGATTCTCACTTATTATTCCAGATTGCAATTGTGGATATGCAGTCTTTGGACAACTGATTGCTTACTTTGCACCTTCCAAAGCAAGGTTGCAAACCATCTTTCCAGGATTTATAAAAGAGGTGACTGGAAACCACTTTTGAACCTTTGCCCCCTCACCCTGTTCAAGGGTGTACAAAGTTGAGGATGGTTAGAAATTAGGGAATTTCTTTGGTAGAAGGTGGAGTGCTGAGAGGGACGTTCCCTCATCCGAGCATAGCAGAGAGAAAGAAGGTGATTTCCTCTCACCTCAAGCTGAATGAAAGGAGCTACATGGCAACTTAAAGAAATTGATCCATATCCCCTTGATGTTTGGTGTGCAGAGACTGTGTGAGATTCATACTTAGGCAAGTAAGAGGCCCCCAAAACAGCCTTCATGGGGTGAACTTTCAGAAAAACCTGAGGCTGAGGCTAAGGCAGAAGAGGCATTTCCCATTGTCTTAGGCTGAGTTCTCTAGAGAAGCAACCGGTGAAGCGTATATATAGAGAGAAAGAGAGATTTATCTCAAGGAAATGGCTCCCACAGTTGTGGAGGTTGGCAAGTCCCAAGTCCGTGGGTCAGGCATCAGGCTGCAGGCTTCTCCTGACTCAAGTAGCTGCAGGGACTGATGAACTCACGATCAGCAGGTCAGACACAGGCCGCTGGCTCACAGGCTATGGAGGCCAATGAATCCCAGATCGACAGGTAAGATGACAGGCTGCTGGCTTACAGGCTGCAGAAACCAACGAATCCCAAGATTGGCAGGCAATAAGGCAGGCAGCTGGCTCAAGTCCCAAGAACTGGAAGTCAGATGATGACAAGCCAGTTGCAGGATCCAGAGCAAGCAAGCAAGCTTTGCCAGCATATCCATATATATACTGGATGCAGGCCACACCCCCAAGGAAACGCCCCTACAAGTGATTGGCTGATCACATCAGATTACATCATGGAGGATGACTACATCATTAGATAACTTCCAAATTACACCATCACATAACTGCCAAAGTACATCATTACATAACTGCCAAACCACTCAGAATCATGGCCCAGCCAAACTGACACACAACTTTAACCATCACACCCATGTTAAGGACACTGCATATGAGAGATATTTGGTAACAGTCTCTGAAAAACCCATGAAAGTAGCACATTTAGAGTCAGCTTTAAACACCCTCCAAGGTCTGAGAGCACCAGTGCTAGAGCAGAGCAGTATCAATCAAGTGAGAGCTTTCCTAACCCTTACCTATCCTTCCTCTCTCTGCTTCATTCCTAATAGAACCACCACCACCAGTTACCACTGAGTCTATTTTAACTCATGGTGCGATCCTATGTTTGTTGGATAGAACTGTGCTCCATAGTTTTCAATGGCTGATTTTTCAGAAGTAGATCACCAGGCTTTTCTTTTGAGATGCCTCTAGGTGGACTCAAACCTCCAACCTCTTGGTTAGCAGCCGAGTGTGTTAACTGTTTGCATTACCCAGGGACTCCCTAGTAGAGCCAATGGCAGCCTAATCAGTGGCGGAGACAAGGTTGAAAATCCAAAAGAGAGGTACAACATATTAGTTATCCACATGCATAACAAATCACCTTAAATTTTGCAGCTTAAAACTATAAACATGTTATCTCACACAGTTTCTGAGGGGCAGGAATCTGGGGGTGGCTTTGTTCTGGCTCAGAGTCTGTCATGAGGTCACAGTGAAGCTGTAGGGGCTGCTGTCATCTGAAGGACTGCCTGGGGCTGGAGGAGCCACTTCCAAGGTTGCCACATGGGCTTCTCCAAAGGGCTGCTTATGACATGTCCAGGGCCAGATTACCCAATAAGCAAGGTATACCTGGGCCCAACTGTGCCTTCCTACCAATCTGTAGTGCACAATTTCACCTGTCCCCACCACAGCAAAGATATGGTGAAACCCATGTGAAATTATTCACCACAGATTAGCAAGTAAATACGATTAAGCCTGTGCGTACTTTGATCAATGCAAGCCGGTGCAGACCATGCGTACTGATTAACCCACTTGTGGACATGGCAGCTGGCTTCCGCTCAAAGCAAGAGAGAGAGAGGCCAAGATGGAAACCACAGTGCCTTTTATAACCCAATGTGGGAAGTGACATACCATCACTTCTGCCATATTCTATTGGTCACACAGACAAACCCAGGTGCAATATGAGAGGGAAACACACAAGGGTGTGAATACCAGGAGGCAGATATCATTGGGAGCCATCTAGAGAAGAAGCCAGTCACAACCTCCTTTCTTATTTCAAGTGGTCAGCTCAAAGCAGGCTGGGAAAGAACAGAATGAATGAATTTCAGGTTGTTATTTTTTAATTATTACCACACTGGACCAGATATATATTAACTATCAAAATGAGACTATTCTTACGACTAAAAATTACTAGAGGTCTTCTTATTCTCTAAAAGTGACGAGCCTACTCCAGATCTCATCCAGAGACGGTGAAAGAGCCAATCCCCAAGAGCAATTTTCATTTCAATGGAGGGTAGGCAGGGAGAGAGATGGAGAATAAAGTAAGGCTTTGAGCTGGTTCATTCTGGTTCGAACCCCTCCTGAGAATTTACATTTCCATCCCCAGATATACTGAATCAGAATCTACATTTTAACAAGATCCCCAGGTGACAGCAGGATAAGAATCACCTGGGGATCTTGTTAAACTGCAGATTCTGATTTAGTGTATCTCGAGTGGAGATGCAAATTCTCAGTAAGGGATCAAATAGGAATGAACTGGTTCAAAGCCCTGGAATAAAGTTGTTTCTTGATTACACTCATCCTTGCCTATTTAACAAAGAGTGCTCAGTCTTTTTCAAAAATGCTTGGGCTATTTTTGAGTGTTTACTCTTCCATGTGAATGGTAGGCTTGTCTTGTTTGGTTCTATGAAAACTTCCACGGGTGTGTTGCTTGGGATTGTACTGAATTTAAACGTTAATTTAGGGATTAAAGGGAGAGGAGGACAATAAAGAATGCCATTTACTTTATTCCCTAAGTTCTGAATTAATGGAGAAAAAAGACAGAAAACAGACAGATGGAGACCAAAATGCAGATTACTGATAAAAATGAACTGGAGCATATAGCTTGTGAATACTTCCCCCTGAATCAAGTGGCTTTACCCATCCAGTCACAGAAGCGTTGGACAATCAATTGTCTTGCCCCCAGACCAGAATGCAACCTCTGCAGGAAGGCTGACCCGAAAGGAAAACAGAAGGGGTAGAGATGAGCATGTCAAGGGCCTTCCCTCAGACTCACCAATCAGATAAGTCCCTCTCCTCCCCTGGGAGACAGAGCGATAAGGTGGAGAGAAGCTGGATGTTTCCTCCCATACATTTCTCACCTGAAAGTAGAGGAGAAATTCCCTCCCCTCTCTAGAAATGTGAGGACTGAGAAGAAAGTGTGCCTTCTACCCCTAGCAAAAAACAAAAAACGTATTTTTTGATCCATAAACACCCATTTACTCAGGTCTTCTTTTACATTCATCAGTAAAATGTGACCATTCTCTCCACAGATTTCTTACATATTTTTAAAAATTATTTTATAGTCTCAGGTTATTTGGCCCATACTCAACCACTACATTATACTTCTTCCCTTGGTAAAATTGAAGTTCCTTAACATGGTTTAGCTGCTGTAAATTAAGTTGCTGTAAAAAGGAGACCCCAAACTACAAAAATAAATAAACACATAATAGTTTTTTTTCTCTCACAGAATAGTCCAGGGTGAAGGATCAGTCCAGGTGGAAGGCAGATCTACTCCACAAGGTAACCCAGAAACCCAGGTGTCTTTTCTCTTACTGCTCCACCATCCCCTAGTGCAGTAGTATTCAAAGTGTGGTCCCCGACTAGCAGCAGCAGCAGCATCATATGGGAATTTATTAGAAACGATTCAGACCTACTGAATCAATTTTGGGGGGTGAGGCCTAAAATCTATGTTTTAACAAGTCCTCCAAGTGATTCTGATACACGCTAAAGTTCAAGAACCACTGTCCTAGGATGTTAACCTTGTCTGCATGGCTGATTATTTCATCACTACCCCGTCCACATTCCAGCCTGTAGAGATGGGGAAAGAGGAAGGAGAGGGCAGCCAGCTTCCTTTTCAGGGATGTTACCTGGAATTTTCACACTTCGCTTCTCTGCATACCCCAACAGCTAGAACTGTAGTCACATAGCTGCTGCTTCTTGCTGCAAGAAAACCAAAAAACCAAACCCGTTGCCGTCGAGTGGATTCCAACTCACAGCGACCCTACAGGACAGAGTAGAACTGCCCCATAGGGTTTCCAAGGAGTACCTGGTGGATTCAAACTGCTGACCTTTTGGTTAGCAGCTGAACTCTTAGCCATTCTGCCACTAGGGTTTTCTTGCTGCAAGAGAAGCTGGAAATGTACTCTCTAGCTGAGTGTCCACATGCCCTGCTAAGCCTCAGGAAGGGCAAAAAAAGGGAGAGAACAGATACTGGAAGGGCAAGTGGGGAGGGCTTTAGCAGATTTATGCAGGTTTAAACCTGTAATTAGCAGGTGTGATGGTTAATTTTAATGTGTCAACTTGGCTAGGCTATGGTGCCCAGTGGTTTGGGCAAAATACTAGTCTAGATGCTGTTATGAAGTAGTTATATGTGATTAAATCAGTTGACCTTAAATAATAGGCCTTAAGTAGCATCACTCTCCATAATAGGTAATGAGTGATCCTCATCCAATCAATCAATTTTGGGAAAGAGCATGAAGACAGTTTTCCTAAGGGAGTATACTGCCTCCAGTCTATAAACAGACATCTTACCAGAATTCCTCCACTCTTCTCTTCCCATCCCTTGGCCTTTTGAGACACAAGATTTCAGGAATGTCCAGCCTGTTGCCTGACCCATGGAGTTTGGACATGCCAGGCCCACAATCAAGTGAGTCAATTTCTCTTCTCTGTTTCTCTATCTATCTATATCTATATGGAGCCCTGGTGGCAGAGTGGTTAAGAGCTCAGCAGCTAATCAAAAGGTCGCCAGTTAGAATCCACCAGCCACTCCTTGGAAAGCCTATGGGGCAGTTCTACTCTGTCCTATAGGGTTGCTATGAGTCAGAATTGACTCGACGGCAACCGGGTTTTTATATATCTATATATCTCTATCTCTATATCTTGCTGGTTCTGTTTCTTGAGAGAATAGCAGATTTAAAACAAGACTGTTTTAGCATTTGGGCCCTATAAGCATGGTGCCTAGAGCCTACCAGCTTTTCAAGACCCTTTGAAAATGTTTCATACCTGGAAAAAAAAAATACTACCCCTGAAATACAAAAAGAAAACTTTAAAATAGAAATTAATATGCTATTAATAGCCAACTAAAATTCAACTCAATACTTATAAATTACCTTAATGTAGAATATGGGTACATTTTAATTTGTTTGATATTATGTGTGATGGGGCTTCCAAAAGTAAGTGTCTAGGTCTACAGAACTCTTAAAACAGCCCTGAGTAATTCCCTACATGACCTCTCACATTCTCACCTCTCTACATTTTCTCTCACTACAACTCTACTCCAGCCGTACTATATGACTTGCTATCTCCTGAATGTACCAGTCTTTCCTCTCTCCAACCTGGGCATTGTTGGTTCAACACACACTATTACCGTGACTACCTCTCTGCCCCTCCACAGTCTTCCCTGACTTTTGCTCAGCCAAGTCCTACTCATCTTGCAGGTCTGTGCACAGACTTCACCTCCTGTGAGGTGTCTTTATTGATCCCCTAAGCCTAGATTGTTCTGCTTGAATGCTTGCTTCCAAAGCACCTGAGTGTATCACTGCCATTGCCAGGCTCCCATTATTCTTTCTCCAAATAGTAAGCTAGTTGAGGGTAGGACTCTCTTTTTGAGCAGAGTGCTTGGCACATTGTAAGTGCTTAATAAACATCTGTTGACTGAATATGCCCCTTGGGAAACTTTGACATGTGGTATCGAGATTTCAGTCTCAATTAGCTTTCTCAAGAGATTGAACTAGCAGTAGAGTCATGCAGTAAAGCATTGTTAATACTGATTTTTCTGAAATACTTAAAAAGCTTCATATAACCACATCCTCATGGTTTATGCCAATAAACTATTTTTAAAATGAGCTTTTGTTAATAATAACCACACACACATACACACAATGCCACACCCACCCAAGATGGGCTCCAGTGTGGACTTTCCTAGGACTGAATTTCATAACCCACCAAAACATGATACGGTGCCTGTCTCATAGACTTTGGAAAACCAGAGTGTAAGTAGTAGCCGTGAAAACTGCTCGTTTCCTGTTGCCTTCCCTTCTGCTGTGAACCAAGCCACAGAGCAACCTCTCTCAGCACAACTCAGAGACATTCTAAAATCCCACTTCAAATTCCAGCTGTATTTCCTCAGATCTTGGTCTCTCAGATATTACACAACTGAGAATCATATTGGTATGGGCCTGTCTGGACTGTATAAGACATTTTGCAAAGGAACATCTTTTATGTTGTTTTATAGCCAAATTTAGGAGTAATTCAGCTACATGTGAGCATTCACCAATGCAAGAAAGCCCAATGGTATATAGCTTTTAGAAATTATGAATTTATGGACTTATAAACTTGAAAATGACCTATAGTTTGTTCCATCCTGGAGCTCTTTATCTGGGGTATATGAACCTTATGATAATGGTTCTCAACTTCTTTCCTGCCCTATCAGACTTGAGATTCAATATCCTCCCCTTCGCACGGGCGGCTCTCTACGGTGCTGCTATTAGGAGAATGCACCATACGGCAGTGGTTTTCAATTAGGCAATTTTGCCCTCCCTGCCCCCAGGGGACATTTTTCAATGTCTGAAGACATTTTGATTGTCACAACTCGGGGTGAGAGTGCTACTGGCATCTAGTGGGTTGAGGCCAGGGATGTTGCTAAACATCCTACAATGCACAGGATAAACCCCACAACAAAGAATTTTCCAGCCCCAAAGTTAATACTGCAGAGGTTGAGAAATTCTGCCAAAGAGGTTAAGAGATCAGGGTCAAACCCAGGGCCTGTTTATTATTAGCAATGTGACCTTGGCCAAGCTATTTCACCTTTACATAGCTCAGTCTTCTCATTTGTAAAATGAGATAATGTCACCTACCTCTAAGGGGTCCTATAATGACTAAAAGAGGTAATTTATGCAAACAGCTTACACAGTGGGCAGCATATAGTGAGTGTACCGCACATACTGGTGACAATGGAGATTCCCACTTGGGGTGGGGAGGGGAGGATGGGAAGGGACACACCCTTCAACAATCGGAACTGTGGGTGCGGAAGGAAGCCTTAAGGAATAGATTCTGATAACCCCTATTCTCTTCTGAGATCACTGTCATAGGAAGTCCATGTAATCACTTTAAGGCAATGTGAACTTCCCAAAATATGTGTGCAGAAACGTATGTGTGGGTGTGTGTTTTGGAGAAAAGAATAAAGAACTTTATTAGCTTTTCAAAGGAGTCTTTAATCTCAAAAAGTTAAGAACCATTGATGTCATTCGATCTCATTTGTCAAGGTTATAGAGAAAAGAAAATTGAAAGCCAAAGGGAATGGTCTGCTTAAAGTCACTCATAGTGATGGAGATATACCTGGAAATAGGTTGGTTCCACAACACCAAAAACAGGTAGCTGCACTGAAATGGGCTAAGAGATAGATAGTTTCCCAAACACAATTTAGAAATCTACATTTGTCGATCTTCAAATTTCCTGTACCAAAACCACCTGGGTCTGGGTCAGATCTACTGGCTGGGCCCAGGAATCTACATTTCACCAGGCTGCTGAGGCCTTTCTTTTCCATACTAGTATTTGAGAATCATTGAAGTGGAAGATATTTAGACTGATCTTGTTAGTTTGTGAGTGTTGATTTGTAAAGTTGCCAAGGCATTTCTTTACTGAACTACATTTTCAGCTTTTCCAGGAAAACCAATTTGAGCTAAAATTGCTTTGGCTTGGTCTCGGTCCAAAAGTGACTTTTTTTCCAGTAAGGAGTTTAATATAGTTTGTTTTAAAAAATATTTATCTGATAGAGATACGAACTGGATGGAGAAGGAGAAAATGTTTTCAACATTGAGGAATTATTTCAGCTAATTTAAGTGATAAGATCAAATTAGTTTAAAAGAGCTGTGTAGGGGGAGGGTGTTCTCACAGATAGCACTGATGGAAAAACAATCATGTATTTTTAGGTGGTTGTTGTTAGGTGCCGTTGAATTATTTTCGAATCATAGCAACTGCATGTGACAAAGAACTGCCCCATAGGGTTTTCTAGGCTGTAATCTCCATGGAAGCGGATTACCAGGTCTTTCTCCCTCAGAGCCGCTAGGTAGGTTCAAACTGACAAACTTGGGTTAGCAGCGAGTGCATAACTGCTAATTTTAGGTACTTGGCCATAATTATTATGATTCTTAATTAGAGTCGAGCAAGATTGACAAGATCACAAACTAAATAACTTAAAAAAAGAAAACTCTAGGAAATTTTCAGTAATTTCAAACTCTACATTATATTGATTAGGAAAAAAAATAAGAAAATCAGGAGCTATTGTCACGTTTTTACCTCATCAAGGCAAATCATTGAGTGGTTAGAATAACTAATGTAGTTTTGTTTTCCTCATCTCTGAAATAAAGTGCCTACTTTCTGCTTGGGAAGCAAATTAGTACCCTCAATTTTCAGGAGCCCGTTATTCAGGGTATTCTTTTATTTTGTAAGCATTGAAAACCTTCCCTGAACACTGAGCACAGCCTTCTGAGCTCAGTGAAAGCAATGGCCAAATATGTGTTAGGAGCTGTTCCACTCATGGAGTTTAAAAGTTGAGGCTATCACTCCATTTGACTGCATGCTAGACATTTCCACTTAGATGTTCCTCAAGCAACATGGATGAAACCAAATTCTCCTGTGCGTGCAGTTTGTTGGGGTGTGAGGTAGGCAATGATTCTGTGTGGCCAACTGGGTAGTAAACAATAACATAATCAATCCAGCACAACGAGCCTGGCACTGTGCTAAGCAGCCTGTAGGCACTGCCTCCTTCCGTCACAACCGCAACACACATGAGGTGGGAAGTATAAGTGGCTGTACCAAAGTTCTATTAACAGGTTGTTCAGATTTTTTATTTCTGGTAAGGTACAGAACGTTCTGTACCATTCATTTCATCATTACTTCTGCATCACTGTTCTCCAGTGCTATCCTATAATATCTTTGTCCTATTATGCTACTTGTGTAGTGGACACTGTTTTGTCTGCCCAGCAAACCTCTTCCTCACTGTTTAGGGACTAGGACCCCTATTTTTCAGAAAGTTATTATCCTTCATTTGATTTCAAAGGGAGGTACCCCAACCTACCCACCCCACCCTTGCCACAGTTTGTTGGTTCAGATGTGAACATGAGTCCCTTCCCAGGAGGTGTGGACTTAAAACTGAGAATCAGACCAGTCTCTGTCCAGGTGACTGAAGCTTAAGATGCAGCATGCAGCAGCTGTCACCAGCCATGTTTCCCACCATGCAGAGAGACAGGCATTCTGCTGGTTTGGAGCCCCTGATTCCGGCTATGCCTGAGGTCAAGCCATTTCCCAGTGCTTGGGTTCCATGAGCCCCTTGTGGCCTAAGCTAGTTAAAGTTGGGTTTCTCTCACTTGCAATCAAAAAAGACCAAATGATACATGACCATAATTTCCCCAACTGAATCGTGAACTCCTTTACGGTATGGATGGATGAAGGCATACAGAAGCCACCTTCTCATATTTGGTCCACTTCTTTTTATTCCCTACAGGTCCTAGCAATATCCCTTGAGCAAGATATTTGTTAAGTGATAAATAAGGCAGGGCAAGACTATTTAGTCTATTATTTCTCAACCTAAATCTCTATTTTGAAAGTCACCCCCAAAAATTAAAAATCTTATTTAAAAAGATGTCATTAAATAGTTGGAAAATTTGGCTTCCCTTACTCCCTCTTAAATGACACAAAGCATTTAAGGTTGTTTAAAAAATAAAAACAAAAAAACTATACCTGAAATAATTTTAAATCTCCGTTAGTATCAATGGTTCTTAATCCTACTGTTCATCAGGAATAAGTCAGGAAGCTTTTGAAAAATATCAGTGCATTCAACTGGATGGTAATTGTTTAGGTGTCTATGTTCCTCAGAAGACTGTAGACACGAGCACAGTGAGTTTAACTTTAAACTTGTAGCTTCTCAGTTGCTTCTCAATAAACTTTGTTGAATGAGTGAATATCAATCCACAGTCAACTTTACAATCTCTGTGGGTATATATAGAGTTCTTATCTTTGATTCCTTTCCCATTGCCTCAATTTTTTTTCCTCTGGACCAGCAAAGCCCCCAACCAGAGACAGCTGCCCATCAAACTTCCTCAAATCCTTTCTGATAAAGTCTTTAAAGTTCTGCTCCCTGCAGGAAGCTGTTCAAAACCCAAGCACTACACCTAATGGCTGGGAGTCTACCAAGGAAATAAAATCTATATAGCATGGAATTTGTGAAGAACTCAGAGAAAATGTGAAAAAAATTAAAGCAAAGTTAAATAACAAGGCCCAACTTTCTATGCCAATTATGTGTCATGTACCTGGGATACAGCAATAAAAGATATAAGCCCTTAATTTAAGGATGCCACAGCTTAGTGAGGGGAAAAAAGTGACACTTCACCAAATCCAAAGTAGAAAAGGTTTCCTGAAGAGGATGGAAAGTAAGTTGACTACTAAAAGAATTGACTTTTTACAGTACATTAAAATATGTAAGAAGATGTCTTAAAATGTAACTCATAAGAGGGGACAGGGCCTATTTTTATCCAGCACATCACTTGGAATGCTGAGCATATTTGTGCGGGAACAAGCAAACACTTACCTATTCGATTGTTCGGGTAGAGTCATTATTTAAGTACAGAACATGCTTTAGAAAAATATCTGCAAGGATAATCTGTTATCACAGTTACCTCATGTTAGTGGATTAGAATAAAAGGATTCCACACATTTTTTTTTACAAGAACCATGTTACTTTAAAAATATATTGACTGAAAAATATGATACATGCTCTCACTAAAATACTTTCTTAAATAGGATTTTAATTATAATAATAGTCACACATATTAATACAAAGTGTCTGAGCCCATTAAAACCAAGAGAACGCTACTATTTCGAAAAGAATTGCCCAGGATTTATTACTAGAACCAAAACCAAATCAAACTCGTTGCTGTCTAGTGATTCCGACTCATAGCGACCCTATAGGACAGAGTATAACTGCCCCATAGGTTTTCCAAGAGTAGCTGGTGGATTAGAACTGCTGACCTTTTGGTTAGCAGCCAAGCTCTTAACCACTGCACCACCAGGGCTCCGCATATATAGATATATACACACATATATACATACACATATACGTATATGTATAATGGAAGCATTATATGTATATACTTCCCATGGAGCTGCTGTTGGATTCCAAGTGCCAACCTTACAGTTAGCAGCTGTGCGTTTAACCGTTGCACCCACCAGAGTGCTTTCCTACGTGACTAAAAAAACAAACCCATTGCTGTCTCGTTGATTCAGACGCATAGCGACTCTATAGGACAGAGTAGAACTGTCCCATAGGGTTTCCAAGGAGCAGCTGGTGGATTCTAACTGCTGACCTTTTGGTTAGCAGCCATAGCTATGCCACAGGGCTCCTCCTACTGACTAGCCCCAATGAAAACGTTAGGTACTTAGTCTCTATGAGCTTCCCTGGCAGAGAACACTTCACATACCTTGTCACAACTCGTTGCTGCAGTTAGAATTAAATCCTTCCTGTGTGACTCCACTGAGAGAGGACTCTTGCAATCCCATGCCAGGTTTTCTCTGGACTTCACCCCCTGTGCCTTTCCTTTTAATTTTGCTTTGCGTCTTTTTGCTATCATAAATCTTAGCCGTGAGTGAGACTATATGCTGAGTCTGTGAGTCCTTCTGAGAATCGCTGAACCTGGGGTCGTCTGGGGGACCCTGACACACAGGGATTCTCTTATCTCCAGAGAGACTGATAAATGAGCAGATTCTAACTTACTAGTTGACTTCTCTCTCTCCTCCAGACCAGGTGGGTAAATGTTTCCCTTTTTGGTTTACCTTTGAAATTAACAGTCTCAACTTCCTGTCACTTTGTTAAACAGGGATCCTTAATTAAGGATAATTTTTCCAATGATTTTGACTTTGAAATAACCAACTTCTGTCCAGTTGATTCCAACTCATGGTGACTCCACATGTGTCAGAGTAGAACTGTGCTCCACAGGGTTTTCAATGGCTGAGTTTCTCTCTTAGAAACTTTCTTCCAAGGCACCTCTGGATGGACTTGAACCTCCAACCTTTTGGTTAGCAGCTGAGTGCATTAATTGTTTGCACCACCCAGGGACTCCATCTTTAAAATAGGTCAAACTATTCTAAAGTCTCAGTCTGGCAGCATGGTCGATTATCAAGGTCTCACTCAGCAGCCCCACTTCTTGTCATGACAGGACAGTCGTCTCAGCAGGCCTGCGCGTCCCCAGTTCAGCCTCCGATGCAGTATCTGACAAAGGGAATGCCGACACTGGTGCTCTGTGGTGAAGTGACATGAGAATCAGCACTTGGTGACTCTGCTTTATAGTTCTGACAACTTTCAAATTCAACATGGCCTCTAGCCATTTAGTCCTTGGTCAGTGAAGACACGTGACCTAAGTGGTAGAGTGAGCTACTGGCTAGACCTTAAGCAGCAAGGAAAGTCTGGGATTGGCTGCTATACTTGCGAAAAAGATTGGTATAAAAGTGACTAAGGGAGAAACAGGAAGTGATGATTACACATCTCCTCAAATCGGGAAACATGAGGCCGGTCCAACCCTGCTGGCACACTCAGCAGACCACGTTACTTCATAACCATAAGCTACATGAAAAGCTAGTTGGTTACATCTTCCTAGACTTGATAAAATTACTTGGAATGTGCCTTCTGGGGTACGGCATCTCTCTTAGAAACTGGTGGTATGGAGTTAACACTCTGCCTGCAAGAATCTAGATAGATAGACAGATGCATAGGCTATCATTACACTATTCTGATCTCTGGTTTTAATTTGTCTTTTGAACTCTCTATTCCATGTACCTGAAATAATCATTTTGAGGGATCTGGATGTCAAGATCGACAACGGCACGGTAAAATCTCACTTGAGATAATCTCTTCTTAAACACTTGAGTAAAATAAATCCCAGTGAGGTGCCCTGGAGTTGACTGATGGTCAAGTATATTTGATGTGAACTAGCCCATTCTAGAAAGATATCCTGTGACATTTGAGAGTCATCTTTATCTCAGCTTTAAGTCCCAACGTCAGTTGCCTCAAAATTCGGTGGCTTCAAAGCTGTTACTTGCTCCGCTACAGTACACCTGCTCTGTTCTTTAAAGCCACCTCAAATCCTTTTGGAAGAAAGCCAGAATAAGCAAAATACATGTGATAGATCACACTCCTACATCTGAAGTTTTAACGTATACATTTGTAGCTGGAGTTGTCTTGCCCATGTTTCATTTGCAGTCGGATTTCTCGGAAATGCTTTGGTCACCTTGATACAAGCCAAAGGAGAAATACCAACTGGTGGCATGATTCACCTCTATTTTGGAGGTATGCAGGTCGAAACAAAGCATGGTAAGTGAAAAGATCAGCTAACTTACGTTTGTCCACTTAAAACCCCTTCCAAATAAATATATTTTGCACTAAAAGTAGTTTTTCAATGTAAGTTTCTACTTGCACGTACCAAAAAAAGTTTAAAACTCTCTAAAAAAGCTCTTTTTCTCCTTGATATGATTATCATAATTCAATCCATAGAGAAGGAACTGGGTGGGAATATATTAACATTTCAATGCAGCTCAAAATAATATAATTATTTTCTACTTTCCTTTGTACGCCATGGGTGCCACCTCTACATAACCTATGTGTAAACAGGAGTTTTATCTTCTACTGTAAATTATGTCCAGCACAAGATTGCTGTAATTGGAAATCTTATTAGACATCTCCTTAATTTATCTTCTGAGAAAGGCATGCAATGACCAAATTCTTGTTTTGCTGAGTGTTGCAGAGAACTGTAAGGCTTTTGCAGCCATTAACTCTGCCTTCTGACAGCGCTTTGGAAAGGGCACAGACCTCTTTATATGACTCGAAATGCCGTAGAATACTGTTCAGCTTATACACTAAAAACTGGTTTAAAGAGAAACTTGTAACATTGATGGTTTAACACATCACCAAGGAAATCATACAAGCAAGAACAATTTTCGAAATACAGCTTATAGTAATTAGTAATTCATATTCTTGCTGAATCACAATATATAGCTGAATATATACTGGGTAGCCTCTCCAGGTGTGTTTTGAGATTTATAAATCATTTTACATCTAAGGGTACAAAACCATGTAAACTCAATGACCAGTAGGTGAAAAATGCATTGGAACTAGCTAATTCATTTTTTTTTTTTAACTTTCTTTTTCATAAGAACTAAATCCACAGAAAAAAGAGAATTTCTGCTCTTCTAGACAAGTTCATGGATTCATAGTCTCATGACGACCTGGGTACACCAACTGTTTCATTCAGTGTTATGAGGACAGCTGATTGGTAGATTCCCAACTTCAGATGTCTTTTATAAATATGTCCTTCTCCGTTATCCACAATTTAAACCAACTCCAGAAGTAAAACTACCTTCCCACCCACAGCCTTTCCTTTGCCCTCTGAAAAATTCAAAAGAAAAAAAAAAAACTCAAAAATATCCCCATTAAAAGAGACCCAGTTAATACATAAAATATCTCCAATAAATAGTGTAGCGTCTTCCTCCCAAGCTGGCTCTTCAGGGCATAGATGTAGCAGATGTGAGGTTTGTTCCACCTGACTTGTTTCTATAATTTCTTCTTTAAGAAAAACAGCCATTCTTCATCAAAAGGAACTGATGACAAGTGTGTTGACAGTCATAAATAACCAAGCAGGACTCAAAACACTGAGCATGAACAGTGTTTGTTTTCTGTTTGTTTTTTAACAGAAAGGAAAGAGAGAGAGAGCTGGAGATTATCTAACATTTGTGAAATTCAAAGTGTAACGTTTCTTTGAACTAAGTCATGTATTTACGGCAATGGCCGTGACCTGGAAAGTCAATAAAATATCAACTAAAAATCCAGAACAGAGATCTTGAGAAACTCGAAAGGCACCAACTAGCTTGAGTCAAACATAAAAAGATTTCAGTACATTGATAACTCAAAATTCAAGTTATAAAAAAACCAGAGAAGAGATAAATTGCATGAAACTTTTATTATTTATTAGCAGTGTATTCTTCTACACTTTAAAATAGAACAAAATATCTTTTGGAAGGTAAACTATTCATAACAAAATACATGTCAAACAATTTTTATTACTGGAGTAGAATTACTTTGCTATATACTTTCTATATTATATACATACATTTCTTGGTGTGTCTATGTATGCACATGTGTATAAATAATTTTAAGACCTACACATGTAGATACATATGACTTATATATATACATAATTATAGAGGATTTACAGTAGTCAATTTTACAATCATTTTAATAGCTGCACACAAATTAGTGTTCACAGAACTAAAAGTGTTAATATGGTTTCCTTTCCCCTACTTCTCAAATGTCATCTGAATTAATTTTCACTGATAATTTTTAAAAAATACTATCATCTTCCTATACAGTTAATCAATCTTTATAATAACCCATAATAAAATATTTTACTTTTTCATTTTAATCCCACTTATTTTAATTTTTTATGCTTAAAACATACAATTCATTTTTTTCATCAGTTTAGTGCAATTATTTGGTACTGCAGTTATTGAAGGGTAACTTAATGAACCTGAGTCAAACATTTATTCAAATGCCTTTTTTAAAATGTAAAACATGAACAAGATGTTTTGCTGAAGCCTATAAAATAGTCTCACGGTACCCTCTCCTAATAAATACATTATTAATTCTATGGTTGGGAATAAAGCACTTCATATGAATCCATTTAACTAGTATTTTGAATGTCTCTGAGTAGTCCATTCTCAAGCAGCCTGGAAGAGAATCAGGATCTAAGTCTTCCCAACTCCCCCACATAAATGAAGCCCGCAGGCTTCTGGAGACCTAAATATAAAATTATACTTACATGAAAGAGCTGTGAGTACCTGTAACGGGTCCCTTCATTTTCATGTTAGCTTGCTGATATGCTAGCGTGCGCGTCAGGGGTTTGTACTCTTATTTTAAAAAATAGCTCCTTTGATACAGAGAACTACTTAGCAGCATCTTTTTTAGTTTCTTCCTCTTCATTGATTTAAAACTGGTGTCAGACCATGTGTGCTTACAGACAACAATCTCGTACCAAAAGCACAATATTCTAACTGGGTAAAGAACTTGTCTGAGAGGAGGAAAGAAATAAAAGTACTTGGAATGTTGAGTCACTTCATAGAAAAAATCCATGCTTTCTGGAAGAACATTCAGTGAATTCTGAACTAATTTAAATGGCTCAGCAACAAAAACAAAGGGAAAGAGAATGGTCTAAATAACCATATCAAACAATTACACTCTTGCTAGCGATAAACTTGGACAAGCTCATTAAATCAGACTGACTTCCCGAAAGAATGAACTGATCTGCAATATTCATAGTGGGAGCATAAAAATAAATTTCTAAAATCGTTCTCCCTTATTTTTCTTAATAAGAAGGAATTATGTACCCATTGTAGACAAAACAAGCCTAAACAAATTCAAAATACAATATTTTTTGGTAGCAAACAGCTGGAAAATCTAAATCAAAATATAGTCTAGTTTTTACATCATTTTATATATTTAGAAATTTATCAAAATAGTCTTTTAAAGTTGACAATACATACATAATATAACACTGTACATGTAAATGTAATAACAAATGTATTACTGAAATGCATTAAAAATAACCTTTCAAAATACCAAATTCAACATTAAAACTGTCTTAAAAATTGTTGACATCTCCATAAACATAGTTTCAGTGCATTTACAGTAGTCATTAACCAGAGTGTTCTGGCTTCAAGTCTCTTGAAGGTCTTATCTTAGTGCTTTCTTTAATTTAAGGTAAGAAGGCAGAGATATCCTCCCAGCGAGCAGTTGCTTTCCCTCTACAGTGCTCCTCCAGATGAAGAAATTGTTTCTAAGAGTGGAACAGCTTTCACCGGAGTGGCAAGGCCTTTTAGTAATGAACATATTCAGACTGAAGGGACTGTGCAGGGGAAGAGACATAAACTGAGGTTAAATTCCATCACTTATAAAACTTGTAGTATATCATGCAGCTTCTTCCTTCATCACGAGGCAGTTTTGGTCTATTATAGGAAAGATAAATGAAATAGGCAGGGGAAACAACAGAATGAGAAAGATGGGGTTGGGGGAACAAAGCATTTGCTAAGGGTGCTAAGAATGAAATATTCAATTACCTAAAGTGACTGCAAGAAAATTTTGTATTTTAAAAGGTTTACTAATTTATCAATGGCGATTAAAAATTAGGGATTAATTATAAAATAGGATGTGGCATTAAACTCATTTCTAAGTTCTTCTTCCATAATACTGAGTTTCACTCAAAAATACTAAATAGTTGTAACTAAACTGAAGACTATTCGAACATATATGTCCTTTGGAAGTATACTTTTAGTTAATTCAATACATATCAATGGCATGTTAATGCTTCTAATGCTGTCAAATCAGCAGCCATTTAAACAAATTCCTTAAGAATGTTCCAATTTCATGAATACCTTATAAACCCTTTCCATTAAGAGGGACACCAAACACCACCAGCTTTGGATTAAGACCTAAAAGCATTTATGCAGAAGTCTTGCAGTCATACTAAACAATGGACAATTTTCAAGAAAAGTAAACAATACAAATTCCTCCCATACTGTCTTGAGTTTAGATCATAATATATTAGAGTATACAATAAGAATGCATCAATAATAGACACAAACCAGGAAAAGATAAAGAGAGCTAGAGAAATTTTGTCCAATAGTTATTTTTTGAGCAGCACATAGCACAGTTTGAAAGAAGGAACATAAAGCAATCTAAACATTAACAAATTTTTTTTGCAAAATTCTTCTACTCAAATGCCTTAGAACAACAAAGTCTGAGTATCCATAAAATGCCCTTTTTTCCTCACACAATAACTATATTCCAAGTTGATTTGCGGTATTTTATTAATAGGTTAATCAATTCTAACACTAATCCATTTTGTTGATGGTATACGTTATTGGGGAAAAAAAATTGTGTATTTTCCAAAGAACTTAAAAAGGATTCAAATTATCTTTGTTCAGCTTCAAAATCCCAGTGAACTTTATCAGCAGCCATTTACTAAGTACCCATCAGTACAGTGAGTCAAAATGTCCCCACCCTCAAAGGGCTTAAAAGCTGAAACAGACCACCCTGTCATAACAGACATAAAATGAAAAGTTGGAGGAGCCAACGTTAAATAAAAGTGTACATGAAGTAAAATTCACATTGTGCACAAGCAAAGGATTAAGCAAGAGATGATAAGGAAAGGAGGGAGTTTTCAAGACTGCAAGTTTCAAGGAAGACGTTAAATGTTAAGAGCTGTTAAGAAGAACAGATAAGGCTTGGCAAATTGGCTTTCTTGTTACAGAATGTTTTATGCTAAGGTTTCAAAACAAGATTGTGATGATCAAGAATTAGGACACTATAATATAAACATGCCTGAACCCACACAGGGAATAAAAAAGACAAGACCCTGAGAAAGTCCAGTGAAACTGGTCAAGAGCTTTGACGTCCATATACATTTAACTTATGGGACGCCAGTTGCTATACTAGTCATACTAGCCATTAAATCTAATCCCATTGCCATTGAGTAGATTCCAACTTACAGCAACCCTACAGGACAGAGTAGAACTGACCCATAGGGTTTCCAAGGTTGTAATCTTTACAGGAGCACAACTTTACTGCCACATCTTTCTCCCACGGAGCGGCTGGTGGGTTCAAACTGCTAACCTTTCGGGTAGTGGCTGAGCATTTTAACCACTGCATCACCAGGGACCCCTACTAGCCATGAGAGCACAAATATGGATGACCTTTTTTCTAGCTGTTTTTCCTTTGTTTCTTCTGAAATCTAGCAAGTAGTCAGAGGACAGCTAGGTTAAGTCTCCCCAGCTTCAAGAATAATATACACATGTGCTGTATGTCACCACATGTTTTCTTGGGAATAGTTAGCTTTTGCTTTTGTTCCACTTAGAGAAGTTGTTCGTGTTATCACTGATAGGAATTAGAAAGCATCTAAAACAGATTGTTTATAAATTCGGAACAAAGCTGCTTTTGCAAGTACCTCTAAAGCTCCATCGATGCTCAATAAACAGAAATATGACAAGTGGGATGCTGTTTATCACCACTCCTATTTAACATTGTGCTGGAAGTTCTAGATAGAGCAATAAGGCAAGAAAAAGAAGTAAAGGGCATCCAAATTGGTAATGAAGAAGTTAAACTGTCCCTGTTTGCGGATGATATGATACTATACATAGAAAACCCAAAAGACTCCACAAGAAAACTACTGGAACTAATAGAAAGATTCAGCAGAGTAGCAGGACACAAGATAAACATACAAAAATCAGTTGGATTCCTATACGCCAATAAAGAGAACGATGAAAAGGAAATCAGGAAAACAATACCATTTGTAATAGCCCCTAAAAAAAATAAAATATTTAGGAATAAATCTAACCAGGGATGTAAAAGACCTATATAAAGAAAACTACAAAACACTACTGCAAGAAACCCAAAGAGATCTACATAAATGGAAAAACATACCATGCTCATGGATAGGCAGACTGAACATTGTGAAAATGACAACTGTACCCAAAGCAATTTACAAATACAATGTAATCCCGATCCAAATAGCAACAACATTCTTTAAAAAGATGGAAAAACTAATCATTAACTTTATATGGAAAGGGAAGAAGCCCCGAATAAATAAAGCACTATTGAAGAAGAAGAATAAAGTAGGAGGACTCACACTACCTGATCTCAGAACCTACTGTATAGCTACGGTAGTCAAAACAGCCTGGTACTGGTACAACGACAGATACATTGACCAATGGATCAGAATTGAGAATCCAGATGTAAATCCAT
>NW_004444080.1:1723347-1759330 GCF_000243295.1 Trichechus manatus latirostris | reverse complement strand
AGACCAAAATTCTAACTCACAAAAAAAGACCAGACTTACTGGCCTGACAGAGACTGGAGAAACCCCGAGGGTATGGCCCCCAGACACCCTTTTAGCTCAGTAATGAAGTCACTCCTGAGGTTCACCATTCAGCCAAAGATTAGACAGCCCCATAAAACAAAACAAGACTAATGGGGCATAACAGTCCAAGGACAAGGACTAGAAGGCAGGAGGGGACAGGAAAGCTGGTAATAGGGAACCCAAGGTTGAGAAGGGACAGTGTTGACATGTCATGGTGTTAACCATTATGATAAAACAATATGTGTACTGTTTAATGAGAAACTATTTGTTCTGTAAACCTTCATCTAAAGAAGAATAAATAAAAAAATATAAAAAAACCTAAAAAAGAAATATCACAAGCAGACACTAGGCAAGTGACCTTTGTGCACTAGCTTTCTTCCAGGGTAAAGTATGTCTACTTTGATGTATAGGGGGGTAAATGTGGGGTGTGTGTGTGTGTGTGTGCATGTCTGCATATGTATGTGTACATGTATTTATTTTATGGAATCATGGTACCCATGGAACTGGAAAACAGAAATAGTTTAAAATAACTTCAAGAATTTCTATCACTTACATGGAGTAAATATTCATAGCCTTCAGCCAGAAGCCTTTCGCTTCATATAGCAGAGGTCACAAAATGTGGATGGTGTTTAATCCAGCCAACAGATACAGTTCACCACAATCCCTACGACTTCCTTTTCCACCCACCCAAGTCACTCACTCACATTGTCTAACTGCTGCAAACAAGTGAAAGCATGATTTGGCCAAAAAATGGACCTTCTGTCATACTAGTTAATTCATTCAACAGACAATTATTGGGCATCAATTATATATAATAGGCACTGGAGGATAAAAATATGATACCAAAGTTCTTGGAACAAAATATATTCCATGGTTTCTTTATACAGTGAAAAGAAAGTTAAAGCAGATAAGGGTTTACCAAATTATTCTGACACCAGTATTTGGTTAACAAATTAACTTCCTTTTATTTTCTATCTAAAAAATCTCAATGGCTTAAGGGAAGAGAGAATTGTTAGAGTCTACAAGAGCTACTCTCTTTGAAAAATCAAATAAGCATTTCAAGGCCTTTTCACTGGTAGAGCAATAGTGTGGGATGACTGTAACATTTAGGTTAGGAATACCACATGCTAACATGATGGGGTTGTGCTGAGGGTCTCTCTGGTTCATTTGTACTTGGCCACAGTAGAGGAAACCTAAGACAAAACACTACTACTCTCCACTTGAAATTTTAGAAGAAACATAGATAAACCATCCTAGTCCCTAGCTTCACCTACTATACATCATAACAAAGCATAACTTCATGCTCTTTTTTCAGTCTTAGGTAGGACTACCAGCTATATAAGACATTTTCCAAATGCCTGTGTATCCTAAAGTTACTAATATCCCAGAAAAGACAGTAGCCAGTTACCAACATTTTTTAATTTTTACTATATTTATAAATTTATAATTTTTTAAATAAAATATATTTTTACTATTTTAAAGGGGAAAAATACATTTTTACTATAAAGTATTTCATACTATATAGACAATTTTATGATTGCTGTCTTTGATATTATACAAAGAAATAGACTAATCAAAGTACAACTATCTAGTAGTCTTAATAAGCTAGACATTTAATTGACAGGTCAATTATTCTGAGACAGGCATTTATTGAGTACTTTCTACTGCTAGGCACGGTTCTAAATCTCCTATATGTATTAACCCATTGAATGTTCCAGATAATTTATTTTGCAGACGAAGAAACTAAGGCACAAAGAGGTTAAGTAACTTGCCCAAGATCGCACAAGTAGGAAGTGGTTCACACAAGTGAAGCCCAGTAATCTGGCTCTAAGGGGCCCTAGTGGCGCAGTGGTTAAAGAGCTCTGCTATTGACTGAAAGATCAGTAGTTCAAACCCACCAGCCGCTCCATGGGAGAAAGATGTGGCAATCTGCTCTGGTAAAGATTCCAGCCTTGGAAACCCTATGGGGCAGTTCTACTCTGTCCTATAGGGTTGCTATAAGTCGGAATCAACTGGACAGCAGTGGGTCTGATTTTTCATTTAATCTGGCTCTAAAGCCAATATTCTTTCACCCTGACACAAATAAGTAATGACCTAAGGCACAGTATGGTCCTGAGTGAGCAAAGAAATAGTAAATTATAGCAAGAATATAATATTTAGGACTGTAAAGGAGATAAGTACATTTTAAAGGGATTTTCAATAGGAATGAATCAAAAAGAATTTTAGATAGTTTAAAAAGAAATTTTATTTAGAAGAACACCCATACTTAAACATCCTAATTAATTAAAATTTTAATTGTGCTTGGCCAATGGTTTTTGTCCATGTTATCATAATGAATTAATACCTAATGCATCTGAATTATAAAAAAATTACTGTAATGACAATGGCCATGGTTATGAAGAAAATGAGATCTAGAGAGTCATATTATTTTACCAGGTAGCACTTGCTTACATAAACAAGAAATTTTAATCTCTCAAAGTATTTATTTTCATTTGGCCATTAAGTTCAATAGGGTTATAGTGCTAAGGCCAGATCAAGTTTATTATGAATATATGGTATTATTATGATATGAATACCATAAAACTAATAATGAAGCAATATTCAAACTGGAAAATAAGGGTAAAATTGCCTTATACTTGCAGCCCCCCAAATTTTTATGTCAAAATATAAGCTTCTTTCAAGAAGTCTTATTCCCTGCTTAAGTTAGATTTGACATAAAACAAAGTATTAGGTAAGGAGATCAAGACAATTTGTACTGTTCTGGAAATTTGCTACTAATCTGTTTTGGCAGATGTGGGTAGTGACTTTAAAATTTTAGCTATTCTGGAGGTGTTTCTTTTTTAAACAGCCCAGTTACCTAATCATGGTAGAAAAGTGTCTAATAATTGTAGATATACTGTTCAGATGATTAGTAAATAAAACTAGAAGTTGACTATCAAAAACAGCAAATCACCAAAAAATGATGAAAGATTAAGGTCTTTGCCAGAAACTGAACAAAACAAAAGTCTTAGTGTTCAAATAACTTGGGCCAAAGGACCTGATGGCCTGGAAGACTAACATCCTACTAGGTCAAATTCCTGACTCAAAATCTGTATGGGCTTTTGCCACACTGACTTTTTCTTTTTTACATCTTCCCAAGCCCCTTTAAGGAAAAAAAAAGAAATAATTTGAACACTGAATTGGACTAAGTTATCCCTGGATTGAGTTCTAACTACAGAGACAAAACTCAAACCAAACCCATTGTCATCGAGTCGATTCCGACTCATAGCGACCCTACAGGACAGAGTAGAACTGCCCCACAGGGTTTCCAAGGAGCGGCTGGTGGCTTCAAACTGCCGACCTTTTGGTTAGCAGCAGTGCTCTTAACCACTACGCCACCAGAGATAAAAATCACCTGAAAAATTGGTTTGTTTTAAAAAGCACAGATAAAGGGGAAAAAAATATATGTTTGGAAATATGCTATCATGTCATATATAACTCTTCAGTGTTTTAAGTTTTAACAAACATATACAGCACTGGGGAAAAATAAATTTATCTACAACTGCCTCTATACTTCTGGGTCTCTTTATGGCTTTGCAATGGAGTTCCTTAGAGTTTGTGTTGCTTGGAAGTTACACAGAAAATATGTGTGTTGATACATATTTCCACAAATGTGGCTCCTAAAAACTGAAAAGATTTGCTTCTGCTAATACAATATCTACTTCTCCAATAATGCTAGAAGAAATGTAAATGAATAAGGTTTTATTGGCATCATATAAACACAGAAGGCTAAAGTTTTGTGATAAAAAATCAGCTCCAAAGAGGGGGTACATTTTTCTATAGTGTTCTCTAAGTATTTTATGGACCCAAAGACTTAGAAGGACATTGTGATTGGTAACGTAGAGAGGGTCAGTGAAAAAGAGGAAGACCCTCAAGGAGATGGACTGACAAAGTGGCTGCAACAATGGGCTCAAACAAAGCAACAATTGTGAGCAAGGCGCAGGACCAGGCAGTGTTTCATTCTGTTGCCCACAGGGTCACTACGAGCAGGAACCGACTCGACGGCACCTAACAACAAGATTTAACGAGCCAGTTCCAGTTAATTAAAATTCTATATAAAATATTCTTTTACCTGAGAAACTATTTTGTTCTGTAAGCCTTCATCTTAAGTGAGAATAACAGCATAATTGGAAGAGTGTAGTCTATGTCACTGAACTGTGTATGTAGAAATGTTTGAAACGGTGTATCTTTGGCTATGTGTATTTTCACCAAAAAAAATGTTGAGAAATTAGAGGGTTAATATGTTGTGAGGTTGTTAACCAATGTCATAAAACAACATGTGTACTACTGTTTCATGAGAAACTATTTGTTCTGTAAGCTTTCACCTGAAGTACAATAAAATATAAAATATATATATATATATATTCTTTTACCTTCCTACGTGATTGTTAGTAGATTCTTTTTTTCTGGAGGAATTTAATCTGTGCTTTTCAATAATCACAAAGAGCTCAATTATAAGATGACAGATTGTTGACACCCAACTTGACTCAGCCAATCATTACATGAGTGTTTTCATATCCTCTGAATACCAAAATTATATTGATGTAAGTCGGTTAGAATTTATTTTCTCTTATTTTAGTAAAGTAACGTTTCTTGAAAAAAAAAAACCACTCCCAGATTACTGTACATTAATGCTAAAGTTGAAAACTTGCATTCATTTTTGTTTGTGCTTCATACGCTAACAATGATACACGGGTTCCTACGCACCTTAGCTCTTTGCTTAACATTCATGAACCTAGATATATTACCCAACTTTTAGTTCAATAAATATTTATTAGGCACTTGCCATACTATCTGCACATGTGCGCACGCGCATGCACGCACGCGTGCACACACACACACACTTAAGAAACAGCACCTGGATGGCACAAATGTTTAAGCACTCAGCTACTATTCAAAAAGTTGGTGGTTCAAGTCCACCCAGAGGCACCTTGGAAGAAAGCCCTAGTGATCTTCTTCCAAAAGAACACAGCCATTGAAAACCCTTAGGAGCAGTTCTACTCTGACACACATGGGGTTGCCATGAGTCAAAATCAACTTGTTGGCAACTGGTTGGTTACTGGAGATTTTTTTTTTTTTATTGTACTTCAGGTGAAGGCTTACAGAACAAATAGTTTCTCATGAAACAGTAGTATACATATTGTTTTATGACACTGGTTAACAACCCCACAACATGTCAACCCTCTAACTTCTCAACCTTTTTTTTTTTGGTGAAAATACATATAGCCAAAGATACACCATTTCAAAAATTTCTACATGCACAGTTCAGTGACATTGACTACACTCTTCCAATTGTGCTGCTATTCTCACTTAAGATGAAGGCTTACAGAACGAAATAGTTTCTCATTTCACAGTTACTACACATGTTGCCCTGTGACAATGGTTAACAATCTCACAACACATCAACAATATCCTTACTCAACCTTGGGTACCCTATCACCAGCTTCCTTGTCCCCTTCTGCCTTCTACCCCTTGTCACTGGACTACTGTACCTCATTAGTCCCATTTGGTTTTATGGGGCTGTCCACTCCCAGGCTGAATGGTGAACCTTGGAGATAACTTCACCACTGAGCTAAAAGGGTGTCTGGGGGTGGTTACTGGAGATTTGAGTTCACCCAGAGACACCTGGGAAGAAAGGCTTGGCAATCTACTTCCAAAAAATCAGCCACTGAAAACCCTATGGAGCACAGTTCTACTATGACACACATAGGGTTGCCATGAGTGGGAACTGACTCCACAGCAACTGGTTTTGCCTTTTTTCTTTGGTCTGCTCTTAGAAATTTAACACTGGCAGTAGCGTACAGGAGACATTAAAGGCAAGAGACACTTAAGGCAGGAAAAAAATTTAAAGGACTATTACAATAGTCCATGAGGACACTTCAATTAGGGCAGCAGTGGTGAAAATGAAGGGACAGAAAATAGACATTTCAGAGTGAGAATGATAAGACTTAGCAACTGGTTATGTCAGGAGAAAAGGTAGCAGTAGTATCAAAGATGATTCCAAGTTTCTAGCTTGGATGGTTGGATGAATAAAGATGCAATTATTGAGGTAGGAAACAAAATGAGAAGCAGGCAGTGTAAGGAACGTATTCTCTCCAGGCACTGCCCCCAGAAAGTTGGAAATGTAGGTCCAGTGCTCAGGAGATGACCCAGGGACAGAGCAGAGCCAAGGGCAGAGCCTTGGGGGAAACCAATATTTAAGGGACAAGCAGAGAAAAACAAATCAGTAAAAAAGATTTAAGGGGGGAAAAAGGGAAAAACAGGAGAAAATAATATTTTAGAAATCAGAGAAGAAGAAGGTGGTCAATAGTGTCAAATGCTACAGAAAAACTAAGAAGAATGAGAACAAGAGACCATCAGATCTAGTCTTCAAGGTGTCAGTAGTGACCTGTGGCAGAGACTCACTAGAATAGGGGGAAGGTTAGCTATCGAGGGCAGAGGAGCACCTGGGAGATGAGGGAGGTGGCAAATATACACTCTCTTCACCAAGTCGGGCCATAAAGGAGAAGTAGATGTGACTTAGGGAAGACTCTTCCACATGCCCACCACCCCTGGAAGAGGCTGCATGGGCCCGGCTCACTATTATTACTCCCATTGCTAATCGCCACATTGTCTCATGATCTTGTCTTTCCCTCAGCTTCCAGTCTCTACAAAAGGTTTAAGATCCACTGATGTTCCTCCATGGAGGGTAGAAAACAAGTGATAATGATCTAGGGATGAAAAACCGAACAAAGCACCCATCTTGTGACAAGCAAAACCAGCATGTCGCCAGATAATCCCCAAGAATGTCGCCAAATAACCCCCAAGAATACCAGTAAAAGATTAACTCATCTGAGACATGATCACCTCAAGGGGCAACTAACACAAACTTCTAAGACCCATAATCCTGTCCCTATAAAAGCCTTCAGCCGATCCCCAGTGAAGGACACAGGTTTTTTGGAGCAATCTATTACCCTCTGTCTCCTATATATCAACATATAATAAAACCCTTGCTGCTCACCTCACCCGTCTCAGAATTGGCTATTGCAGCAGGCAGCTCCAATCCACGTTATTTCGGTAACACCCCTGCCAATTTGGAAGTGAATGTTTGTAGGTGAGGAGACAAATGAGTGGAGGGGAAGCGACTGAAGATATAAAAGAGGAAGGAAATGAATGGGGCAACTTCCTTAAAGAGTTTGGAAAGAATAGTACAGGTAGATGGGGTTAGCATTGGAAAATAATAAGGTTTCTTTTGATTCAAAAGAGAAGGTAAAAAAAAAAGGATGAATCAAGATGCAGATAAATTTTGTAGAGAAGTTAGTTAAGGGAAATTATGCTTAATAAAGTCTATATTTTCTGTGGAACTCAAGGCAAGGTTAACTGGTCCTGGAGGTTGGGAGGGGCTGTGTTGATAAAGAATGTTTAAAAGTTTTGGAACAGCAGGTGTAGAGAAGAGAAAGAAAATCAAATAGGGATAAATGAACTAATTATGAACACTGAAGGGTCAGGTAAATTAGAAATTCATTTGAAGTGGAGCCAAATGGGAAAGTTATGAGATTTTCTTCCAAAAGTACCTAAAAGAGAGAAATTAGGATCAGATACAAGAGATCACTGAATTGATTTAATTTGGGAGGTGAGTAATAAACTGGCTACAGAAAGAAAGTCCAAGTGGAACTGAGAATATTGGAAAAGGGAAGCAGAAATGCCTATGCAGGCTCCAGAAGGAAGGAAGGAAAACTGAGAAGGCTGGGGAAACTGGGAGGGGTCATAAAGACGTCATGGGGAAGAGTTAGAGGATGCAGATGTTTGAGAGGAGCCTTGCAGGAGTCAAGATATCAGATGCAATGCTCTGAGCAATCACAAGCCCTATTAAATGGATTTCCATGTGAATAAAAATAAAGATCACTGGAGTTAAGAAAGATAAAAATACAGTAGCTATGAGATCTTGGGCAAGTTATTGCCTCTCTGAGTCTTGATTTCCTTATCTATCAAGTTGTGGGTTGATAAGAGACCTAAATAAGATAATGGATATAAAACACCTGATACAATGCCTGGGACACAGGAGGCACTCAATAAATGGATGCTGCTGCTGATGATGACTGATGACGATTTTTTAAATGTTACAGTTGACCAGGATATTGGCAGTAGCCTGGTAGCTAAAAAGTATAGGCCAAAGTCCTCAAGGAATAAAAAAAGGTGAGTAGATGACATTGATGAGGACAGAAAGTGGAACATTATCATTGCATGATGTTTTCAAAGAAGAGGTTGTTGAACTACAGTGTCTATTAAGAAGCCAGAACATAGCTTTTACCTCTTAATCATAAAATTTGGGAGCTACCAGAGAATAAGCAATTTGCACTTAAGGGGTGAATGAGGAGAATCAGGCTGGAATGGATCAATCTTATTTTGCTCACTTACAAATGGAGACTTCTTGATTTTCTCTTTTGGTTTACTTCTTTTTCTCGCCTTTCTTCCCACCCCAGCAACATCCAATCAGAGGCTAACACCGAGGATGCTGAAGCATCTGTTTAGCACATGTGGAGGATGACCTCACCAATATCGCAGAAGGCTGAGGAGCTCACAGTGATCTAACCGAGAGAGAGGAACATTCACTTCTATGGATAAAACAGTTTCTGAAGAAGTTTTACTGTAACACAGCCACACTCATTCGTTTATGTATTGAGTAGAATAGTTGGGACAGAAAGCCAAAGATATTTTCTATCTGGCCCTTTACAGAAAAAAAGTTTGTGGACCCTATTTTAAAATATGATAATGGTGGAAGAGACTGAGTTGGGAAGATCATCAAGAGGTGAATACAACAAAAGGGATGAGAAAGCAGCAGAATACAGAACAGAAAAATTCCAAGAGATAATGAATGCCATCATTGGCATAACCTACAACCTTCATCATGAGCATATACCCATAAATGTTTGAAGATTAATATATAGGAGTGAATAACAAAGCTTAATATATACTACTACTCAATAATGAAAAATATTTTGATAGGTGATATACAAAGCATATTTCAGAAGAAAGTTATAACAGTATAGCTTATCATTACTACATTTTATACCCTAAAGGTCAATACAATAAAAGCTTGTTCTCAAAGGCTGCTCCCTTAAAGCAAGGATTTATAGATTTCTATGACCTCCAACACAGAAGTTACAAACAATTCTTTGTAATCAAACAGCTGACTACACATACACACACACACACACACACACACACACACACACACACACACACACACAGGAGTCCCCGTGTAGGGCAAACAGTTAATGCGCTTTTCTAACCGAAAGGTTAGAAGTTGGAATGCACCCAGAGGCACCTCGAAAGAAATGCCCGGCCATCTACTTCCAAAAAAAAAAAAATTAGCTATTGAAAACTCTGTGGAGCACAGTTCTACTCTGACAGAAATGGGGTCACCACAAGTCGGAATCAACATGACAGCAACTGGTTGGTTATATATATACATACACACATGCGCATTATAACAAAGCACAATATTTTACAAATCCTCATCTCAAATGTTTTCAAAAGATGTTTACTAAAGACCATAATTTTTCTTTGGGTGGTTAGGCTTTAATTTACTAAAATAAATATATCCATTTAAAATTCATAATAAAAATATGTTGAAGCTATTGGTTGTGCGTGATTATTTAATAGTATCAATACTATATGTGCATTGAAACACAGAATAATCCTTGAATGAGCAAAGCATTTACCCAAGGAGACCTCCTGAGGTAGGAAGTGGGGACAGGAGATAGGGCTCAAACTAGTCTACCTGCCTTCAGGGTTTTCCTCCAACAGCTATCATTCATACCACAGCCAGAATTATCTTCATCAAATCAGCATTGATCAGGTCACTTCTGCTTACAAGACTCTCACGGCTCAGACTGCACTTCCCCAGTCTGGCTTCAGGTCCACTTTCCAGCCTTGTCTTCAGGTAACTCCCCCATGCTCTGGCTACACCCGAATACTCACTGCTCTTGAAACAATAATAGCTAACAATTACTGTGTACTAGCTATATTCCAAGTACTGTGCAAAATACTTTATATAATTTACCTTAATTAACCATCATAACCAAACCCAAACCAAATCCATTGCTATCAAGTCAATTCCGACAGAGAAGAACTGCCCCGTAGGGTTTCCAAGACTGTAATCTTTATGGAAGTAGACTGCTGCCTCTCTCTCCCATGCAGCAGGCTCATGGGTTCGAACCACTGACCTTTCGTTTACAAGCCAAGTGCTTACCACTGTGCCACCAGGGCTCCTTCATCATAAAACCAAAACCCACTGCCGTCGAGTCGATTCTGATTCATAGTGACCCTATAGGACAGAGTAGAACTGCCCCATACGGTTTCCAAGGAATGCCTGGTGGATTCGAACTGCCAACCTTTTGGTTAGCAGCCGTAGCTCTTAAACACTATGCCACCAGGGTTTCCTCCTTCATCATAACCACCTTTTATTATTACCACATAAGCTTCAAGGCCCCACATCCACACAAACCCTTTTCAAAACACACAGTCATAAGTTTGTATAAAATTTACCCCCCAAAATTTTTTTTATCTTAAATGCTGTCATTGTTAGCCGCCATCAAGTCTATTCCAACTCATGGTGACCCAATGTGTGCAGAGTAGAACTGCTCCCTAGGGTTTTCAAGGCTATGACCTTTTAAAAGCAGATCACCAAGCCTGTCTTCTGAGGCGCCTATAGGTGAGTTTGAACTACCAGTCTTTTGGCTAGTAGTCAAGCGCTTAACTGTTTGCACCTCCCAGAGACTCTTCATCTTAAATAGGTACCAACAATTGTATAACCTTCAAAATGTACAAAACCTTGATCTCCTCCTGATTAGTATGCTTAAAGGAAACTAAGGCTCACAGAGATTAAGTAACTTGCCCAAGTACTCATCATTAGAAAGTGGCAGAGCTAGGACTTGAACCCAGGTCTACCTGACTTCAGAACCTAAGAACTTACCTATAATATCAAGGTGTACCTCTGTTCTTACTGTTCACATTGCCTGGAATGACCATTCCTCCCCCTCCTGCTTTCATCACTAGATTCCTAGCAGACTCCTATTCATCTTCTAAAGGCTAACTAATATGTTACCCCTTCAGCATAGCTTTCCCTGACCCTTCTTGGTAAAATGAGATATCCTTTGGATATCCCTCTATTTTAAACACCTACAACAGTGTACAAAACCAAAAAACCAAACCCATTGTCATCAAGTCAATTCTGACTCACAGCGATCCTATAGGACAGAGAAGAACTGCGGCATAGGATTTCCAACAGCTGGTGGATTCAAACTGCCGTCCTTCTGGTTAGCAGCCATAGCTCTTAACCACTGTGCCACAGTGTATACATGATATAATGTAATCAAAACAATGTATCTCTTGGAGTCAAACTGACCTATGTTTATGGCACTGCTATTTATTTGCACTACAATCTTGAGAAAAATATTTAATCTCTCAGACCCTCAAATTTTTAATCTTTAAGATGGAGGTAATAATTCTTACCACATTTATCATTTAAGCACCCATCCATCCATCTATCCATCCAACAAATATTCAGAGTGCCTTCTACATGCCAGGCACAGGGCATACAACTATGAAAAACAAGGCACAGGCCCTGCCTTCTCAGAGCTCACAATCTAATGGAGGACATAGGGAACACATGGTTAAAATTCAGAGGGAGAAGAGTATTGTGATTAAGACCAAGGCAAAGTGTCAAACAGCTTATGGGAGAAGCACCATGACCTAAGGTAGACTTTTGAGGGTCAGGTGAGGACAAATGTCTATGAATAGCAATTCAGTGATGTGTCTTAAAAAGAAAACATAGCAAAAATTCAAGACAGATACCTCAAGTAATTTCAATTTAATAAAATACTTCCACCCCACCCACACCATAATCACATATCCTTCATTTCTTAAGCATTTGAAAACTCCTCTGAGTTTTAGGGAGTGAAACTGATTTTTTACAGTAAGTGGGTCAACAAAAGTCAAGCCTTGTACACTGCACTGGGCCGCAGAAACCTCAAGACTAACAGAAGAGGGCAAATAAATAACAATAAAATCTGTTTTTCACCATTCTATCACAACCATAACGATTTCTTAACATTTGGTCTTGTTTTCTGTGTTAAAGCATTTACTGACAGAACAAGGAAATCATTTTTACATTTTTCTGGGGGCTGAACTGCTGCATAAAGTGAGCAAGCAATTGCAGCTTTCAAAAGAGATGCTAACTGCAGTTTTTAAAATATTAGACTCCCCCTAAACACCCGCCACCTCTATCCCCTAAGAGTTTCTGGGTCTTTCTTAAAGGCGCTGAAAGAATATTGTTTTAAATGCTTTAAAAACATTTTGCCCAGTGATTTTAGTCCTAGTTCTTCAGGGGTCCTATGTCTCACATTTTCAGAAGCACTGGGAAGACGGGTGATCTTCTTTAGACACTAAGCCTACAACAATCAGAAAAGCTGCCCTGGACCGATAAAGGGAAAAAAAAAAAAATTACAACCTCCTACTTTATTCCTCATAAAATGGGAATTTCCATCTTAATTTAGAGTTTCTGCCAGCCAAGTCAGCAGGATTAGGACCTGCAGCCTTCCCCTCATGGGAGGTTTTCTCGGAAAAGAGAAAGGAGGGAGGGTCTGCTATAAGCCAACTGGTACTGTTCCTTCCTGGGAGGGTGAGACGGAGGACACTGTTGTCATGTTGACAACTCTATTTATAAATGCTTTTCTTTACAATAAGATGACAAATTCAGGAGGGGGAAGAGGGGAGTAGCAGCCGCTGCCCACACAGACTATTCCTTTAAATTCACTTACTGGAAAATTACTCTATTCCAGCCAGAAGAGGGGTAAGGAGAAGGAAAGGGAGGAGAGGTGAGAAGAAAGAACAAAATATGGAATGAGACCAAAATTAAGTTATATAAAAATCACCCAGTGGGGAAACGAATAATTGTCTAAAGAATGCTCCTGTGCTTCTACTAACAGAAGAAAACAAAGACCTAGAAAAAGTCAGTGTCATGTTCTTGTCAAGCTACCAATCCTTCAGGTATTCAGTCATAAATGTGGATCATGCAAAACCTTTAGCCATGAAATCCACAAGATATTTATATAATTATCTGTATACTTACATGTATGACACTTTTTCTGAAAACAGAAAGATCTGTATTCCCGTCTGAAAAAACAGGCTGATCCATAAGGCACAGTGTTCAGGACAATCAGTGTGTGAAAGTATTGACTGAATCAATTCCTGCTGTGAAGGACTTGTAAACATCGGTACCAAAATTTAAGTATATTATTGTTTTTCATCTAACCCCATTACATGGATTTGAGTTTTTCAAAATAGATGTGTACCCAATCTACATAGTGGGGTTAGAGTCAGATTAAGGGGTGGGATAGGTTGGCAGTTACCTGAGGCCTTAATCTATAAAGGTATCTAAGATGATGCTGAAAAACATCATTGATGTTAATGGTGATGGAAGAATTTAGAAATGGATAGTAGTGATGGTTGCACAACACAATGAACATAATCAATGTCACTGAATTGTACATGTTAAAAATGTTGAATTGGCAAATATTTTGATACATATATTTTTACCACAATGAAAAAAAAAAGGGAATAAAATCAGATGAAGAAAATTCTATGTGCCAGAACTCCTCTTAGGGAAAGGACTGTGTGGATGGAGAAAAAGAAATAAAACTTTGAAAAGAGGCCTAGGTAGGGATGGGACTGGTAATGAGTCCCCGCCCCGCCCCAATATCCTCACATTAGAAAAGTAGTTTCCTAAGACAACTGGGCGCCATTCACTTTAGCACGGGGCTATTGTCCTGCCCTGGGTGGTAAAAACTGCTTTGGCTCGTCTATTAATCAAATTGTTGGCAGTTCAAGCCCACCCAGCGGTGCCTTAGAAGAAAGTTCTGGCGATCTGCTTCCATAAAGATTATAGCCAAGAAAACCACACAGAGCTCAGCTCTACTCTGTAACACATGGGGTTGCCATGAGTCAGAATTGACTCAACGGCAATAAGTTTGGTTTTTTGGGTTTCTTGTCTTGCTGAGTGAGCCATGAACAGCACACTGAATACCACCACCAGCACTTTCCCTTCTCCCCTCTCCTCCCAGGTGGAGATCATTATCCTCACTGTGGATAATGGCTGAGGAAATGCTTAAAGAACAGTGGGTATAAAGGGCTGACAGATCACAGCCTTCTCAAGATACTCCCAGGGCTTGCTGGAGCAACGAGTACAATCAGTGTTTCAACCATATTTTCTTGGTATGTGGGGTCTACTTCTCTCTCCTTCCTATTTCGTCCTTTTCCTTCTCAAATCAAAACACATTTCAACAGATTCCAGTTCCCTTTAAGGCAACTGAAATATATGATTAAAGTAGTTCATAGCAGGGGATGAACCAGTAGATTTTACTCTAACAGTGATTATTGATAATTACAAAGGGAGCGTGGTAACTTAAATAAAGCACTCATTGGTAAAATGCATTGGAGATCTTCCTACCTGTCTCTAGAAGAATGATAGCCAATTCTAAACATCTTCTAGATACTCTGCATCTCCCTTCCCCTATATCCCATATACCTATCTATAATCCTTCCTTATAAATACATTCCATTTGCTATTTAATCAACTCTGGGTCAGTTCCCTGCAGGAAGTGAAATATTCATGGCTTGGTTCTGGGAAGATACTGTTCATTCAGTACAGTCTACACTTAAATACTGAAAAACTCAGTCATTAATATACGATGTGGAAAAAGCCATAATTCCTATTACCACCACAACCAAGCCAAATACTGTATAGCACATGAGTTAAGTTGCTGGCTTTGTACCAGATATTCAGAGTGGTTTGAAAACTTAACTGAAAAGTAACTTAAGTCAACAATGTCCATGATGAAGGGAACAGACGCTGTTTCCGCTGTAAGAGAAACCACTTAAAAAGAAGGGAGGAAGAAAGAAAAAGAAGGAAGGAAGAAAACCAGTTGAAACTTGGCCTTTACTTGAAGAGGAGCCAGCAGAGTGTATGTGCTAAGACAGTTTCACAACACAGAGGAAAGGCATCGATCAGAAGGCTTCCTTGGCACTATTAAATTTCTTTGGTGGCAGCCTTGGCTGGGAAGGCAAGGCACAAAAGTTGCTTTCAGGGTTCTGAGGACCAAGAGGTGGTGTCTGCGAACTTACGGGGATTGAGCGGCTCAGGAATCTCGCTGAAGAAGAAGAAAGCCCAGTATAGGAGGGTCGGAGAATGCTGCCGTGTTCCTCTGTCTTGGTGCCATGGGGGCTGGGGTAGCTGTTCATGTTGCTCCCACTGCTGCTGCTGCTTCTGTTGTACTGGTTGTTGTTGAGCTCAGAGTAATTTCTGGCAGTCGGCTGGCCGCTGCCATTCAAGAGGTTGGTGAATGGGCTGGCTATGAAACCCGGCTTAGAGGATGGTGAGGTCTTTTTGTTCTCTGGATCATCTGTTGCAGCGTTCAAGTTCCCTAGAGAACTGGCTAGCCGGGAGTTTATGGAAAAGCTGAACGAAAACACAGATGAAGAGGGAAAAAAACAGACAACAATGTACACTCATGCAAAGAGTCTGTTTCCAAAACACATATTTATGACATTAGAGGGACCTGATGAAGACAATTCTGATCAATGCAAATGATGACAGCAGAATGGCTTCTTTATCACTCCTGATGATATTACAATATGTGGCCTTGAGTTATATGCGTCAACTTTCTCTGTCAAAAGCCATTAATTAAGACCTAAGAAGCTGGTTAAAACACTTTGACTGGGGATCAATCTTGAAATAGAGTATCTAGGGGTTCTATTTGTCCTGAGGTAGGAAGTAAATGAAAAGAACTTTATAAGGGGAGAGTAAAAAGTAGACTTAAGTACAAGATTTAACTTAAATATATTCAGTCACACAACGACACCAAATGTCCTTACCCATTTTAATTCTGTCTATGTATATGAGGAGAGAAATGACAATACCATTTATCATTTATAGTGCAACTGAACTCCATTTTGGGGATCACATTAGGCAAGTTAGAGATTCACTAGAAGAAAGGGATGCTATACAACATTCCCACCACGTCCTTGTCCCCCACAATGTAACACTGGAACAGAGGCCCCAGTTAGACCACAGCACCTTTTGTGCTTTCTTCCCTTCTCCCTGGTCCCCTCCCCTAACACCACCACAGCCAAACTCATTGCCTGTTGCAGAATTCCTTTACCTCCTGCCAGGGAGGAAGAAGGGAGAAAAAAATTACCTTCTTACACTGGCTCCTGAGGACAAAGAACCTCTGTTTATCCTCTTGGCCGTCGCTGAAGGGGACAAAGCCCCTTTTGAGGTCTTCAAAGAAGATGCAGATCCTTGTGAGGAAGAACTCAATCTTTGTAGAGAAAAATAGGCAAAATGTCACACTAAGATAATGCTAATTATCTTAAATGTTCAATAATCAACTGTAACAATTTAACTTAAAAACATTGAAGATATCATGACAGGTCTTAATAATGGTGACAGCAGCAGTGGCCGACACTTACATACCACAAACTCTGCCTGGCGCTGTTGTAAGAACCTTACAGATGTTAACTCAGTTAGTCCTGACCACAACCCTGGGAGGTAGCTAGGACTACTGTCCTCATTACACAAGTGACAAAATGAAAACCACTCCAAAGTCACTCACCTAGCAAGCAGTACAACTGGGATTCAAATCCAGGATTTAAAGTCCTGCTCTTAACCACCCCATCATCCTTGGTTATTTCTACTTACCGCTGGCATTCATTCCACTCCTTTATATTCCAAATCTATGCCCTCCTTTCTACCCTCCAACTGCCCTAGGAAAAGCCACTGTTAATTCTTACACCTGGCTGCTAGCAACTACTATTCATCTTCTTCCTTAACAACTCAGTTCTGACTGGCCTCCAGCAAAATCTAAAATATAAATCTGATCGTATCACTTCATTGTTTAAACCATTTAATCTTTCCTTGGCACTTATACAGGCAGTCCCCGGGCTACAAACAGGATCAGTTCCTAACTTTGTCTTTAAATCGAATTTATAGATAAGTCAGAACAGGTATATAGGGTTCTTATTTAGCCTTACTTTAGTGTAAGAAAAGGCTCAAGATTTAAAAGCTGCATGTGCAGCAAAAGAAGGTGATTGTGATAAAGAATTTGTTGCCAGTAAGGGTTGGTTCAATCGTTTCAAAGTGAAGGCAAATTTACATAACATTAAAGGGCAAGTACAGTTCATAACCGGGGACTTACTGTACGGTGCAAACTTCTTGGCTTGGCTTATAAAAGCCTCCAAAGTCTGGTCCTTGCCTCTTTGAGCCAGCTCTTCTACCCACACTTTCCCACTGGATATTTCCACTCCAGTTACACAACTCCTTGAGTTTCCTGAATGAGCTGTATTCATATCTTTGTCTAATTTGCGTGTGTTGCTTTCCTGGCAGGGTGTCTTCTCATCCCCCTACCTCCTTCCACCTCTTATCTTCAATCTCCATATGACTCACTGCCATTACTTAGCATTAACTGTCCACTCATACAGCAAGCCTTCACTGAATCCTCAGGCAGGTTAAGTGCCCCAATTCACCATATATTCTCATAGTAAGTCATAGCTTTTATACCATATTTCATTGCCTGAAATGTCACACTAAGATAATACTAGTGTATTATCTTAAACATTCAGCAATCAGCTATGACAAGATAACTAATAAATATTTGTCCGTTATCCTTATTTGATATAATCCTTGAGGACAAAGAACCATCTCTCATCTCAATTCCCAGTGGTCAGCACAGGGTTGTTGTACATAGGGTCGTTATGAGTCAGAATCAACTCAATGGTACCTAACAACAACACGGTGCTGAGCTCAGAGGAGGTGTCCTATAAATGCTTGCTGAATGAATAAAAAGGAAAAATTGACTCAAATCTAGAAGCCAGGGCCCAGTCATGGTTTTAATCCCAAATCTACTTTATCCTAGACAAATTATTTAATGTCGACGGGCCCTGCTTTACTTATCTGCTACATTTACTTATAGATGGTTTCCTTTGCCATCCTCCATCCAAACAACAGCTTAGGCGCCAGGTTTGCCTCTAAATCAAGAGTAGGAAAATTTGTACAAAAAAGCAGCTGTCACTACCAGGGAAGCCTGGGCCCTCTCAGAACTGCCTCCCCTAAACAACCCTAAACCTAGTGAATAAGAACCCAAGGTGAAGACTGAATCAGCTTCTTTCTTCTATTTCATCAACGGTTTTGGAGAAATGTTTCTACCACTCTTGCCAAGTCATATATTGGATCCTGGTACCACTGTGGAGTGTTCAGAAGACATTTTTCCACAGAAAAATGCTATTATTTCCTCTTCATATGGAGATTAGAGAAGGGAATAAAACAAAAGAGGGGAACAAATACAAAAAAAAATAGGGGAAAACAGGACTAACAAAAATGAAAACAGTTCAAGGTAAAATCTATCATTAGAGAGAAGGATGTGGCAAAGCAAGTGTTGTTTACTAAAACCAAAAAAAAACCATTGTCATCAAGTCGATTCCGACTCATGGTGACCCTATAGGACAGAGTAGAACTACCCAATAGGGTTTCCAAGAAATGGCTGGTGGATTCAAACTCCCAACCTTTTGGTTACCAGCCACAGCTCTTAACCACTGTGGCTTACTAAAAACCCATTGCCATCAAGTCGATTCCAACTCATAGCGACCCTATAAGACAGAGTAAAACTGCCCCATAGGGTTTCCAAGGAGCAGCTGGTAGATTCGAACTGCTGACCTTTCGGTTAGGAGTCATATGCTTTAACCACTATGCCACCAGGGCTCCCAAAATGTGCCAGGAGTACAAGGTGTATTGATATTGCTACCACAACCACACAGCCCTGTGGAGACTTCAGGAAAACATGAACTCCTGCTCTTGGTGAGCATTAAAAGTAAAACATATTGAAACCATCTGGAATGGGGAAGAAGAAATTTAAGAAGTGAAAATGTGTGTGTAGTTTATTTTCAACAGTTTAAGGGCTAGGAACTTTATCTAAAAAGTAGCATTTATTTATAAACTACAGAAATTCAACCTTGTTAACAGTACCTGAAAGGCTGTGATGCTGATCTTGGTTGTCCTTTTATATCATCCAACCTAAGAAATCAAAAACAAAAGCTCACATATCACCAGGTTCATACACTTAAACAAGGACCAAAATATTAGATTGATAAAAGGGAGAAATCTTACAAAGGGACATATATATATATATATATATTCATCTCCTTTAAAAAATAAATCCTAGAACCAGCAGGAAATTTATTTTACCTATTACTCATTTTATTTCATCTTGAATTTTACTTAAAACATCTCATTTTTTAATCAACACCCATGGAAGCAGCAGTCAAGAAATCAAACGACTTCCTGCATTGGGCAAATCTGCTGCAAAAGACCTCTTTAAAGTGTTAAAAGGCAAAGATGTCACCCTGAGGACTAAGGTGCTCCTGATGCAAGCCATGGTATTTTTCAAGTGTCTCATACGCATGCAAAAGCTGGACAATGAATAAGCCAAAGAAGAATTGATGCCTTTGAATTATGGTGTTGGCAAAGAAACATCACATTGAATACATATTGAATATACCATGGACTGCCAGAAGAACAAACAAATCTGTTCTGTTGTTGTTGTTGTTCGGTTGTACATAGGGCCACTATGAGTCAACCGACTCAACAGCGCCTAATAACAACAAGAAGGACAGACAAAATCTATGGTGATAGAAGAACAGTGGTTATCTTTGGACGATATTAACTGAGAGTGGGCACCAGGAAGCCTTTTGGGAGGCTTGGGATATTCTATAGCTTGTCTGTGTGGTAGTTAGATGGGTGTACACATATGTAAAAAGTACTCAAGCTCTGTACTTAAAATGTGAACACTTTACTGTACGTATAATCTATCTTGGAAGAAGTACACCCAGAGTGCTCCTTGGAAGCGAGAATGGGAAGACTTCATCTCATGTACTTTGGATGTCTTATCAGGAGGGACTGGTCCCTGGAGAAGGACATCATGCTTGGTAAAGTAGAGGGTCAGTGAAAAAGAAGAAGACCCTTGACGAGATGGACTGACACAGTGGCTGCAACAATGGGCTCAAACATAGCAACAATTGTGAGGATGGCGTAGGACTGGACAGTGCTTCCTTCTGTTGCATTTAGGGCGGCTATGAGTCAGAACCAACTTGATGGCACCTAACAACAACATTTCTTAATCAGAAGATGGTACTATAGCCACTCAGTGTAAAGAATGTTTGATGATGCTGTTAAGAAAACTAAATTCCAAAAATGAGAACATTTCTGAGAATGAAAATAAAAGCAAATGAAGAAAACAGAAAAACCATATTGGGACAAGTCTTCTAAAATGTATGTAGCAGAGTTTCTCTCACTTCTTTTGCCTATTTATTTGCCAAGTTATACTCTCCTGTAACTTATCACTTCTTCTGCTTATGATTTCTTAATAATCAAATATAAATCTGTTTCTAATTAATTTTAATCAATATAAAGCAATTTCTTAGCATTTCAAGGGAAACAAATGATGAATAAAAAAAGATTGATAATATACACTAATCTTGAAGAAACTTCCACTGAGCACAGAGTAAATGGAACTGGGTTTGAATATCAGCTCCATTTCCAACTCCATTCCTTTAGGGAATGATTTCAAGCAACCAACCTATATGTGGATAATGATGCATACCTTTTGTGTGAACTCAGCTAATCCTTATATCCAAACTAAGTGTCTACATGGCTCCTGGCCCATAGCAAGCACTCAGTACATGTTTCTTCTCTTCAACTTTCTGGTGGGAGTTGCTGGTTATTCCTAAGCACCAGGCTTCCTATCCCATTTTCTCACCTTACTGTAGAAAATGATTGCCTCAATCTGAGCTATATCTACCTTTATTTCTCAGATCAGCAAACCAGTATTCGAAGCGTTAAGTAAGAAACCATACCCAATCTGACATTGTTATGATCCTCCCAGATAAAACCATGACAATCAAATTCCCTGTGATTCTGTCTAATGTTTATCATACTGGCAAAACATTCCTCCTGCTATACGTGTCTCACTTAAAATTCAAAGAAAAGTGGCCATGTTCATTTTTGGACCGGGCTACTGCACCCCATAAATGACAATAAAGAATCTTGATGATATTTACAGATTTTTGCACCTACACTGATCCTGAAACCTTTCCTCACCCAATCTGAACTCTCAGTGCATCTAATATGTAGGGCTCAGAGTCAAGTCCCATCAATTGATTCTGATGAGTGATTTCAGACTTCAAACTCAAGATGGTTTTTAACTTTACAGGCACAGATAAGAATCCATTATTCATTTCTCAAAAATAGAAAGTAAGGCTAAGGAATTAATTAGGATATACCAAATTTTAACATACAACAACACCTTTCTGCACACTCTAGTTTCAATACAAAAGCCTTGGCACACCTGTGAGGATTCATCACAAGGCAGGAAACGCACTCACGGGAGGAGAAAGGTGGAATTTAAAATGGAATTTGGAACAGAGTTCCCAGGGCAAAGCTAACCTCTTAGCAGTTTAAGGTGAAATTCCAGAGACTGAGATGCAGCATCTGCTTTCAATAAATGTCTAAAACTCAGCTACTCCCCACAGTGACAAAATAAATAATATGTATACAATGCAAAACAGGGAAATAGCAACAAACCAAAAATCAAGAGGTAGAATGATATTTAATTAAAAAAAAAAAAAAAAAAAAAACAAGCATCAAATGTTTTACCTACAAAGGAAAGCATCCTACAAATTTAAGTTTAAAATGGATTACCTAAATGCACAGGATGGTGAGGAGCGTGGCTGTCTCTGACTTTTTAAGGCACGTAGTTTGTCTCCCTGGGTTATACCATTCTTCATTTCCACATCTTCATCCTCTTCAAAATTATTCTGGGGAAAAACAAAATGCATGTTCTAGAGAAAGGCATTCCAAATAATTTTGCTTTATTCAGATTATCTTAGTTCATTTAAATGCACTATGAATTTAGCTTTGCCCACAAATATACTAAACACTCAACTATTTGCCAGCTAAATATACTGGTCAAATTCAAAATCAAAGAAGTGTGGGTATGGATGTGGTAGAATTTAAAAAGAGCTCTTTGTTACTACGGACCACAAGCAAAGAGACTCTCATACAGACACAATCCACAATCATGCTTTGGATTACTGCCTTGACACAGGCTGGCTCAATGGAGACCGTAACCAGATATGTTTCTAGATACTACCACAATCTAGCACTGCAAATTACAGAACTTGTTTACAGAAACACATGATAAAATAATTTAGGATATCTACATGGTAACTGGAGTCCCTGAGTGGTGTAAACAGTTAACATGCTCAGCTGCTAAGCAAAAGGCTGGAGGTTTGAGTCTACCCAGAGGCACCTTAGAGGAAAGGCCTGGCAATCTACTTCCAAAAAAAAAATCAACCACTGAAAATCCTATGGTGCACAGTTCTACCCTGACACATGTGGGGTCACTATGAGTCAGAATCAACTCAAGGGCAACTGGTACTGGTAACACTAGTAAAGCAGTCAAGACCTTTCCAGAGGGAGGTAAAGGACTATGCTCACAAATTGGGAAACTCTGTTTCCTAACAAAATAGGTTTTAGAGCTTAAAAAATATTGAGTAATATGCCAGGTCTTTTTGCATGCCGCTCACATTTAATTCTTACAACAACCCTGTAGGGAGGGCATTAATTTCCTTCATTTATTGATGAAAAAAGGTGCTCATGGAAGTTAAGGATATTGCCCAAACTCCCTAAACTCTTAATGGCAGAGCTATGATTTTAAAATCATGTTTCTTGTCCCCAGATGCAATGCTGTTTCTAAAACCTATGCCATAGCACCAACAATGGCACCAGTAAAGATTGTATTTTGTCTGTTTCCTCATCTGAAAAACCAAAGGGCTTGGATTTGCTAAGATCCCTTTCAGTCATAATAGCCTACGCCCCTCTTTAAAGCTAGAATTTTTATTTGATGAAGAATATACCAAATATACTTCCTTCAATCATATTCTAGTCATTTCTGATAACCACTCCTGGGTGAAAACACTTCTCTTTCTACCAACTAGGTTGGATTCCATGGGTACAGCAGGCATGTTCTGGGTAAAAAGGCGACACCTCACTATTACAGCTCTGAGTTGAAAAAATACACATACAAGTGGAGTGAATGTCCCAATATAGTCAATCAGCATGAAATCACGTATTCTCTCTCTTATTTGCTCATTACCTCATTCATTCATTTCAATGAATCGCTACATTGTGCCAGAACCACCCTAAGCACACAATAAACAAAGATGAATAAAACACAATCCCTATCTTCAGTAGGGATGCTAGACATTTAAATAGACAATTCTAAAATAATGCAGCAGTATAGAGTTTGCAGTGAGAGAGGCATAAATATTTTGGAAGCACATGAAGGGGGGATTTAACACAGCTAGTAGGAAAGAAGAAATGGTGTTGAAAGCTTCCTAGAGGAGGCACTCCCTTAAAGAATAAGTCCAGGTGAAGCAGGCCAAGATCTCAGGAAGGGTCAACAGTCACAGGATCATGATAAAGCCAAACCGTTCTCTTAGAGCCACGAGCCAATCCTCTGCAAAGTCTCTGGAAATTGATTGTATCATTCATCTCTGTCTGTACAATCCCAGTGGGAAGAAACTCATTACTACCCAAGGAAGTCTAAGAATAGAATTCAGGAAGGCCTGAAGGCTAGGTTTGCAAGGGGGATGCTACACCTGAGAAGGTGAGCTTAGCTTCACCTAACGCCAGTAAGCACTCAACATGCTGAGTTGCCTGTACCTGATGGAAGGATCAGCACACAGCTAGAGTCTCCAGGATACACTGGTGTGTGTGGGGGGGGGGGGTGGCAAGAAAGTATACAAACCCACATGCCATAGGCAAAGAGAGCTTCTTGAAGGACCTGACAGGATTCTCACTCCAATCAGGCAGTTTTGTTTTTTTTTTTTTTCATTTTTACCTAGGTGCCTTTGTGGGTACTTGCAAGCCAGAGAAGCTTGTCTGCCCCTCCAGTGAAGAGGATCTTTGTGCTCTGAAAAGCCTTCAAAATTCTGAGGAAAAGTGATCCTCAAGCTAGAATTCTAAATTCAACCTACAATCAAGTGTAAAAGGAACGGTCTGGGAGTACAGCAGGGTGGAACAAGGGACTGATATTCCTTATTATAAGAATTCAACGCTTCTTGATTTTTTTAAGCTGCGGTCATGCATTACTTCAAGACAAAAAGAAATTTTAAAAAGATACAGAGTTAAACAGAAAAAACACAGTGTTATTTTCTATCATAGTTACTTATACTTGTATCTATCCCCTACTGCATTGTGAACCTTAAAGGTGAAATCCTTTTTTATGATGCTTTTCAAACATTAAAAAAAAAAAAAAAAAACTGTAGCAGACATCCATGTGCCTAACTATCCAAATTTAACAATTTTTACTTAAGCTCCTTTTCTTAAACATCTTTACTCTCTCAAAGAAAAAGAAAACATTACATATAAAGTCCCAGATCTCAACCTCTGAAGAGGGAGACAATGCCTTCTCTAAAGATATACATGTATATTATCACATAATATTTATCATTAAAAACATAGGTAAACATGAAGATTAAAATTTAAAACTGCCTATATACTGATTGGAGCCCTGGTGGCACAGTGGTTGGGAGCTACCACGTGCCGCGGCTGCTAACCAAAAAGGCTGCAGTTGGAATCCACCAGCCGCTCCTTGGAAACCCTATGGGGCAGCTCTACTCTGTCCTACAGGGTCGCTATGAGTCGGAATCGACTCAACAGCCACAAGTTTTGTTTTAATAAACTTATCATCAAAAGCAAAACCATGTTAACATTCTGGCATATAGTCTTCCAGACTTTTCTATGCTAGACACACCCTCAACATAGTTCTTCCTTACAAAAAGGGGCTGCATTATGTATGCTGCTTTATAACTTCCTTTTTCCACTTAAAAAATATATTGTGGAAGTACTTCCAGGCAAATAAGGAAAAAAAAAAAAAAGACCTCTACACTATCATTCTTCACGGCTTCATAGAATTCCATTGTATGGATATACCAAAATTTATTTATTTTATTTAACTAAAACCCTCAGTTAGGCTGTTTTGTTTTTTATCACTATAAACCACTTCCAACAAACATCCTCCTATATACACATAGATTTTTGAATACTGTCCTCTCTTTGCCTGAAGATAAATTCATAGAAGTGGAATTGTTAAGTTTATGTTAAAGTCTTCTGACACATATTATGAAATTGTCCTCTAGAAAGGCTATATCATTTTAAATTCCAAATAGCAAAATTTGAGGGCTTCTTTTTCTTCAATCCTTGCCAATACTGTGCACATTGCTTTAACCTTTTACAACTTGATAGGTACAAACAGCATCTCATCAGCTGAATTTGTGTTTCTCTGATTCCTAAGGAAGGAGAACACTTTTTATGATTACTGGTCATGATGGTACCTATTTTTTCTATTTGTGTAATTGGCATTTTCATATTGATTGTTAGGAATACTTTACACAGAAAACCTTTATTTACATATGTGCAAATATGTCCTTCCAGTTGATTACTGTGAGAATGAATTGGAGAAAGTCAAGATTGGATTTTGGGAGCACAGGTTACTGCAGGGTCTGGTGAGAAATGAAGGACTGGATTAGGGTATGAGAAACTGCTTAGAAGTCAGGACCTGGGTGAGAGGGAGGAAGAGGAGAAGAGCTATATACCAGAATCCTTCTGAAGAAATCTACCAAAATATAAGCCGTGTTACTTTTGTCTCAACCTATTTCCCCTTACTGTGGCTACTCTGTGAAGTTTTGGGCATTTTTTAGGACTAAGAAGTATAGAATAGATAAGGTATAAAATTCCCAGAAGTGATTAATAGTATTCTAACTTGTGGCAAAAAGTTATACAATTGTATTAAAAAACGACATTTAAATTTAATTACAGAATTAAGAAACTAAAATCTATATAGGAAAAGACTTTAGCCTCTTGAAATACTGAATTTCACACATACAAATGAATACAATTAAGTCCTATATTTATTAAGGGATCCTATAATACATACAAAAGGAGCCCTGGTGGTGCAGCAGTTAAGCATTCAGCTGCTAACCCAGAGGTTGGCAGTTTGAACTCATCAGCCGCTCTGTGGGAGAAAGATGTGGTAGTCTGCTTCCATAAAGACTGTAGCCTTGGAAACCCTATGGGGCAGTTCTGCCTTGACCTATTGGGTCACTGAGTCAGAATTGACTCAACGGCAATGGGTGGGTTATAACACATACCTTTAAACCCACCCAGTGGCTTCACGGGAGAAAGACTTGGTGATCTGCTCCCATAATGATTACAGCCTAGAAAACCCTATGGGGCAGTTCTACTCTGTCACATGGGGTTGCTATTTGCTAAAAATTGACTCAACGGCACCTAACAACCTCAACATAACATATATGAGGTCCTAAGAGCCTGTGAAGGAGCCCTGGTGGTGCAATGGTTAAGCGTTCAGCTGCTAATCGAGAAAGGTTGGCGGTTCAAACCCACCAGCGGGTCAAGAACCAACTCCACGGTACACAACAACAAAGAGCCTGTGGTGGGTGGGTGGGAAGGGGGTAAGCAAGATATCAGAGAATACAGTTTCCATATATTATGAGGTGTTATCAATCCCATGAATTGATGGATCCAGGGCAGTTTAAAGATTTGTTTCGCCAGGTGCTTTTAGGTTTCATTCTTTATACCAAGAACACATTCCAAAACGACAAATATGGAGAACGTAACCCTGGGCCTCCCTAGCCCCTCTCCCCAACAGAGGCCCAGTGCAGACCCTCTGTTGCTCTGAGCTAGTCAAGGAGAAGCTGCTGGAAAGAAACAAAGCCACATGACTACCAGGGAGCAAAGGTGAGGACACATACTCCAAGGAAGACCCTCCTATCTTTGCTCCCCAAAGAAGGGGTCTGCTCTCAGACTCCCTGCTGGCTTAGGAATGTCTGAGTATTAATGTCTTTCATCGGGATACCAGCCTGCCCTACATAAAGGCAGGAAAAAGAACAAGCTAAAATAAAAAAATGCTGTTTTCAAAGAAACGTTTGCTTACAGATGATGTTCTAGTTAAAGAACAAATACTAATATGGTAAAGTATGAAGATTTATTTCATTCTACCAGTTGTTCTCTATACACAGACAAGATGAAAACCAAAATAAAATAAATTATGTCCATATAATTCAGCTGGATAAAGTAATTACTGACCAACACATCAATAAAATGGTGTCAGAGTAAGCTACTGGAGAGGCTGTGGGGTGTGTCATTGAGAAAAGATCTATTAGATAAAATATAGCACATTAAAGAATAAAGATAGAAAAGGTATAATAAAAAGGTGCTATCAAAGGAGAGATTGAAATAGAAACCTGAGTAAAAACAGAAGTCAAAGGATTGGAAGATGAGGATGAAAATGGAATTTTTAGCCAATTTAAATGATCTGGCTAGGGAAGGTGGTGCTTAGGGCATCTCTAAATGTCTTTTTAGCCCTCAGATGTGGAATCTATGAGATATAAAAGTTGGGGAAAGGCAAAGATGCCATTTTCATAATAAGCCACTTCAAATCAATATAAAGTTAGGATTTATCAGAGCCTATCAAATCTGTCTTCTCTCCTTCCTTACTGCCTCTGCCTTGGTTCAGACCTTCATCACCAACTCCCTGGCCCTGCATCCTAGCCCCACACCTCCTCAGCATATCTTCCACACCACAGCCAGAGTGATCTCCCCAAACCATAAGTCTGTGTACTGTCACTCGGCTGTTTAACAGACTCTCCCCATTGTATCCCAGCAGTATTCAGATTAAAACTGAAATGCCTCCGTTAGTAAATGCAGAAAGAATGGTGATTTAAAATAGGGCCGTAGAGATTAACTTTTACTTCAAAGATTTTTCTAAGGTGCACCCTGCTTGTACTTGATGTACAAAGCAAAGGATCTTATAAATCACAATATTTCAACAAGGTAATTAAAACTCTACATTCTTGACTGTCAATTTATATGAACTCAGCTGAACATTAGCAGCACCTGTATCTAATTAATATCTGTAAGTCAAGAACATCTACTGACTGGGGTGTTAATATTGGACTACTGCCCCAGAATAAGAAGAGAAAAGGTAAAAGCAGTCACAATTCTGGGAGAAATTTATTAGGATGGGCTGGCTAAGGTTATGTTCAAAATGACTGTATATGATGTACTAAAGCCAAATGAAGACCTTGGAGAGGCAGCAGGGAACAGCTGGAGGTCTCAGTGGGGTGGTGGAGTGCATAGACTCTGGAGCAAGAGTCCCTGTGTTCAAATGCCAGATCCACCACTTACTTTCTGGGTGACTCTGAGCAGGTAGCTTAACTTTCTCTCCCTCAGTTTTGCCATCTATAAAATGGGCATAGTGATAGTGTCCATTTTATATGCCATTGTAAGGATTAAAAAGATTAATCCATGTAAAGTGCTTAGAACAGTGCATAGCACATACTGGGTGCTATTTACATCATTGCTATTGCACCTGAAGCTCCTCATTTAACTCCTTAAATATCTGCACCATAAGTAAGGTGCTTTAAATTCCATCTTCTTTATGTTTTTATTTATAACCCCAATCTAAATGGACCCTTGGGCTCCTGAATTTCAAAATGAGCACTTATTGATGGAATCATTTTTTTAATTTGAGCATATGCTACCCTTATATAGGTCCCTAGGTGGCCCCTGTATAGCTTTGATTATTAACTATTTCGTGTGTGTGTGTGTGTTTTCGTATTTTAAAACTGTAAAACTTCTTCACTCAAGCAAAATTCATTAAGGCTCTGTGGGCTTGGAAGAGAATCATAACAGGGGCAGTTGTAGGTCCCTGCCTTTATGGAGGCTATGGTCTAGCAGGGAAGGAGAGATAAAGATCCTTGGAGGAGAAGTACAGTGTACAACAGGAGCAGAGAGCAAGAGCAGAGAGCTGGCAGCCTAATCTAGATCCACGGGATGGGTCCCGTATATCTCACAGTGCCTAGCCCTGCACTGAACACCAGCTCAACAAAGGTAAAGCCTCTATTTCATAAAGATCTCGTTTCATTGTCAGTGGGCAAGTAAACTCATTAAAGTCACAGCCATGTCCATTACTACGACCTGCACCATTCTGGCTATTCGTGCTTTCGGTTATTTTCCTTTCACACACCTCCTGAGCACTGAAAAACCATATACTGGAATTCTCCAAGTCAGGTGACAACAGAGTCTCCTAATAACCATTCAAAGACAAATTTCTGTAAGCCTAGAAACCAGAAAAGATAATTCAGTATTTCAATCTGACTTTATTTAAACAAACAAACAAAATTAATGTAACCTCTAGAGAAATACTACTTTTTTGCACCAACTTTATGTGCAAACTAAATTAAACCCAGAATTTTCATGGCCTTCTACCCCCAACTTTGGTATCAAACTTGAAACATGTTAAAATTTCTGCAGCAATTTCAACTTATTTTCCTACTTGGAATTCATAAGAACAATAAAGAAATCGCTTAACTCTATTAAGTTCGCTTCTAAGTAAATTAACCTCCCATATTCATGGAATGATCTGGAGCTGGCACCAGAAAAGTATGGCAAGAAAGGGCTTGGAAGAGTTACTTGCACAAAGTACCACTCAGCAATAAAATGGTCCAAAAGCCAAATACATGCCATTGTATAAAATATTAATCATATCATCATTCTCTGGCATTTCTGGATTCTTCCATTTCTGTCCTCTCATTTCAGAAATTATAGCATTTCTGAATGGCTAGAGCTAAAATAATTATTTTGGGGGTGCAGGGAATAGAAGAGAGGAAGAGAAACAGTCCAATATCTGAATATATGCTCATATTTTAAACGGACTTACACTGATTACCAATCATATTGCATTCCTTACCCTTCCAGTGATAAATATTATTCTCAAATTCAATAAATTGGGTCTAAAAAAGCACAAGAATGAAACATTCTAACTACCAGATGTTAATTTAATATAGATTATCATATAGAGAGCATTATGTTCCTGCAAGCTAAATACGTTTCTCAGATGTGGGGATAAACGTTATGTTTGTCTTTTCAGAAGTCATAGTTCAAAGTCCTACTTATTTGAACTCAACTTGGGAAGAAAATGCTGACCTGAGAAAGAAAAAAAAGAAAAAAAGTGTTCTTGCTTAGCTATATTATCACATTGAAATGTTAGTTCACATCCTTTTTGTTTGCTTTTAATAGGTCAGACTGCAACACAGAGACAAGAAAAAGTCAACAAAGGCTCTGAACATCAACATGACCTTGGCTAGGGTTTACATTGCATCTGGACAGATGACTCAAACAAGGAAACTTAGCTACTTCACCAGTGGCTATCCTAGAGAACATACCGCGGGACTTAAAAGTTGGTTCCTTTGTTTTTAGGAAGGAGCCGTGGTGGTGCAGTGGTTAAGCATTCAGCTGATAACCAAAAGGTTGATGGTTTAAACCTGTCAGCTGCTCCACGGAAGAAAGTTGTGGCAATCATTCCTGTAATGATTTACAGTCTTGGAAACCCTATGGAGCAGTTCTACTCTGTCATTTAGAGTCGCAATAAGTCGGAATTGACTCGATGGCAACGGGTTTGTCTTTAGAAGAAAACTCTTCAAGCACTCAGGTTATCTTTCTTGCTGAAAGAAGCTTGTTCGGGATCCTAATCACTGACCTAAGAGAGCTATACTACGTTCCTTCCATTTTGGATTCTTCATGGGCTAAGCCTGAGCCACAATATTTTATTCAAAGCCTTTGTCAAGGCCTAACAGATGGCTGCCTAATAGAATATAATGTACACTCACTGCTTAAATATTTTTAACAGCTTTTTTGCTCCTATCAAAACAGGACTAGAACATTAAAATATATATAAACCAGGTGCTTAGCTTCACCTCAGCTACAGTATGGTGTGAAGAGCTGAACTAGGAGTTGGGTGCCCAATTCTCAAGCTGGCCTCACAACCAAACAAATTTTCTGGGACCTAGTTTCTTATCTGTACAAGAAGGGAACTAGAATAAATGATTCCAAGGTTGCTGATAGCTCCAAAAATGGCTGTGGTTCCTAATTTTAGAAAGTCACTTCCACTTTAATTCAGAGGTAGCAGGGTGTAATAGAAAAAACACAGGTTTGGAATCAGACAGACATGGATTGATTCTTGTCTCTAACACTGAGTTTAGAACATCTCTGGATACTCAATTTCCTTGCCTGTAAAATGGAGATCACATTACCTAACTCATCAGGTAGTTATAAAGATTAAACCAGACAATGAATGTCAGGTGTTTAAAAGTGGTTTGCTTGCTTGTAGCAGAACCTCAATTAAAAAAAAAAAAATTTGCCCCTAATTACGTTTTCAACTCTAGACTTACTTCATAAATCAGAATGAATTTGAGGCTTTCAAAGTACCGTTTGTGATTTATACTGTTTCTTTAATTGTCACATCAAAATTTTTCTTCTTGATATCCATTTCAATTTTCAACTAGAAAGCTCGCTCTTCCATTTTCTTCCTGTAAATACTCTAACCCAGAAGAGCCTCCTTTATAATTGTACTCCTTACATTAGAGCTTTTTCTTTTTAAGGGTAATTGCTTTCTTTACTCTGATTCTCACTTTATTTGTAGATGATTCCAAGCCTAAAAATTTGGTACTCTCAGCTCCTCAGAGAACAGATATTGCTATATTATATGTGTTCCATTGGGAAACAAAGAAATGTAGAATGAAATCCCTAGAGTATGGCCCCCAGACACCATTTTAACTCATTACTGAAGTCACTCCTGAGGTTCACCCTTCAGCCAAAGATTAGACAGGCACACAAAACAAAACGAGACTAAATGGGCACATCAGCTCAGGGGTAAGGACGAGAAGGCAGAAGGGGACAGGAAAGCTGGAAATGGGGAACCCAAGATCCAGAAGGGGAGAGTGTTGACATGTCGTGAGTTGGCAACCAATGTCACAAAACAATATGTGTATTTTTTAATAAAAAACTAATTTGCTCTGTAAACCTTCATCTAAAGGACAATTTAAAAAAAAAAAAGAATATAGAATGTTAGTCTAAGGAGATATGAAAACTTTCCTGGGAGAAACTCACCTCTCCAAACCTCTCCACATTTTGTATTTTAGACAAGTTTCCACTAATAGACATGTCATCCAAGCTAGAAAGAATTTTATTAATACTTCCTTCACTGGATGGTCTATTTTTCAGTTTGGATCGGAAAATGTCTCCTTGGACCCACAGTGATGCTTGCTTTCTGTAAAAAGAAGAGAAAACAAAATAATCATTAAAAAAAGCTACTCTCAAAGATTAACAAGTAAACATTTGCACAGACTGGAAAGATTATGAAATCTTAGAGTAATAAAAAATAAAGTCACCTTCTAAAAGCCAAAATAAATTGTTTAAAAATTCTATATTAAGAACAAATACCCATCTTCCAATATATACCTATATAGCCATGCATGGGTTGACCATTGCGGTCCTCAGATGCTTAGAAAAAGTTCCACAGCAATAAAGACTGTAAGTCCATTTGCCTTTTAAGAGTGAATTTGAAATCTGTAAGATATTTCTCAAATAGCAATTTGCTATGTCTGTGAAAACAGGAGCTCTGGTGGCACAGTGGTTAAGCGTCCAGCTGTTAACAGAAATGTCGGCGGTTTGAACCCACCTGCCGCTCCATAGGAGACAGACCTGGTGATCTGCTTCCGTAAAGACTGTTGTTGATGTTGTTAGGTGCCATCGACTTTGTTTCCAACTCATAGCGACCCTATGTACAACAGAATAAAACACTGCCTGGTCCTGTGCCATCCTCACAATTGTTGTTATGCTTCAGCCCATCATTACAGCCACTGTGGCAATTCATCTGGTTGAAGGTCTTCCTCTTTTTTGCTGACCCTCTATTTACCAAACATGATGTCCTTCTCCAGGGACTGGTCCCTCCTGATAACATGTCCAAAGTACGCAAGATGAAGTTTCGCCATCCTCACTACCAAGGGGCATTCTGGCCATACTTCTTCCAAGACAGATTTGTTCATTCTTCTGGCAGTCCGTGGTCTATTCAATATTCTTCACCAATATCATAATTCAAAGGCATCAATTCTTCTTAGGTCTTCCTTATTCATTGTCCAGCTTTCACATGCATATGAGGCGACTGAAAATACCATGGCTTGGGTCAGGTGCACCTAAGTCCTAAAAGTGACATCTTTGCTTTTTAACACTGTAAAGAGGTCTTTTGCAGCAGATTTGCCCAATGCAAGATGTCGTTCGATTTCTTCACTGCTGCTTCCATGGGTGTTGATTGTGGATCCAAGTAAAATGAAGTCCTTGACAATTTCAATGTTTTCTCCATTTATTATGATGTTGCTTACAGGTCCAATTGTGAGGATTTCTGTCTCTCCTTATGTTTGAGGTGCAATCTATACTGAAGGCTGTAGTCTTTGATCTTCATCAGAAAGTGCTTCAAGTCCTCTTCACTTTCTTCAAGCAAGGTTGTGTCATCTGCATATCACAGATTGTTAATAAGCCTTCCTCCAATTCTGATGTTGCATTCTTCTTCATATAGTTCAGCTTCTTGGATTATTTGCTCAATATGCAGATTGAATAAGTATGGTGAAAGGATACAACCCTGACGTACACCTTTCCTGACTTTACAACATGCAGTATCCCCTTGTTCTGTTCAAATGACTGCCTCTTGGTCTATGGTTCCTCATGAGCACAATTAAGTGTTCCGGGATTCCCATTCTTTGCAATGTTATCCATAATTTGTTATAATCCACACAGCTGAATGCCTTTGCTGAAGGATGGTACTGAAGGAAGAGGTCCAAACTGCACTGAGGGCAAGGTAGAGGATCAGCAAAAAAGAGGAATACCCTCAATGAGATGGATTGCCACAGTGGCTTCAATGATGGGCTCAAGCATAACAACAATTGTGATGATGGCACAGGATCAGGCAGTGTTTCATTCTGTTGTACACAGGGTCTCTATGAGCCGGAACCAACTCGACAGCACTTAACAAGAACAACAATTTAGAAGTCAGTAGAATAAGTGCCAAAATGTTAACAGCACGGGGTGAGAATGGATGGTTGGGAGACTTTTTTTTATTATATAGTATCCTACTCTAATTCCAAACAAGAGGTATTTTTTCTTTTAGTCTTTGCCCGTTTTTCAGTACTTTCCAGGTAAAACTAAGGAGGAAAATAAGTAGCTTTGATACAATTTCTAGACAGCCAGTGCAGAGGCTCTACAAATATGTTGTCCACATATAAAACTAACTTACCACTTCTGGCATTGTTTTAAAGTTGATACTAGCTTAATTTATCTTAAGAAACTTCTAATATTTTTGTAAAGAAATTAAATTTAAAAACAAAAATTCTAGTAAGTTTTTAAATATTGAATAAAATAAAAATTCCAGAAATCTACACATACCAATTCAGTAGAGGGTGTGGCAGGATCTACCTGCCTTCTATCACGGCAGAAGGTACTTTTTGGAAATAGACCACGGAGAAGTATTTTCTGAGCTTAGCATACATACACTGATGAGTTAACATAACCACTGAGTCATTTAATTTTTCAATACCAGCTGTAAAAATACGTATTAAAAACAAACTCTCCTTAATATTTCCTTCCTTTGTGTAAATCTTTATAAAACTATGGAATAGCCTCTCTTTTATTTTGTATCTTCAAAAATCCTTGCTTTAATTTGTCCTACTTCCAGATTGCCTACTTAATGCTACATCTAGCAAAACCCTTAATCTGATGCTTGACTCTAAATGCCTCCAAATATTAGTAAACCAACTGCATAATCCTTGACACAGAATGAGCAGTTCAAAAATAATTGTTAAACTTATAAATGAATGTCTTGGGTCTCTGGTCAAAACTTCCACTAATAAATGAAACCAACCAGTTGCTGTTAAGTTGATTCCGACTCATGGAGACCCCATGTGCATCAAGAATAGAACTGTGCTCCATAGGGTTTTCAATGGCTGGTTTTCAGAAGTAGATTGCCAGGCCTTTCTTTGGAGGTGCCTCTGGGTGGACTGGAACCTCCAACCTTTCAGTTAGCAGTCGAGTGTGTTAACTGTTTGCACCACCCAGGACTCCTCTAGTAATAAAGAATTCACTATTTCACAGGGAGAGAAGATTCAGCTCTGTCACAAATAGTGAGAAATTCAGATTAATGAAATACATGGGAAGGAGAGGAATGTACACATAAAAGACAGAAACCTTGTCCACCAAAAAAGTTCCCAGTTTAGCATGAGAAAAGTAAATGACTGAAATTCAAGGTATGCATAGGATCCCAGGAGAAGGGGCCCCTAACTCAATCTGAAGGAGTCAGAGAAAAGTTCCCCAAGAATCCCGGGAAGGTAAGGAGGACTACGCCAGCAAAGAGTATTCCCAAAGCAGAGAAAATAAACATGAGCTGAAGAAATAGCGCTATCAAAGAACACAGCATGTTTGGGAAACTGGGGTCGTTTGATTTGGCTGAAGCAGAGCATATGAGAGGAGAAGTAGGTGGAAACCAGATCATGACAGACCCTGCATGCCACGCTAAGGAATTTTTAGATTTGATCCCCAAAATAAAGTGAAGGCATATTGCTTAAGGGGTACTGAGTTTCTGGTAAGGGTGATGAAAAACAATCGGAAATGAAAAATGGTGGTAGTTGCACAACATGGTGAAAGTAATTAATGTCACTGAATTGTGCACATAAAATGGTTGAAATGGCAAATAAATTTTACACAATAAAAACTTAAAAATAAAGTAGCCTCCACCAGACTGAGTCTAGTACAGCCAGATGGTGCCCGGCTACCACCACTCACTGCTCTGACCGGGATCACAACAGAGGGTTCTGGACAGAGCTG
>NW_004444080.1:1705901-1722997 GCF_000243295.1 Trichechus manatus latirostris | reverse complement strand
GGGTTGACATGTCCTGGGGTTGTTAACCAATGTCATAAAACAATATGTGTACTGACTGTTTAACGAGAAACTATTTGTTCTGTAAACCTTCACCTGAAACACAATAAAAAAAAAAGAAAACTTAAAAATAAAATAAAATGAAGACACTACAGGAATAAAAAAAGTAAAGTGGAAGCATAGGCAGAAACCTCGGAGGACCTTAGAGGCTACCCTGAAAAAAACCCCAATTCCAAAATAAGTTATAAAATGAAAACGCTGATGCTGCTGCCAAGCTAAAAGACAAAAATTACAAAGTGACACCTTTCACTTGCTCAGTTTAAAAGACACAATCTGTCCCATCACTGGAAAGACTTGATTTGAACCTGAATATTAAAGATGAATAAGGTGTCAAAGCTGATTTGTAAGTTGCTAAGCAATGCTGTACGCAAGTGCTTCTTAAGAAAAAGCAGCACTTCATACAAATACCTTCTTTACTGACTGTGAAAACCACTTTAGCTTTTATTGTGGTGTCTATTACTCCTTAAAAGCCTCATCTCAAACAAAAGAAGTAAAACATGTATTTTTTAAGTATTTTGCATTTGAAAATCAAATCCTACAAAATGAACACTCCAGCTCAAAGTAAACCCTCCAAGGATGTAGTGCGTTTCCCAAAAGAGGATGACATTACTGACTCTCTGCCAATAGGATATGTGCTTTGAAGTGACAGGAAAAGATTTCTGATGACTTGAATAGAGCCTTGTTGAGAAGGGTTAGTCAGGCTTGGGCTAGCCACGCCTGGAACATAGGAAAATAACTAACTTGGCTTTTATTATGAGCCAAGTCATAGTTAATTCTGATATTGAGCCTTCACGAGTCTTTTTTAAAATCTGCTTTTAAAATTTCTTAAAAGAAACTCAAGTCAGTTGCATTGTTATAAATATTTCTGGTTTCAAATCTGGAACACAATAGAAGTCACTGTGCAGCTTCTTCTGTTTGTAGCTGACCTGTCCTCCCTCATTTTCTGAAGTTCAACCTCATCCTATCTCTATACCACCCTAACTCTTCATCTTCATCACTCCTTGCATCCTGGACACATGTTTTTCCAGCACAACCCAATCCTGACCGCAATGTCCACCCAAAGCCACCATTCGGTGATTTCGTATAGAACCCCAAACCACCTTCTAGCTTGGCCAAGGCCTACTCTAGCTGTGACTTAAGTACCAGTCTGCCCTGAACGCCTGTACTCCACCACCCCAGTGCTATTCTGCAAACAGAGGTAGTTCCTGGCTTAACAAATATCAGGCTATGAGATGGTCTGACATGATATCAGAGGCAGACAAACCAGAAAGGAGTAGCCAAGATGCAGGGGTGGGAAAAAGACAAGTATTCAGGGAGTTCTACTCATACTGAGGTTCAAGTGGAAGATTTAGTAGAAAGATGTTTAGAAAGAGAATTTATGAAGGTGTAAGTGAACGCTCTTGATTCTGAAACACACAAGCGATGCTAGAAGGAAAAAAATGAGTTCGGGAGTTCTTCAAAAGATTCCACTAGCTAACACTAGTTTAGGTACAGAGTACCATAATCAGGAGCTAAATCACTAAATCTGCTAAAATACAAATTTTACAACTAACCTCACACATTACTGCTTTTACAATGATTTTTTTTCAAGTCTAACCCTAATTCACACAGTATTATTCAAAGTACAAGAAACAAAACACACAAAAACCATTCAATTGTCCACCTAGAGTAATTTGCATGAATTTTTTTTAATTTTCCTTGTTTATTATTATGGTGAAAATACACACACTAAAACATAAACCAATTCAACAATTTCTACATGTATAATTCAATGATATTGATGATATTCTTCAAGTTGTGCAACCATTCTGGCTCTCTTTTTCCAGATTATTCCATCCCCATTAACATAAACTCAATGCTCTGTAAGCAAAATTCCCTCTTTCTCCCTCCTCCCACCCCTCGTAACAACTAATAATTTTTGGTTTCTATCTATTTGCTTACTTCATGTAAGTGAGACCATACAGTACTTGCCCTTTTCTGACTGGCTTATTTCACTCAGCATAATGTTTTCAAGGTTCATCCATGTTGTGGCATGCATCAAGCCTTCAATTCTCTTCATGGCAGAAGAATATTTCATTGTATTATATACCACATGGTCTTTATCCATTCACCTACTGATGAACATTACAGTTGTTTTCACATTCTGGCTATTGTGAAAAGTGCTGCAATGAACACTGCCATACAGGTTTCTGTTTGTGTTCCTGCTTTCACTTCCGGGTATATACTTAGGATTGGGTTTCCTGGGTCATACAGATCTATATACAACCTTTTGAGGAGCTGCCAAACTGTTTTCCACAGTGGCTGCACCATTTTACATTCCCACCAGCAATGGATGAGGGTTCCAGTTTTCCCACAACTTTGCCAATACCTACCTATTTGAGTATTGCCATCTAATGGGGGTGGGATGATATCTCATTGTGGTGTTCATTTTCATCTCCCCAATGGCTAATGACATTGAGCATCTTTTCATGTACTTGTTGGTCATTCGAATATCCTCTTTGGTGAAATGTCTGTTCAAATCTTTTGTCCATTTTTTCACTGGGTTGTTGTGTTTTTATTGTTAAATTGTAGAAGTATTTTACATATTCTGGATATCAGACTCTTTTATCAGATATATGGTTCCCCAAAATTTTCTCCCAATCTATAGGCTGTCTTTTCATTTTTTTGATAAAGTCTTTTGATGATCAAAAGTATTTATTTTTTATGAGGTCCCATTTATCTTTTTTGTCTTTCGCTGTTCATGCTGTTGTTGCCATATCTGATAGTCTACCATTAAAAACTAGGTCCCATAGCCTCACTCCTACATTGTCGTCTAAGAATTTTATGCCTTTAGTTCTCACATTTCGGTCCCTGATCCATTTTGAATTGGTTTTTGTGTATGGTGTGAGGCTTGGATCCTGATTCATTCTTCTGCATGTGGAAATCCAATTTTTCTTGCACCATGTATTAAAGAGACTCTTCCCCCATCAAACGGACTTAGCACCCCTGTCAAAAATCAGTTGACCACAGATGTATGGATTTATTTCTGGCTCTCAATTCTATTCCATTGGTCTATATGTCCATGATTATACCAGTACTAAGCTATTTTAATTATTCTGGCTTTACAGTGTATTCTGAAATCAGAAAGTGTGAGTCCTCCTACTTTATTCTTTTTCAAGATTGCTCTAGCTATCCAGGATCCCCTGCTCTTCCACATAAATTTGAGGACTAGCTTTTCCATTTCTGCCAAGAAGGATGTTGGAATTTTGATGGGGACTGCATTGAAATTATATATTGCTGTGGGTACTGTTGCCATCTTAACTATATTAAGCCTTTCAAGCCAATCCACAAACACAGAATGTCCTTCCATTTATTTAGGAAAAAAAAACAAACTTGTTGCCACCGAGTCGATTCCAACTCACAGTGACCCTATAGGACAGAGTAGGACTCCCTGATAGGGTTTCCAAGGAACAGCTGGTGAATTCAAACTGCTGACCTTTTGGTTAGCAGCCTGAGCTCTTAACCAGTGCACCACCAGGGCAACTATATTAAACCTTCTAATCCAAAACGCAGAATGTCCTTCCATTTATTTAAGTCTTCTTTAATTTCTTTTAATAATGTTTTATAGTTTTCTGTGTACGGCTCTTTCACCTTCCTGATTAAATTTATTCCCAAGTACTTTATTCTTTTAGATGCATTTTAATGGTAATATTTCCTTAATTTCTTTTTCCATTTGTTCATTGATGATGTATAGAAACCTAACTGGTTTTTGTGTGCCGACCTTATACCCTACCACTTTGCTGAACTCATTTATTAGTTCTAATAGCTTTCTTGTGGATTCTTTGCAGTTTTCTATGTATCGGATCATGCCATCTGAAAAAAAAAGGATTGTTTTACTTCTTCCTTCCTGATTTGGATACCTCTTTTTTTCCCCTAGCCTAACTGCTCTGTCTAGGACTTCGAGAACGATGCTAAATAGTAATGATGAGAGTGGGTATACCTGTCTTGTTCCTGATCTTAATGGGAAAGCTCTCAATCTTTCTGGCATGAGAATTTTAAAGTAGACTAATTTCTAAGGCCACTACTGCCAAAAATTCTGATACATACTTAATTTATCTTTAATACTTGAATCCATATTAGGATTTTATTTTTGCTTAGTAGTTTCAATGCCAATTGACAGTCAATAAAGGGATTAAATGATACAATAGTAAATACTGGGGAAAAAAACTGAAAGCTTCTATAACTGAGTATTACTACAAAAATGTGACTTTTAGTAAATAATGTAAACCCAAACCCATCCAATATACTTGTTAGTCTAATAAATAAAGCAAGATCTCTTCTACTGTTGTTTTTAAGTTCTGTTTTTTATAACATTTCAGATTTTAATTTCTGTATTTCAGGAAAGACAAAATTTTAAATCCTTGAAATAGATTATCAAAAAAATTAATCCACATTCTTTGACCTACCACATGTATCTAAAAAAGATAATAAAAGGAAATGATAAGGATAAATCACAACTAGAAACTCAAATGATTATTGTTAGATTTTTTCAAGCATTTTTACAGTTTCTGAATAGGTTTTCTTCATCTTATTTTTTTTTGGTAATTTCCTGCAAGAAAAAGCAATGGTTAGTTAAACTATTAACTTCTCATATAACTCAATCTAACTGTAAAACTTAATGCTGTAAGTACCAAACTAAATGTGGCAAAAATTGGTATCTATAGATTAAGAATGAGCCAAAGGTTCTTGTTATTCAGTGTAGCTCATGGACCAGCAGCATCAGTATCCCCTGGGAGCTTGCTACAAACAGAATCTCAGGTCCTACTGCAGACCTACGATATCAGAAACTGCATTTAATAAGATCCCCAGACGATCTGTATGCGCTTTAATGTTTGAGAAGCACTGCAGACAACTGAAGGCTTACAGCTAAGTTAGAATGCTAAAAAATATCCAGCTTGAAGTTGATGAAGATATCTATGATAATAAAGTAGAATGCAGGGATTTATAATTTACAGATTGAAGTATGAAAAAGAGCTCAACCACAAAATTGTTGTTCCCTTAAAGATAACTACATTCTAAATGGAAGCTTTGCTTTGCAAATACAGAACTCTCAGCAAGGTCCAGTTTGGGCTTTATGTGCATTCTCTCTTTTTCAGGAGGAAATTTTAAAATAAACATAACAACACAGCATAAAAAATAAAAACAACACCAACATAGCCACATAAGTAAAAGATATCTGTGAGCTGGAAGTCCCCGTGGGACCTGACAACAGTCCCTCAATGATCCTTTTCTAATGAATGGAAATTTTAATAGATCATGATCCAGAGGCCAGCATAGTGCCACATGGTAAATATTCAACAAATTAAATTAATCAAATCATAAAAGCAGCCTAACTCCACCTTTATACTTCTACAACCTGCCTCTGAGAAGGGTTTAGAGTTGGCTCAATAATAAAAGACATTCTTTTGTGCATTGTTTTAAGAACTTTGAGGATGTTTGGTAGAAGGCACATTTTAGATTCAGAATAGTATTTTTAGCTTAAGACCATCAGCTTTAAGTAGAAGAAAAGCACTTATTCATTTTTTTGCAAACAGAGAGCTTAATTTGTATCCTAGAAAAAGTTTAAATATAAAATTTCAGACTAGCAAAGAAGTCTGAATCTGCCAATATATAAATTCATCAACAACTCACAAAGACGTTAGTAAACATCCTCTCACTGCCAGCAACATAGAGAAATGTTTCTTTATGACACAGAAATCAAACACCTGGACATATTTTGGTCTTCAAGGGCTAGCAAGATGTGACAAACCAGCTTCCCGAAAGTCATAGATTTGGAATTAACATGATCTAAAAAGCACAGATTGGCTTTTTCACCCTTGAAAGAATACAATCCCTTTAACTTTTTCAGTCATTTTTGACAAATGAGAACCTATGAGAAAACTTTTTTTACCCTCCTATTTCTGTCTTAATGAACATCTTACTTATTCATGCTTTTGCGTCATCATTGACGTCACCCTCTTCATCTATCGTATCTAGTCAATTATTAGTCAGTCTTCAAAGCCTGATATTTATTTCTTTGCCGTATCCCTGGTACTCATCTGTAACTCTTCAGTCCAGCTTCTAGCCCCTTTGACAAGTCTCCATCCACCTGAGACAGACGACAGTCATCTCCTTTTAAGCTTCTCTGGCTCCAATCTCTCTCCATCTGATTAATCTTACACATGCTACAGCCCAATCTTTCTTAGATCACATGATTCCCCTTCTTTTCAAATACTCCAAATTATAAATATGATGAATAAAAGAAATTCAGAGTACCCATGTTCATCATTACCCATTGCTGTAGAGTCAATTCTGACTTACAGCAACCCTATAGGACAGAGCAGAACTGCCCCATAGGGTTTCCAAGGAGCAACAGGTGGATCTGAACTGCTGACCTTTTGGTTAGTAGTCAAGCTCTTAACCACTGCACCACCAGCACTCCTCATCATTAGGATCTGCATATCTTACTGTACATACTTACTATCTACACAAGACAGATGTATTACGTTTCCTATGCTGGCTGTAACAAATTACCACAAACTTAGTTGCTTAAAACAGCAAAAACTTACTTTCTTACAGTCTTGTAAATCAGAAGTTCGAAATCAGTTTCATTGAGCTAAAGTCAAGGTGTCAACAGGGCTGGTTCTGTCTGGAGGCTCTGAGGGGAGAATTTGTTTCCTTTCCTTTTTCAGTTTCCAGTGTGCCATATTCCTTTTTTTTGGTCCCTCCCTCGATCTTCAAAGTACATCAGTCCAATCTCTGCTTCACTTTACCTTCTCCTCTAACTGCCTCCTCCTGTGTCTCCCTTATAAAAAACAGTTGTGTTTACATTGAATACACCTGAATAATCCAGGGTAATCTTCCCATTCCAAGATCCTAAGTCACATCTGCAAGGTCTTTTTCTTTTTTCTTTAAATCGTGGTATATATATATATATGTACCAAATAGTTTGCCATTTCAACGTTCTTCACATGTACAACTCAGTGACATTAGACATGTTTAGCATGTTGTTCAACCATTATCATAATCCATTTCAAAATTTTCCCATCACTAATCGGTTAAGTCCCCTTTCCCCTTCCCTCCCACCTGCCCCCAGTAAGCACTATGCAAAGTCTCTTTTGCCATGCAAGGTAACATTCACAGGTACTAAAGATTATCATGTGGACAAGTTTGGGGGTCATTGTTTAGCCTCTACCACAGCAGGTTTTATGCTAAACATAACAGCCAGACTGATTATCTTAAAATATAAGGTAATACTTCTGTTTCTGGGAAGAAAAGTAGACATACTCCTCCCTATTCCTCCCACTAAGTACAACTAAAAAATCCTATATACTATATATAAAACAAACATAAGAAAACTCAGAAAGGTATAGAGAAGGCAGACCAGTTAGGAAATTTGGGACCTGAATAACAACATGGTGACTGAGTTCCCTGGGTTTTGCTCTTGCCTCATATATCCTGGAGTTAGAGCTGTAGAAGGTAGCAATCCAGCAATTCAGAAATGCCAACAAAAGCCTGCTCTCCCTAGTCAAAGGATCAGAAAGAAGAGACGCTGTTGTTGTCATCGAGTTGATTCCAATTCATAGTGACCCCATGGGTGCAGAGTAAAAGTGCTCCATAGGGTTTTCAAGGCTGTGACCTTTCAGAAACAGATCACCAAGGCCTATTCTCCGAGGTGCCTCTGAGTGGGTTCAAACCCTAACCTGAAGTGATAAGGCACCCCCTTTTCCCCTGCCACAGCAGTGTCTTAAATAAGATCAAGGGTCTCATGTATCATAGGAAAATATCCTTGTTTCAGTCAAAAATCACTCTTATACCAAGAACCAAGAAGATCTCAAACTGAATAAAAAAGGCAATCAACAGATGTCAACACACCAAGATGACAGACATGTTAGAAGTGCCTGACAAAGATTTTAAAGTAGCCATGATAAAAATGCTTCAACAAACTATCACAGACATATATGAAACAAATGACGAAATAGAAAGTCTCAGGAAATAGAAGGTTTAATGAAGGACAAATGGAAATTTTAGGATGCAAAGGACAGAGAAAAGAATCAGTTTACTGGAATAAAGAATAGGAATTACCCAATCTGACGAATAAAGAGAAACAAACTAAAAATAATAACAATAACAATGAAGAGAACCTCAGGGACCCGTAGGATTATAATAAAATGTCTAATATTCACATCATCAAAGCTCCAGAAGGAGAAGAGAAAGAGGATAGGGCTGAAAAAGTACTTGAAGAAATAATGGCTGAAAACCTCACAAGTCTGCAAGACATCAACCTTAAGAATCAAGAAGCTGAGCAAACCTAAAAAAAAAAAGGACAAACTCAAGAAATCTATACCCAGACACATATGGTCAAACTACTGAAAACTAAAGACAATGAAAAAAATCTTGAAAACAGGGAGAGAGAAAGGACACCTTACCTATGGAGGGAAAACAATTCAAATGGTAGCAGATTTCTCATCAGAGAACATGGCGGACAGAAGGAAGTGGCACAACATTTTACAAGTGCTGAAAAAGAAAGAACTGTTAACCCATGGAAGCCAGAATCCAGAGAAAATATTCTTCAAGAATGAAAGGTAACTCAAGACATTCTCAGATGAAGGAACACTAAGAGAATTTGTCACCAACAGACCTACCATAAAAGAATCACTAAAGGAATTTCTCTAAATAGAAAGGAAATGATAAAAGAAGGCACCTTGGAATATCAGGAAGATCATAGTAAGCAATAATATGGATACGTACAATACAGCTTCCCTTTTCATCTTGAGTTTTCTAAATAATGTTTGGTGGTTGAAGCGAAAATTATAACACTATCTGATGTGATTCTAAATGTTCACAGATGAAACATTTAAGACAATTATAAATGGGGAGGGTAAAGGGACAAAAAGAGAGGTAAGATTTTTATACTTTACCAAAAACTGGTAAAATGACAACATTTTTGACTGTGATAAGTTATGTACATATAATGTAATACCTAGAGCAACCATTAAAAAATATTATACAAAGAAATATGCCTGAAAACACTACAGATAAATCAAAATGGAATTCTGAAAAATGCTCAAGTAACACACAGGAGACAAGGAAAAAGAAAATAGAGACACAAAAAACAGAGAGGAAAACAGAAAACAAAAAATAAAATGAAAGACTTAAGCCCAAACGTATAAATAATTATATTAAATGTAAATAGTCTAAATACACCAATTAAAAGACAGAGACTGGCAGACTGGATTAAAAAACAAGCCCCAACTATATGCTGTCTAGAAGAAACTCACTTCAAAGGTAACAATACAGACTGGTTGAAAGTAAAAGGATAGAAAAAGATACATTACTAAAGGGAAAGAAGCAGTGGTTATATTAATATCAGAGAAAGCAGATTTCCGAGCAACGAAAATTACAAGAATCAAAGAGAGATGTAGTATAATAATTAAAGGGTCAATCTACCAAGAAGACATTAAAATTCTAAATGTGAATGTACCAAATAACAGCTGTAAAATATGTGAAACAAAAACTGATATAACCAAAAGGAAAAAAATTAAAATTTACAACTACTGTTGAATACTTCAACACCCCTATCTCAACAATTGACAGAACATCTAGACAGAAAATCAGCAAGGATATAGAATTCAACAGCACCATCAACCAACAGAATTAAATCAATATTTATATAACAATGCACCCACCAGCAGCAGAATACACATTCTTTTCATTTCCTTTCAAGTACCAAGACAGACCATATCCTGGGCCATAACACACTTCAGCAAATTTAAAATAACTGAAATTATACAAAGCGTCTCCTCTGATGACAATGGAATCAAACTAAGAATCAATATAACAGAAAAATATTCAAACACTTGGAAACTAAACAACACACTTTAAAATAATCCACGGGTCAAAGAAGTCTCAAGGAAAAAATACAGACATTGAAATGAATGAAAATATAACATATCAAAATTTGCTGGGGCACAGCCAAAACTGCTGAGACAGAAATCTATAGCACTAAATGCATACATTAGTAAAAAAGGTAAGTCTCAAATCAATAATCTAAGCTCCCACCTCAAAAACCTGGAAAGAGAAGAGCAAAATAAACTCAAAGCAAGTAAAAGGAAACAATACACATAACAGCAGATATCAATGAAATTTAAATATATAGAGAGGGAGAGAGAGAAAAAAAAAATCAATGAAACAAAGAGCTAGTTATTTAAAAAAAAAAAATCTATAAAATTGACAAACCTCCAGCAAGACTGACATAGAAAAAAAATAAATGGCCAATAAATATATGAAAAGAAACTCAACCTTATTAGTCATGAGGGAAACACAATTTAAAACTACAAAGAAAATTACTACTACAAACAAAATGTAATGACTTGAATTTAAAAGACTGACAATACCAAGTGTTAGCAAGTGTGTGAAGAAACTGGAACTCCCAACCACTGCGGGTGGGAATGTAAACTGGTATACCTACTTTGGAAAATTGTTTAGTAATATCTGCTAAACACGAATGTACACAAACCAAATTGTTCTACTCCTAGGTGTACCAGAAGATAAGAAATAGTCAAAAACTGAAAACAATTTAAATATCCATCAAACGAACTAAAATGCCATATATTCAAAAAACAGAATGTTATACGGCAATAGAAATAAACAAACTATTGCTATGCATAACAATAAGGATAATGTTGAGTGACGGAAGCCAGACATACATACTGTATGGTTCCATTTATATAAAATCCAAAAACAGACAAAACTCATCTATGGTGTCAGAAGTCAGTATAATGGTTACTTTACTTTGGGGAAGAGCTGGGTAGTGAATGGGAGGGGGCAGAGGGGGTGCTGGTAATGTTCTATTTCTTGATCTGGGGAAGGGGTGCTTGGGTAAGTTACATGGGTGTGCTCACTTTGTGAAAATTCCCTGAGCCTACCTTTCAAATCACCCATTCCCAGCTCATTATATTCCATCCACACTAGCCTTCTTTCTGAGCTGCAAAAAATGGTAAGCTTGTCACTATCTCAGGACCTTTGTGTGCCCCTCCCTCTCCCCACTTGGGACACAATTCAGATTTTGACAGAACTGGTTCCTTCTTGCCCTGTAGATCTCCATGCTCTTTAAGAAAGCCTTCCTTGACCACTCAATCCATAGGGCCTCCCACATCCCCATCAATCACTCTCTCACACTAGTCTCTATCATCTCTTCACAGCACTCACAGCACCACCTGAAACCATCATGTATATCGACTTATATACCAATCTATTACCTGTGCTCCTTACACTAGAAATACAAGCACTCTTGGAGTAAAGACCTTCTCTGTCATGTTCACTGACCTGGAACACTGCCTAACACACAGCATGGGCAGTCCCTGGGTTACAAACGTCCGACTTACAGACAACTCATACTTACTAACGAACTGCCATAAAGCTTGTTATATTAAAAATTTGAGTTAAATACAATGGTTCGTAATAACGAACACACGCACTACTTTGTGAAGCTCATCAAAACACTGTATGGTTTGGAAGTGTTTCTTAAGCGTTTTATACGCATAACCAAAAAAACCCATTGCTGTCGAGTCGGTTCCAACTCATTGCAACCTTACAAGACAGAGTAGAACTGCTCCATAGGGGTTCTGAGGCTGTAAATCTCTACGGAAGCAGACTGCCACATCTTTCTCCCGCAGAGCTACTGGTGGTTTAGAACCACCAACCTTTGGGTTAGCAGTCAATCGCTTTAAACACTGTGCCACCAGGGCTCCTTTTTATATGTATAGAAAGGTAAAACATATACTATATACTAAGACAAACATTTGATTAAGCGACACATGTGTACCTGTTCCAACTTATCCAGAAATTCGACTTACAGACCAACTTAGAAATGGATCTCATTCGTAACTTGGGGACTGCCTTATGCGCCTAATAAGTATCTGTTGAATGAATGAATGAACGTTACCAATGCACTAAGCGATGTCTTCTGCATTAGATATGTCAAGACACAGACTTGAAAGGGAAAAAATGAGGACAGGAGGGTAAGAGAAGAGAACAAAAGTAGTGAACACGGTCACGTAAAGCAAAATACTACATCTGGTACCGCTTAGAGGCATAAAGCAAAATAGCTGTAGACCACTGCCTGAGGGAGACATTTTGATAAAACCTGGGAAAGCTATGAGCAATGCAAGCATTTTTCCATGCCAGTTGGATAAGAAATATTGCAAAATATAAAATGGTACTGTGCCTTGCCTCTAAGTCAAAGAACTTGCTTTCAGGAAGGTTCTAACCTCAGCATTAGTGATGACTTTTACCTTAACACTTTAGTTACACAAGTCATTCCTGTACCTCCGTTTTCAGACAAATACTTGAAAAACTATGGTACTGACTCAAACCTAAAGAAATATCCTAAGTTTTATAGCTTAAGAATCTAAATGGAAGAAGAAAAGAACTTTTCTTCAACCTAGAGTGCCTTTGCTCTATAACCCTAATTTCTTCAGTTATTGTTTTGAGATACTGCAGAGAAAAGAGGCATAGTAGGGAGATAGGAGGGAGGAGTGTGCAGGTATGAAGTAGGAAGGTTTGTGTTACCTGACACCCTCAGAAAACCAGGTGAACCTGAACAGCAGTATTCCAAGAGCTACGCCTCCCTCCTCACTTTGCCAGCTGCATCTAGCAGTGTGCCCAGAGCAAGGTGAGTTTTCAATAGATATTAATGAACATTCTTCAAAACAATGGTATTAAGAGATTGACTAAGTGGCTTAAAGGTTCTTTTTTTTTAACCCTAAGATCTGATGGCAAAGTGGTTAAGAGCTCAGCTGCTAACCAAAAGGTCGGCAGTTTGAATCCACCAGACGTTCCTTGGAAACCTATGGGGCAGTCCTACTCTGTCCTATAGGGTCACTAAGAGTCCGAATCGACTCAACAGCAAGGGGTTTGGTTTGGTTTCAGGGCCACCTATTTGATGTTAGTAAACAATAAGTATGACAGCACCTGGGCAGACATACAGCACAAAGTTCCATGTTACCGGCACACAATGCAAAATAGAGGAAAACACTGGCTGAGGGTCTAATGAGGAATAAAGCTCCAAAATAAAAGAATTATTTTATTTGTGCCTCGTAGGCCAAAAACGTAGAAACTTGTGTCTTAATGATCCCTTTACTGGGTGTGTTTTTTTGTCTGTTTCCTTATTTATCCCTTATACTTCTGCCTCATTCTTCTAAACTGAGGTATTAAACTGCACATTTTTTGGCACTTGTTTTCATATCAGTTATTCCCTTTGGGATTAGCAACTAAAATAAGTAAGCAAGTTGAAACTCTCTTAAACATTTCAGGTGCTAAGATGCATCTTTCTGTGAAATTCATGATCATTTTTGTTTCTCTAAAGTGATTTAAACTGGAAGAGAAATAATTATATAGAAAAGAACACTATTCAAAATACAGCCAACCCAGCAAAAAAAAAAAAAAAAAAGTTTCAGTACAACATATCCTTAATTCATAAAATTTAGAGCTGAGTCTAGATCAGCTAGTGCTAATTTTGCTTCCTCGTTTTATCTGTAAGTAGACTGATGCTAATTTCTAACATTTTAAGGGGAAACCAAGTGGACTAGAAAGGGTTCTACAGCTTAAATCTCTTCACCTTATGAGCTGCATCTATCAGGGTGCCTGGTAAATGGTGTGGTTTGACATATAGTTAAAAATGAGTAAGTAAATAAATGAATTTATAAGTATTCTTCTAAATAACGGTCATTAGGCTAGTTACTGGCAGGGCCAGGTTTAAAACCCAGTTTTCCACCCTCTTCCTTCTTAGTAGCTTCTTGAGGTATGTTCACAAGTTGCAACTATATTACCAGTTGTTAGCTGTCAAGAGAGCAGCAATCTTACTGAAATCACTGGCTGACCTGAGTTGTGGGTTTTTTTGGGGGTTTTTTTCCTGCTTTTAGACATGCAAACAAAAGAAAAGAATGAAAAGTGCCAAGTGGGCTGACATAAGAAAATTGCACTGTAGCCAGATCAGACATAGAAAATGACAGAAAAAAGGTAGGCAGAGATGGCTCCGTGATTTTCTTTGCGCTCTCACCTGATCTAAGAGATATAAAAGGTATGAAGTTAGAACACATTAGCTGTCAAATCAACATTATTCCATTATAGGCACAGACTTCCAACAGTGCAGCCATTTTGTAACCACAGGTTGACACAGTCCACACCAAGGAACAAGAGGCAGAAATGATCAGGAAAAGGGATATAATGTGATAATGGAGACAAAATACTTACTCTTCTAGGAAGTGCTGCTGGGGTCCTATAATGGAGCCTGGCCGGCATATTCTGATCCAAGCAATGATTTCAGCATGTGTAAACCTGTAGTGTTTCATTACGTAACAGGCGATCAACGTCCCTGTTCTTCCAAGTCCAGCTATAAGACAGGGAAACAGAAAGAGAAATATAAAGTACAGTAAATGCACCTATAAATATACTGAACGCAAACCCTGCCCAGAAACTGCACTGGTTTTGAATAAAAAGCAAGATTTTTAAACCCAGACAATAAAGTAATGCTTTTTACATGATGTAGAGTTAAAAGACAATTCTAACTCAAGGAATCTTTTTTAATAGATCATATTATTAAAATAAAGGAACATATATAAAGAAAATATAAAAATCAGGGCAATCTTGCAAAACTATTGAGTTCAACCCCTGAAGCCTTCGGGAAGGACTGTCATCCATTAATATTGTTAGGGCAATGCTGGTTCCTTGACAAGCCCTTGCAAAACATCTCCTGTCAGATGTCTTCATGTTCCTTGTCTCTGGCCACAGCTCAGGCTGAGAGGAACCTACAGTTCACAGTTCCTGTGTACAACCCTTGAGTTAGTGGTTTGGCTGATCATATTATCAGTTGATTTATTAGAACAAGGAATTATAGAATCAAAAGTAATAAGGAATGAGCAATCATAGAATCAAGCACCATCAACCACCTAACCCACTACTGTTTCAATACCGTATCAGGTGGTCATCCTAGCCTCTGTTTAACTTGGCCAGGATTTCGTTATTTCTTCAGTCAGTAGGTATTGATGGAGTACCTACTGCCTGCCTGGTACCGTGCCAGGAGCTGGGATACAGTGACAAATAAAACAGACAAGGTCCCTGCCCTTGTAAGAACCAAGCAAATAATTAAAAAATTACAAGTATTCAAGTTTCATTTCCTGAGGCCATCTATTTCATTTTTTAATAACTTTCACATCAGAACATTTTCCTTGTATCAAACCTAATCTCCGTTATGTAAGATAAAGTATAACACAACTAGAAATTGCTTTCAATGAAGTATTGGTTACTATCTTGAATCGTGATTTCTTCAAAGAGTTTTTATGATTTCTTACATGTTTTTCCTCTCTCAAGAGAAATAAAAGTGACAAGACTTTAAATTTTTGTCAGTTTTTTAAAAATATATACATTGGCGATAACTTCCGGCAACATGGCATTCTAGGCAGAAGCACCACACTGTCCCTCCACAGCAAAGATCTGAAAAATTAAGCAAAACAGAGAAAACAGCAATCCTGAAACCCTAAACATCAAATGAAGAGATAAAGAACTCAGCCAAGCACCAAATGGAATAAGAAACTGACAGAGAACAGAGAGCAAGGAGACATACATGGAGAGGTCCCCCATCAGCTAATACAGCACGGATCCACCATCTTGGACTCCTATCAGGGACCAGCAAATAGGGGGTACGAGAAAGCAGCTTCATGGAGCTTCCAGCAGGAGAGAGAACAAACAGGAACTGGCGATATACGCTTTCCTACCCCCCACTCTTCTTCACACCCAGTCGGACTCCTCTCCTTCCTGCAGCCACAGCCTCTTGGCTGGGAAGCACCAGCTGCTTGGATTCTACCCGCCCACACTGGCCGATTCCCTAAGTGCCATTTGTTGGCTGCTGGTGTTGCTTTTTACTGCTTCTTTTGATTTCTTCCTTACCTCTCACCATCTCCCCCTCCTTCTGCTCAAATATCTGGCTCCGTACGCCATCTTTTCTTCTTCCTGAGGGGCTGTGGAGCTCGGTTCAAATGTAGAACTGCTTCCCGGTCTATGCTGCCACGCTTGTGGGATCTCAGGGCTTTTGTTTGTTTGTTTGTTTTCAATTGTTTGTTTGTTTTCTTTTTCTTTTCTCGAGTTGGGTGCTTATTCTGGCTAGGCGGTGCTGCACGGCTTGGGACTTACCCCCTCAGCTTGCACAGATGCCCAGAGGGATCCCTAAGAGCATTTCTTTTTTTGTGTTTTTTGTTTTGTTTTGTTTTGTTTTGGGGGGGGGGGGGTTCTTGTTCTTTTTTTTTTTTTATTTGTTTTGTTTTCTTTCCCCTTTTTTTCCCTTTTTGTCTTTCTCTCTCTATACTTTCTTTCTCTTCCCGTCCCCTGGATACCTGGCACTGAATACCTCTATGCCTCCTAGCCAGGCTGTACTTCAACACCTGGGAACAACTTCCCCAGACCTCGTAGCCACACCTGTGAGATCTCTAGGAGCTTTGATGTTCTTTTTTCTTTCTAATTTTTATTTATTCATTCTTTTCTTTTTTTTCTTCTTCTTCCCCTTTTTTTCTCCATTTCATAGTCTCTCATCTCTCCACTCCAATGGCAAGCTCCCCTAGCACTCTTTTTTGTTTGTTTGTATGTTTCCTGTTCCTCTCTCCCATACCCATCTTAGCTCCACACATCACAATCTCCCCCCTGCATCCTGCCTACCTGCACCATGCGCTTAACATCACATCACCAAGCAGCACAGGCACAACCTACCGGAAACTGCCCTGCACTGATTACCGACCCGCTCTGGTGGCTGTAGTAAGTGCCACAAACAACCCATCCTAGCTACTCCTCTTCAGCTAGACCTGCCCTGCTGTACCATATCTGAGCGACTGACCCTGCCAAATGGAGAAGGAGGCGAAAAGTATTGTGTCCACAGACAAGCAAACAACAAAGAACACACAGCCCGCCTGCTCAGACATAGCCAAATTAAAAAAAAAAAGGATGAAACAAACAAATCTGCAATCAATAAA
>NW_004444080.1:1675266-1705801 GCF_000243295.1 Trichechus manatus latirostris | reverse complement strand
TGAAAACAAAATCCACAACAAAAGGAACTCAGCACAGGAGAATAAGAGGAACAAAACTGGAGGACATTATGCTGAGTGAAATAAGTCAATTACAAAAGGACAAATATTGTATGAGACCTCTACTGTATAACTCATGTAAAAGTTTACACACAAAAACAAACAATCTTTGTTGGTTACGAGGGATGGGAAGAGTGGGGGGGGAACTAAATAGGTAAGTGGTAACTTTGGTGATGGGTAAGACAGTACACATTACTGGGGAAGCCAGCATAACTTGTACAAGGAAAGGTCATGGAAGCTCCATAGACACTTCCAAATGCCCTGAGGGACTGAATTGCTGGCTGGAGGGCTGTGGGGACCATGGTATCAGGGAACACCTAGCTCAGTTTATAGTTTACAGTTTATAAAGACAATGTTCTACATTCTACCTTGGTGAGTAGCATCTGGGGTCTTAAAAGCCTTGAGCAGCCATCTAAGATACTCCACTGGTCTCACCGCTTTGGGAGCAAGGGAGAATGAAGAGAACAAGATACAAGGAAAACATTAGTCCAAAGGACTAATGGACCACAGCTACCACAGCCTCCATGAGACAGAGTCCAATACAGCTAGATGGTGCCCAGCTACCACCACTGACTGCTCTGACCAGGATCACAATAGATGGTCCTGGACAGAGCTGGAAAAGGATGTGGAACAGAATTCTAACTCACAAAAAAAGACCATATTTACTGGCCTGACAGACTGGAGAAACCCCAAGAGTATGGCCCCTGGACACCCTTTTAGCTCAGTGGTGAAGCTCCTCCCGCCCTCCCGAAGTTCACCATTCAGCCGGGGATTGGACAGCCTCATAAAACAAAACAGGACTAATGAGGCACAGCAGTCCAGGGACAAAGACTAGAAGGCAGAAGGGGACAGGAAGGCTGGTGATAGGGAACCCAAGGTTGAGAAGGGACAGTGCTGACATGTCATGGGGTTGTTAACCATTGTCATAGGGCAATATGTGTACTGTTTAATGAGAAACTATTAGTTCTGCAAACCTTCATCTAAGGTACAAAAAAAAAAGAAGAGAATTATCTATGTGAGATCAAACGGACAACAGCAACTCAAAAGGTTTGATGGGAAGCCTAGGGGACAGTGAGTTGAAGATAATGGTGATGGAATAATTTGGAAAAGGATAGTGAGAATAGCAGCACAACTGGAAGAATGTAATCGATGTCACTGAATTGTACATGTAGAAACTTTTGAAATGGTGTAAATTTGGCTATGCATATTTTCACCAAAAAAAGGTCCTCCAAGGTCGAGAAGGGAGAGTATTGACATGACGTGGGGTTGTTAACCAATGTCATAAAACAATATGTGTACTGACTGTTTAATGAGAAACTATTTGTTATGTAAACCTTCATCTAAAGTACAATAAAAAAAAATTAAAAATATATATATATATATACACATACACACACATTGGCCTCCTCCTTTTCCAAAAATAGTCAAAAACTTAAGCTCTAGATTCTGAAAAATAGTGGTTGTTGTTCATATACTATCACAGCTAGGCACAAAGATACTAAACAATTGACTCACATGATTATAACAAGTGAATATGGAATCTAGGACTAAAATCCAGCAGGTGTCCTGCCTCTCGTCCCAGCGTCCTTTTCACTCTTCCTGCATCCATTCTGTCACTCATTCTGGAAACATTTCCTAAGAGCGACCACGTAAAAGCACTACACAATGGCAAGCAGAATGTCTGCCTGCACGAGGCTTACAGTGGTGAACCAACCATTGTTCCATATTCTGGCTTCTTGACATTAAATTTAGTACTATAAATTTTTTTTTATCAAGTATCACCCATGAGCAAGGTACCATGCTGGGCTATTTTTTCACTGTTTAAAATCTGTTCCTATCATATAGACTTTTTCTTATAGAAAGATAAAGAGGTTTTTGTCTGTTTGTAAACATTAGGTTCAGCTAATGTTTCAGTGAAATATTTACTCCCTGCCTACAAGATACCCAGGACAGGGCTCTGCTCACAGTCTAAGGATAAAAGCAAGTATAGGATATAATTCTTGACTGTGATGAGCTATCAAACTAGTGTGGGCACTAAGAATATTAAGCAATAAGCAATAAGCAAAGAAATTAACTTGAAACTGAAACTATACATTCAGAGAAAAGATGAGGGAACGTGAGCCGATGTCTTCAAAGAGTGTGTCATGGATGGCAGTGGACTTCAGCAGGCTCTACAGAGTAGGAGATGGAGCAGTGGTGGTTCAGAGGTAGAATTACCACATTCCTTGCAGGAGACCCAGGTTCGATTCTTGGCCAATGCACCTCATGCACAGCCACCACCTGTTTGTCACTAGAGGCTTGCATATTGCTATGATGCTGAACAGGTTTCAACACAGCTTCCAGACTAAGATGGACTAGGAAGAAAGCCCTGGTGATCTACTTCCAAAAATCAGCCAGCGAAAACCCTATGGATCACAACAGTATGATTAGCAACCCATCATGAGGACGGAGCAGGACTGGGGAGCATTTCGTTCAGCTGTGCGTGGAGTCGCTGTGAGTTGGGGGCAGACTCAATGACACCTAACAACAAAAACAACAAAGAATAGGAAGGTCACAAAACATTTTGGGCAGATGGATAACATAAGTAAAAGCTGGCTGGTCTGTAAAAAAAGCGTGTCAAGTGGAAAATAGGATCAGATGGGTATGGAGGGGTCAGATTAACAAGGCCTCCAAGTCAAGTGGCGGAATCTATACTTGGGTTACCAATCTGTGCGCCAAAGACTCTAGAGGCTGTCAGGTTGTTGTTGTGGCTGTTAGGGGCCATCGAGTCAGTTCCGACTCAGAGTGACCCTATGGGACAGAGCAGAACTGCCTCATACGGTTTCCAAGCAGTGGCTGGTGGATTTGAACTACCAACCTTTTGGTTAGCAGCCAAGCTCTTAACTACTAGGCCACCAGGGCTCCCAAGTTATTGTTAGGAGTCCCCAAATCCAGAGGCATGGTGCTCTGAGGACTGACTAAATCATGTCTCCTAAACATGTGTATTATTACTTCTCAAATATATGTAGATGATGCTTTGATGAATAAAGCCCAAATTCGTGATGTGATCAACAGCTAATAAACATGTAACTACTGTCACATAAATATCTGTGTTTTTCTTTAACCAATGAAAAGGGCAAAAATGAGGCTGCCGTGTGTTTGGGGGCAAGAAAATGACATGATAAGAGCAGATGCATCTGGCAGCAGTGTACCTGTTAGAATGAAAGGACAGAGACAGAACCAGAGAGATGAATGAGCTGGAAGGCTGGCGCGGGAAAGCAGCGGTGGCTGAGTGGGATGAGGGTGGTCAGTGGCAATCGAGAGGAAGAGCTGAATTAGAAATATACGTTGATTGTGTCACAGGGAAAGTTAAAGATTACTGATAGTTCTGGCCTGAGAAGCTGGTACAATGTCGATTTCACTTAGTTAGAAAAGGAAAAGAGGAAGTTGATGGCTTCATTTTTTTAATGTGTTTAAGAATCCCCTGCTTTTGGAGGACTTTTCTTTTTATCAGCTTTCCCTGGTCAAATAGTGAAGAGAATCTTCTCTAATCTCCTCAGTACTTGGAAATACATAATATTTCAGCACATCTGAGACATCATCAGTTGTAATACACACCATTATTTAAGCTCCACTAGGAAAGAAAAAATGCCACCAATAAAATCATGACATGCTATCAATTTTAAGATGCCTCCTAATTTTCAGAAAATGTTACAATGTGAACAAGGTAATTCCCTAAATTAATGTTTCTCAACCTTTTTTCCATTATTGCCTCCCCAGGAGTCTCTTTAGACTTTTTTCCCCTAATCATCTCCCCCTTGAAATTTTAATGCCACAAATACACTGTATATGCACTTATGTACTACAGATATATCTGTGCTTTATACACAAAAAGAATAAGGTATACCTGTGCTTTATACACACACACACACACAAACACAATTTTGGGGGGTAATATCCCCAGGGGCTGAGAATGCATATGGCATATTTACATGCTCCAGGTGCCTGGCATTCCCCTCCCATTAACCCTTTCTTTTTAAAAACGATACATTAACACTGTTTAATTAGATGAGATGTGTGTGTGTGTGTGTGTGTGTCCGTGTGTGTGTGTGTGTGTGTGTGTCCGTGTGTCCTGTTTTCATCTAAAGTACCTTTTCTATCAGAACATACAGCAACGTTCTTTGGAAAAGAGTGAAGTTTCGTTAAGTTCTCAGTGGGCCTCTTCCTTTATTTCTAAGAGTCGAGAGTAATCTTTCTGTTTCTCCCCAGATATCCAACAAGACTATAGGTAACCATGTAGATAAAACACAGATGGAGGGCCGAGAGCAAGAACCAGGGCCCAGATGGTTTCCAGAGCCCCTCCTCCTTCAAGTAAACGATTTGGGTCTCTGTCTGGAGAGAAGCGGCCTTCTTTGTGGAGAAAACACTAGTAACTCTCACTGCTCCCCTCAGCGTGCAAGGGGCTGACTCCCTCAGCTAGGATCCTAGTTATACATGCTCACAACCAAAAAAGGTGGTGCAGAAAAACTTTCAAATTTCTCTGACACTAACGTCGCTTCCCCCTTTTAACAGAAATTAACCTCTTTACAGAGTCTGTAATTTAGATCTATAAAAAGAACGTATTTAGCACTCAATAGTTAGGAGCGCATACCACAACTGAACAGATTAGGAACATTTCACTAAGTTTCTATAAAAACTTTTTAAAAATCTAAAGCATTCGTAATTAAAGGGCTCCCTGGCACAGCACGACAAGACGTTGAAAAGTATTCTATTTATACTAAGTCAAACAATAATTGCTTTATAGTTGCCAGTGTCTTCTGAAATCCCTATTAAAAAAAAAACCAACCGCTGCCGTCGAGTCGATTCCAACTCATAGTGACCCTATAGGCCAGAGTAGAACTGCCCCATAGAGTTTCCAAAGAGCACCTGGTGGATGTGAACTGCCAATATCTGGTTAGCAGCGGTAGCTCTTAGCCACTATACCACCAGCGTTTCCGAAATCCCTACAGAACATCTATAATCACATACGGAAACATCACAATGTTCCCGTTCTCTTAATCATTATTACATGTGCTAGAAAATTTCAAGAATTCATAGCCCTCCCTTTTATCAACCACAAGGTGAGGTGCAGTTATTGAATCGTCGTAAGAGCTCACAAATTCCCAGTGAATTAGATTCCAGTTTGTCTCTGAATATAATACTTTTTGTGGAGGCATCAATTATTCATTCTCTTTCCAGCAGCTAACAAAGTTAATTTGACAGGGATAAGATTCTCTCTCCCTCTTCCTTTTCGTTCAATTAAAGTGATCAGTGCTGCTTGAATTACCAGAAAATTAAGCTGACTTAATTAGGGCAGATGTCAAAATAATTAACAGGCCTATGGTAGATAACTATGCTATTAAAAGCAATACAGCTATAATTAAATCAAAGGTGTGATCCTTATAAAGGAATCCTACCTGTGTGTACAAGTGGAAGCAAATGAAACAATACTTTCATAAAGATGTCTCTACAACTAAATGTGATCTTCCTATACCAGAACTGACCTCCATGCTAAAGGTTCTGATTTTAAATAAAAATATAAAAACCTCTGCCATGTAAAATATTTTTTAAATGTCAACATTCACAGGTCAAGGATATCACACAGAGAACACCTGTAACAAGAATGCTTAACATCAGAAAGTTTCATTTTCACAACATTTCTTAGGTGATGAATACGATCCAGAAAGATGCTGAGTTTTAACGTACGCCTGGCATCTCTCTCCGTGGAATTTGTCAAGCCGAGACACGACACTCAGATGGTAAATTGTATGATTTGGCAATCATAAAACTAACCTATAAATGAGGCAAATTAATCCCAGTAAAATACTGATTTTTATGACACAAAACCAAACTTGGAAAGAGAGCATAGGAATGCAAAATGTTGGTAGCTGCCATATTCACCTTAGCTCTTAAGTTCCACTGATACTTGAAATATTTGAAATTCAGGCTTTATCTTGGATCCGGGCAATCTCTGGCAAAATGGGAAGGAAAGGCAAACTGAGGTGCCGATGAATTAACCTGGGACAAGCCAGCTCACCCCCACTGTGACCTGATTAGAACCTGAACAGCAGCACCTACGGTGGTGAGTGACAAAGAGACGCCTTCCTAACCGAGCCCACGGGTGGACGGGGATCGCAAGTCCCACAAAATGAGGGCCCCATCCTACTAGGAAACGGGGAGGGAGAAGGAGGCGGCTCTGTCAGGAGGGGGTAAAGCCTGCTTTAAGGAGCCCTCATCGAAGTCAGGCCGCGTGCTGCTCATTCCCATCTCTCCAGGTCTCGGGTAAAATGAAGCTTCCCTGAGCTGCTCACATGTTCAGCAAAGTACCTCCACCTACTCACATCTTAAACATAGAAACAAGGGCCTACAAAATGGTATTTTAATTTCTGTCAGAACCAAAGCCAAGCTCGTTTGAATAAGTTAGTTCCAGCAGCACTAGGCACATGAAAAGAACGGTACAATCCCCAACACCTACCAGACAATTAGCACGAAGCACTACAGAAGCTGGTTCCCAGAACCAAAACCACGAGAACAGCACCACCTAGTGGCATTAAGAAAAGCTGCATGGGAGGAACTGGAGGCTCCATCCCCAGGTGGCCAAAGTGATTTCTCACCGCTGAAATCAAAGACCCCAGCAAAATACCTTCTGTCATACTGGAAAATCGAAAATGGAATTTAAGCCTCCTCAGAGTTTAACAACTAAGCTTAGAGCAAATGCCTTTTCAGATTTTCTTAGCAGACTAACATAGGGTTGCCAGATAAAATACAGAATGCATGTAAGTTCCATCCAATAGTTGAAACACTTATACTAAAAAATTATTCATTATTTACCTAAAATGCAAATTTAATTGGGTGTCTTGTATTTTTATTTGCTAAATGTGGCAACTGTATACCTCCTATAATCTGAACAACCCCTGCTTCAAAGTTTCCAACCAGCAGAAATTCATTTACATAACCAAGTCTTTCAGCTCAAAGTGGCAGTGACACATTCAACCCAGTGTGCTGTAGTCCCTAGCAACGGGCAGGGAAGACACTCTGTTCCAAGATACAAAAGACTACTAGGGGAGAGGCGGAGCAGAGTGAGATGAGGGTCCACATAGCTGGATCAGAAGATGGGAGCACTAAACATCAGATGGAGTCCCTGGGTGGTGCAAATGGTTAACGCGCTTGGCTGCTAACCAAAAGGCTGGAGGTTCGAGTCTATCCAGAGCACCTCAGAAGAAAGACTGGTGATCTACTTCTGAAAAATCAGCCACTGAAAACTCTAAGGAGCACAGGTCTACTCTGACACACGAGTCAGAGTCAACTCGACAGCAACCGTTTTAAGCATCAGATGGGGTAAAAGGAAGAGGATGAAAAGGAGATGAGGAATTCTGAAAAAAAAAAGGAAGAAAGGAACCAACAGTCCTTAGCTCTTGACAGATTTACCTATTTAAAGGTGTTTCTGGCAGCCTGAGGACACTGTTGTTATTGTTTTCTTGCATGTGGCAGGGGCTTGGTAAGGTCAGAAAAACTGCCTTGTCGAGCAAGCCACACTACCACCCATTGTCCACATTCAAGCTATCATTTCTTTAAGGAAGGAGTTATTAAAATTGTTCTGTTTCAATTTCAGAAATAAAAAAACCTTCTAAGACACTAAGTGGTTTTGTCTTATATGATTTGCTATATTTGGCTCACCCTCTTTCAGAAAGACAAACTCAAGGTAACCACAGAGTTCTCACACGCACCTTTGCAGTGAACCGCGATTGCCCCATCCGTGTTCTCACATATGTTCAAGAACCTCCGCACGATGTTATCACTTGGGGTGCTGCCATCTATGAAGAAGAGGTCATAGTGCTCAAAGCCAGCATCTGTGAAGCGCTTCGCCTCATAAATCTTTTTATTCAGCCTCACAACTGCAGTCACGTTATGCTTTTTGAAATAAGGAAAGTAGGCTTCGGGGGCGTGAAGAGGGTAGCCTAAGGAAAAAACGAGCAGTAAGCAAAATGCACACATCATCTTACAAAACCCAGACCCTGAAAAATAAGGTTTATAAATCTCCACGGAGCATAGGAGAAAAGCACTTTCCTGAGAGAGTAAGAGGTCACAGAGCACTCCTAAAAGTAGCTGTCTGAATAACCATAAACACCATAGGAGAAGGGAAAACAATTTTCCCTTTTTCTAAGTATTGGAAGTAGCTCACTGAAGTTCAAAATTTCAAGATTCAAATCCTGGGGGCATACTCTTCCCACCCCCAAAACAAAGGCTTTTTTTTTTTTAAATGTAAATATGTAACAAAACATTTGCCATTTCAACATTTTTCATATGTACAATTTAGTAACATTGTGTTCATCATGATGTGTGACTTTGACCATTATCCATTTCCAAATTTTTCCATCATCCTTAACAGAAGCTCAGTGTCTCCTAAGCCGTGAGTCCCCCTTTTCCCCTCCCTGGAAACCACCAATAACTTTAGGTCTGTATACACTTGCCTATTGTAGATATATCATTTAAGTGGAATCACACAATATTTGTCCTTTTGTGACTCACATTTCACCCAGCGTGATGTTGTTTTCAAGGTTCATCTGTGTTGTAACGTTTATCAGGACTTCAGCTCTCTTTCTGGTGGAGTCATACTCCGTTGTCTGTATGTACCACATTCTGTTTATCCATTGGTTTATTGTTGGACATTTCGGTTATTTCCATCCCCAAAACAAAGGCATCCTTGAAATATTTAAGTGTTTACAGAAGGCCTAGAATGAGTCTTGGTGCTTTTTGCTCCACCTTGAGCATTGTTCTCCACTTGACAAATAATTTTCAACTACAGTTAAAACCTTTTTACCAGATGTATAGTTTTAGTCTATAATACAATCCCCTGACAAAGGAGATTAATGATTATTAACCACAGATTATGTATTAATTCAAGTCTCTGGGTGGCACAAACAGTTAAGCACTCAGCTAATAACCAAAAGGTTGGAGGTTTGAATCCACCCAGATGCACTTCAGAAGAAAGGCCTGGAGATCTACTTCTGAAAAATCAACCACTGAAACCCTATAAAAGACAGCTCTACTCTGACACACATGGGGTCACCACTGACTAAGAATCGACAGGACAGCTATGTGCTAACTACAATTATATATAATTTCTCTTTTTAATCCTTAAAACAACCTCTTAAATTCAAATTGGCTAGCCCTATTTAACAGATTGAGAAATTAAAAGAGATTGAGTAATATTTTTCTGGACATTTTTCTTTTAGGGGGAGTACAGGTGCTCAGCTCTAAACTCCATTCTATTTGGGGAGGATCCACCATCGTGTGAGTATTGACCGGAGCTCCAAAGTTAGCTGGATTACAGACACGTGACCTAGACTTGCCCCATCAGCCCAGGCCCCAAGCGTTGAGAACTGATTTCTCAGCACACTAGAAACCATTCAGAGTTCCCTGATTCACTGAATACCAAGGTAGCTGCTCTTGTTCAAAATTCATCCATGATGGTGGGCTCCATGAGTGGCGATAGCAACAGCTAGCAAAGTCAACCAGGCAGTTCCTGCACTGTGCCTTTGGCTCTATTTCTTGCTGCCTCTGATCCTGCTTAGCTGGTCATTCCCTCCTTTCTCTTAGCTCCAGCTCCAAATCAACCCTGCTCTGTGGTGCTGGGGTCCATATATTAACATCTCCCAGACTACCTTTCCAGCTGACTTCCTAGCAGTTCTGCAAATGGAGGCAATTCAGGCAGCTGAAGGCCAGAAGAGGGACTTTTTCCTGTTCTCCTGCTAGCATCACTTCAGCAGCAAAAATAGGAGCAGCCAGAGCTTCCAGCTTAGTTCAGCCCACCCGGCCCCAACCAGCCTCACGCATCTCAGAGGCTGGAGTGCAGCCTCATGGTCTCCACTCCTCAACCCCTAAATCCAAACACGAGCTGTGTGGCATTCCTTTCCGAGATCCCAACACGAGCCCTCTGGCTTCTACTCAGAGCCCCAGGGTCTGGTAATCTCACCTCTTCTCCTTTGTTTCCCGGTCTTAAAGGCAGTAGCTGTTGCCTGCATAATGTTCTGGTTTCTTCATTGTTGCCTTTTTACTTTTTAGCCTTCTTTGTGACTAATTCCTTGTATTAAACAATCTCTGTTCTAATACCTGGTGTGGTTTCCATTCTCCTGCCTGGACCCTGCTGATACAGTTTCTCCCTTGGATCCAGCTCGTTTTCTAAACCTAGCTCTTCAGTCTTCCCTTGGAGTCTGTGAGCTGTCTAGCTTACTTCCAATAAATGCCTTTTTGGTTTAATTTACAAGAGTTAGTTCTGCTGCCTGCAACCAAAAGCCCTAACTGATACACATGTCCAAGATCATCCAAGGAATGGAGGCAGAATTGGAATGTAGACCTAAATAGTCCACGGTCCAGATAAATGTTATTTTCATAGACCGTGCTGCTTTTGAGCTAACAAGTAATACAGATTTTATTTGTAATCTTTTGCATAGAAACAGTGACTTACACATGCACCTTTAAACAAATGCTTTCCTACTTGGAAAAGATCAAATGTGTTTTCCCAGTTGGTTTATTTGTCAAATTACTTCCCATCAACAGATTTACAGCCTGTTATGGACTAAATTGTGTCCCCCAAAAAGATGTGTTGTAATTCCTAACCTCTATGCCTATGGTTATAATTCCCTATGGGAATGGGTTGTCTTTGTATTTTAATGAGGCAGGATTAGTGTAGGGTGTGCCTTGAGTCAATCTCTTTTGAGATATACAGAGATCAGACAAGCAAGTGAGAGGAGCAGACATGGGTAAGAGAGATGCCAAGACACATGGAGATCTCCAAGGAACCAGGAAGCTGAAGCTGAAGAGACAAGGACCTTCCTCCAGAGCCGACAGAGAGAGAAAGCCTTATCCTACAGCTGGCACTCTGACAGAAAGAGAAAGCCTTACCCTACAGCTGGCACTCAGAATTCTCACAGACTCCTAAACTGTGAGAAAATACGTTTTTGTTTGTTAAAGCCATCCACTTGTGGTACTTCTGTTATAGCAGCAATAGATAATTAAGACACAATTTGGTACTGGAAGAGTGGAGTGTTGCTCCAACAGATATCTAAAATGTGGAAGCGATTTCGGAACTGGGTAATGAGTAGAGGCTGGAAGAGTTTTAAGGTGCCTAACAGTAAAAACCTAGATTGCCTTGAAGAGAGTGTTGGTAGAATTATGGATATCAAAGGCAATTCTGGTGAGGGTTCAGAAGGAAATGAGGAGAGCTATAAAGAAAGTCTCTATCGTCTTAGAGAATACATATGGCGCCAGCAACAGAATGTTGCTAGAAATGTGGGTATTAACTGTGCTTCTGGTGAGGCTTTAAAAGAAAATGATGAACATGTGATTGGACAATGGAGAAAGGGTGATGCTTTTTATGCAGTGGCAAAGAACTTGTCTGAATTACGTTCAAATGTTTAATGGAAGGTAGAACTTGTAAGTGATGAACTTGGATATCTGGCTGATGAGATTTCTAAGCAAGATCTTAAAGTGGCCACATGGCTTCTCCTTGCTGCTTATAGTAAAATGTGAGAGGAAAGAGATGGACTTAAAAATGAACTATGCAAAATGAAGACAGAACTTAAAAGATTTGGAAAATTCTGTTGTACAAATTAAGGACACGTGTCCCAGATGGATCACCAAGAAAGTGGCTACACGATCTTTTGTTAAAGAGGTTAAGCCTGTTACTGACGGATCTAACCAACTACCACAGCAGAAACCCTATCAGCCTAGACTGAAGGGGACAGAGAAAGAATGAAAGGAAAGAACGCTGTCTGCCTCTTGGGTTTCTACAGGCAGGACACAAGCCAAAGGAGCTACATGTGTCGTCCTCCAAGAAAAAAAAAGAACCATTCCTGGAGCAGCTAGGAGATCAGTAGAACTGTTGGAAGGAGCACAGGAAGCAAGGCCTTCTCAGTTTCAAAGGATAGGGCCATGGTCTCCTGGATCTCAAAGGGTAAGGCCACAGCCTCCAAGTTTCAAAGAGTAGGATCTTCACCAACTCAGTTCCAGAGTGTGGGGCTGCTGTTAAAGTGTGCCAGGGAGATGGGGCCACCACCTAAAGCTGAGGGGGCAGGGATGTCATGCCTGAAGGGCAGAAGAATGGGGCCTACTGGGGTCAAAGGGGTGGGGTTGCCACTCAGATGGACTAGGAAAATGGGGCTAAAACAAAGGCGGCAGAGTTGCCATCTCAGAGGACCTGGAAGGTGAAGCTGAAGCCCAGGGCCAAGGGGCCTCCACCTAGAATCCAGAGGGCATGGCCAACATCCAGAGTCTAGAAGGCAGGACCACTGCCTAGTTGGTCTCAGAGAAAAAACCAACCCAAACCCACTGCCGTCTGGTTGACTCCAACTCACAGCAACCCTATAGGATAGGGCAGAACTGCCCCACAGGGTTTCCAAGGCTGTAAATCTCTACAGAAGCAGAGTGCCACATCTTTCTCCCACAGGGCAGCTGGCGGTTTCGAACCAAGGGACTTTCGGTTAGCAGCCGAGCACTTTAACCACTGTGCCACCAGGGTTCCTGGTCTCAGAGAAGAAAGGACTATTTTCAAGCCTTGAGAGCTAATGTAAATTGTTCTGTTGGGTTTTAGACTTCCTTGGTGTCTGTTATCCCTACTTTCCCTCCAGTTTCTCCCATTTGTAATGGAAATGTCTACCTTGTACCTGTTCTACCACTATACTTTGGAAACAGATAACTTGTATTCTGGATTTCACAGACTTACAGATGAAGAGGAATTTTGCCCCAGGATGGAATATGGCTAATGTCTCAGCCATATTTGATTTAGATGATTCAGAGGATGAGATTTTAGACTTGGAGTGGATTGAAGACTTTGGGGATGATGTGATGGGTGTTTTGCATGTGGGAAGGACAGGAATTTTGTCGGGCCAAAGGGTGGAATTTTATGGATTGAACTGTGTCCCTCCAAGTTATGTGTTACAATTCCTAACCTCTATGCCTGTGGTTATAATCCCACTTGGGAATGGCTTCTCTTTGCATATTAATGAGGCAGGATTAGTATAGGATGTATCTTGAGTCAATCTCTTTTGAGATATAAGAGATCAAAACAAGCAAGCAAGAGGAGCAGAGGTGAGGTAAGACAGATGACAAGACACATGGAAATGTCCAAGGAATGAGGAAGCAGAAGCTGAAGAGACAAGGATCTTCCTCCAGAGTCGACAGAAGGAAAAAGCCTTCCCAAGAGCCAGCACTCTGAATTTGGATTTCTAGCCTCCTGAACTGTGAGAAAATAAGTTTCTGTTTGTTAAAGCCATCCACTTGCGGTATTTCTGTTACAGCAGCACTAGATAACTAAGACATAGTCTAAAGGCAAAAAAGGACTGAGGTTGGCATGATGAAATAAGAGCTTTTCTAGCAGAATCAAATGACTAGTCCACCCAGTTATTATAAAGGTAAAAACTGCAAAATGGGCAGATAAACGGAACGGGAGGGAGGTTCCTACCACACCTTGCACCTCCACAATGACACCTTCACCCAGTACGCAAATGGTTGATTTGGTGTCTATCTCCTTCCCCACCAGAAGTTGATAAGAACCGCTCTTTTCAGATATGAATTTCTATGAAGAGTAAATGGCATTATAGATAATATACATAATCAGACTATTAAGAAAAACTGTGAGTATCTTTGAGAAAAGAATACTGGACAGAACTGTCCAAATATAGCAACAGGATGAGAACAATAGGTAAGAACAATAATGGTAATGAATATAGCACCTAGCATTTATTGAGCACTTACTATGTGACAGGCACTCTGTCCAAATATGGCAACAGGACATTGAAGTAAGAACAATAATGGTAATAAATACAGCACCTAGCATTTATTGGGCACTTACTAGTGCCAGACACTATGCTAAGTGATTTATGTAGATTAAACTGATTAAACCTTACAATTACCCAATTACTGATGCTTGGAAAAGTTAACCAGCCCATGTATAAACAGCTAGTAAGAGGTAGAGCCAGGATTTAAACCCAGGCAGTCAGATTCCAGGGCTTGCGCTGAGGCTGACTTCATGTAAGACCCAACTTGGTTCTACCTGTTAGGCATCCAAATAAGGGAACCTTATATGCACCCACATTATATGAGATAAAGGAAGAGCCTGATGAACTTAATGGGTTCCCAAAGTCTCATATGCACTTGCTGGAGTTGGTGAGCAGATTTCTTAAAAATCCTCAAAAGTGTTTAAAATTAGTTAGAGCCAACAAACAATTGAAATACCCTATGACCTCTGAACAACTGTGAGTGTCATCAGTGTATCTGGGTGCTTTTGATGGGACACTTGTTTTGGCCGTGTGCTTTCTGGGAATCCTAGAGCAGACACGGAGCTTAAGGAGCATTCATCCTGCCTTTATGCCATCTGACCACTAGATGGGGCGCTTGTGTCAGAAAAGCGCATGCAGACTGCAGGCAGCAGGAGTTGAGCCGATGAAGACCAGAAATACAATTTCAGAACTAAAAGAGATCTTACAGTTCATCTCATCCCAGTCCCTCATTTTGAAGTTGAGAAAACTGAAGAACAGCAGAATCAAATGACTAGTTTACCCAGTCATTATCAAAGGTAAAAACTGCAAAATGGCCTGATAAACGTGGGAATAAATAAAATATGTCTTTATTAGGCACATAAATGATAAACAATGTAATAATCATAATATCTGCTATCTAATAAGCACCTGGAGTCCCTGATACACTTGTCCCTGATAAATTAAAATTTATTGTTTAACAAAAAAAGAGTAGGGCTCGTCTCTTCCCCACACTCCTACGATGTGAACCAAGACCTGCTGAAAGAAACACCTACTTGCTCTCTGTTGACACAAACACACACTTAAGACTTTATAATGCATTCTGCCCAAGCCTCAAGATTTTAGGGCTTCCTTTTGCTACATCCTTGCAACAGCTATTTGATTATTAATTCCTTAAAAATCTTAAACATGTTTGCACATCCCTGGGTAGCGCCAACAGTTAACATGCTTCACCTGCTAACCAAAAGGCTGGAGGTTTGAGTCCACCCAGAAGCGCCTCAGAAAAAAGGCCTAGGGAGCTACTTACGAAAAATCCTGTGGACTACAGTTCTACCCTGACACACATGGGGTCACCTGGGTCAGAGACAGCTCGACAGCAAATAGTAATAAGCACCTACTAGAGTACGTGCCTGACACTATACAAGCCACTTTACGTATGTTATCTCTCTAACCCTCACTAGATGCCCACAGTGTGGACCATACTTTCCCCACTTGATATATGAGGAAATGGAAGCTCAGAGAAACTGAAAAACCTACCAAGTCACAACCAGGAAGGGATAGGGCCAGGCTTCAACCTGCCCCAGCTCTTTCCACCGGCTTCTCTCATTAAAAGAGCAGGCTGATGCATCAGATTACTGGGATTCTCTGTCTCAAGCTATCCCTCTCTGGTGGTGGTTTTTTTGTTTTGTCTTATTTTGTTTTTTAATAGAGGTGAGAATGACGTTGCCACTTAAAATACGTTTTTCAGAAAATTTGAAACCCAAAATGTTTCGTTCTACTGCTGTATCATTCATCAATTCAAAATTGTTTAACAAAAAAAAGAGTAGGGCTCATCTCTTCCCCACGCTCCTACAATGTGAATCAAGACGTGCTGAAAGAAACACCTACTTGCTCTCTGTTGACACAAAAACACACTTAAGACTTTATAATGCATTCTGCACAGGTCTCAAGATTTTAGAGCTTCCTTTTGCTACATCCTAGCAACAGCTATTTGATTAATTCTTTAAAAGTCTTAGCTTGTCTACTAACAAACCCCTAAAATGACTTACAGGGTTCCTTAGGAAACACTGGGTTTCTCAAATTGGGGGAAAAATAAAAAGTGTGGGGGGTGGGTACCAAGATTTCACTGGAATTAAATCAAGTTCATAAATTCCATCATGAAATTACTTTTTAAAGTTCAAAACAAAAACTTAGTTATACAATGATGAATCCATGAAACATCTCACAACATGGATGAATCTGGAGGGCATTATGCTGAGTGAAATAAGTCAACCACAAAGAGGCAAATATTATATGACACCACTATTATAAAAACTCAAGAAAAAGTTTACACGCAGAAACAATCTTTGATGATTATGAGGGAAGGGAGGGGTGGGGAGGGGAAATCACTAACTAGATAGCAGACAAGTGTTAACTTTGGTGAAGGGAAAGACAATACACAATACAGAGAACGGCACAACTTGATCAAGGCAGTCATGGAAGCTTCCTAGACACATCCAAACACCTTGAGGGACTGAGTTACCGGGGCTGAGGGCTGGGGACCATGGTCTCGGGGGACATCAAGGTCAGCTGGCATAACAGTTCATGAAGACAATGTTCTACATCCTGTTTTGGTGAGTAGCATCTGGAGTCTTAAAAGCTTGTGAGAGGCCATTTAGGATACATCTACTGGTCCTATCCTGTCTGGAGCAAAGGAAAACGAAGAAAACCAAAGAAACAAGAAAAATATTAGTGCAAAGGACTAATGGCTCACAGGAATCACAGCCTCCACCAGCCTGAGCCCAGAAGAACCAGATGGTGCCCAGCTACCACCAGCAACCACTCTGACTGGGATCACAATAGAGGGTCCCGGACAGAGCGAAAGAAAAATGTAGAATAAAATTCAAATTCATAAAAATGACTGGATTTATTGGTCTGACCAAGACTGGAGAAACTCCCGACACTATGGCTCCCAGACACCCTGCTAACTCTGAACTGAACCCATTCCCAAAGTTCACCTTTCAGCCAAAGATTAGACAGGCCTATGAAGCAAACAATCACACACGTAAGGAGCGTGCTTCTTCGATCAAGTATGTGAGACCAAATAGGCAACACCTGCCCAAAAGCAAAGATGAGAAGGCAGGAAGGGACAGGAAACTGGATGGATGGAAACGGGGGGAACCCAGGGTGGAAAGGGAGAGAGTGCTGGCACATTGCAGGGACTGTGATCAATGTCACGAAACTGTATATAAATGTCTGAATGAGAAACTAATCTGCTCTGTACACTTTCACCTAAAGCACAATAAAATTTTTTTTTAAGTTTCAAGGAATGGTCAGGGAACAAGATGAAGGTGATTTACACCCAGTAGTTTATCAGCTAAAGGAACAGCATGTGAAGGGTAAGTCCCTGGGGCTGGGACTCCCAGCCTTTCCCAGACTCTTCCTGAACCACTGCACTGCGCTGCACAGCAGCTCCCCCGCACCAGACCTTCTGAGCCCATCACAAGGGCAGCCCAGGGACTGGTCCCAGGAGCACAGAATGCCAGCAGACCCACCCTGCGTGGGAGGTCCACAAAACTCAAAGCGAGCAGAAGCTAACTAAGCCCATCACCTGTAGGACTGAGGGAGAGGGACGCTGAGAAACCCCAACAACCAAGGGCGTGACAGGGAACACAACAGAGAGTCCTTGATGGAGCAAGAGAAAAGTGGGTGCAGAACTCAAATTCTAGTAAAAAGACCCAACTTAATGGTCTGAGACTTGAGAAACCCCAGAAGACACGGCCCCCAGACTCTCTGTTAACCAGAACTAAAACTATTCCTGAAGCCAACTCTTCAGACAAAGAATAGACTGGACTATAAGACATAAAATGATACCGAAGAGAGTGTTTCTTAGCTCAAGTAGATACACGAGACTAAATGGGCAGCTCCTATCCAGAGTGAGATAGGGTCAGGAGCCGGTTGAATGGACACAGGAAATCCGGGGTGGAAAGGAACGTGCTGTTACATTATAGGGAGAGCAACTAGGGTCACTTAATGATGTGTGTATAAATTTTTGTATGAGAAACTAACTTGAGCTGTAAACTTTCACCTAAAGCACAATTAAAAAAAAAAAAAACAACAACCAAGGGCAGCTTCCTGTCAAAGCTAGGAAGGAACTTCATCCCAAACAAGAGAAGATAAGCGGCACAAAATTTCTTGAAAGGAACTTAGCATGAAGATAGCATGAATCTATTTCTGTAAGTCACAAAACGATGCTGAAACTTTTCAAAATAAAAGTCACCAACATGAAAACAATGGGATAGATTACTAGAAAATACAAAAACCATTTTTAGTTGATTATACCAATGATTTTCATCCTGCGGTGGAATACACACTTTCATATAGAACAAGTGGTACTATACGTGGGACAGTATTTTTAAGAGCAATTAAAAGATACAAATTGAATTTAAAAAAGAAAAGTTTACAGTTACAGCCTTATACAAAAAAATATGATGGAACTTCTAGTGGGAATCAGATCTTAAAATGGGGATTTATCAACATTTTATCAATGTCAGCCTTAGATGAAACTGTTACATCATAAAGGCCAGGCAAAAATTAGGTAAATGGCACTTTTCAGACCTTTTTTCATCAATGTGAGCGGGCACAATATTTGCACAGGAAAAAAGATAAAGGTATATAGGCCAGAATCTTAAAAGGGGTTCTTTTTTTTTTTTAAACAATATTTTATTGTGTTTTTGGTGAACATTTACACAGCAAGTTAGGTTTATGACTGATGATTTCCACACAAATTGTCCAGTGACATTAGTTACATTTTTCACAATGTGTCAACATTCTCTTTAATTGTGTTCTGGTTGTTCTATTTCCAGTACTCTAGTTTCCCTGCCCCTTATCTTCTCATCTTTGCTCTAGAGTAAATGTTGACTTTTTGGTCTCATATAGATAGTTTTTAGTAGAGCACTGTTATGTGTAATATCCTTTATTTTGTGTGCCAATCTGCTATTTCAATAAAAGGTAATAAAAGGTAATCTCAGGGGATAGGCTAAGTTCAAGGTTTAAAGAGTGCTTCAGGGCGATAGTCTCAGGGAGTCCTCTGGTCTAAACTGGTCCAGTTAGTCCGGCCTTTTTTAAGAAATTGAGTTTTGTTCTACATTGTTCTCCCATTCCATCTGGGACCATCTATTGTGATCCCGGTCAGAATGGTCAGCTGCGGTAGCTGGGCACCATCTAGTTCTTCTGGTCTCAGGGTAGATGAGATCCTGGCTCATGTAGGTGATTAGCCTTGTAGACTTGTTTCTTCTCTGAGATTTTGGTTACCTTCTTATTCTTTTGCTCCTGACGAGTAGAGACCAATAGCTGTATCTTAGATGGCCACTGGCAAGCTTTTAATACCCTAGACACCACTCACTTCACTAGGATGCAGAACATAAACTTTGTGAACTATATTATGCCAATTGACTGAGTTGTACCATGAGACTATACGGTCCTAAGGTCTCAAACCTAGAAAACCAGTCTCGGAAGGTGTTTAGTTATGTCTGAGGAGTATCTGTAGTTATGTCTTCAATGAGTATATGTGCCTGCACACACATACCTGTATTTACACATACATATAGATACTTCTATCTGTTCTCACATATATATACATCTGTACCTACCCATATACCTATATGCCTATACCCATCCCTATGTGATCATATACTCATTTTCTGGTCTTTGTTGGAGTTGTTGCCCTCTTACATGTGTCAAATTCTTTAGTACAGGCATCATTTTCTCTTGAGCACTTCTCAGTGACATCATTTACTCTGGTCATGCTGCGCTCACTATACTCACATTCGGTGCCACTTTTCACATAAGAAAGTGGCTATTTCTTGATTGTATAATTACAGGTGATTTTTAGTCTTTGTATTGCTAAAATTTTTTACATTAATAGGTACTTCTTTGGTTAAGAAAATAAAAATTAAAAAAGCAAAACAAAACATAGACTTTGGAATCTACCTGTGTTTTTGAATCCATATTCTCCCACTTACTGGCTATGTGAATCCGCAAAAATTAAGTAATTCCTCTAAGTGTCCATCTTCTCTTCTATAAAATCACCACCACCTACTCTAGAGGATGGTTCTGTAACAGACGATGTGTGTACAAGAAGCTTAGCACCATTCCTGGCATATAAGTAAATGGTGGCTATAATTATTTCCCCATATTTCAAAGTGGGTCCAAAAAAAATTGTTTTAAAAGACTTTTACAATTAAGAATTATCACACAAGCTATGCATATCCTTTTACCTGGTGCTCTACTTCTAAGAATTTATCTTAAAGAAGAAACTAGAGCTACAAAAGATTTATGAATGCATATGCCAACCATAGCAATTTTTAAAAAGTGAAAAACTGTAAACAAGTTAGGTTTCATTTAAAAATACATTAAATCATGGCATAGTCATACAATAGAATAATATACAATGCAGTCACAGAAAATGGTAACATAGGGTCTATATCTACTGCCATGAAAAGCAGTCTGTGATACGCTGAGTGAAAAAAAGCTGGCTATAAGACAGTAATTATGTCATGATCCCATTTTTGTAAAAAAGAATATATAAGTGTGTGTGTATACACATGCATGCATATATAGAGAAAAAATGTCTATAGCTAAAAAATACAGAAAAGCAGACAGAGGAAAATTAGAATCACCAATAATCCCACCACTAGTAAACTTGGGTAGAATTATAGGTCATTTTTATGTTCTTTTTATTAGCTCATCTGCATTTTCTTCTTTTTTAAAAATAAGCATGTATTACATATTACATATTTTAAATGATTTTTAAAATTACTTCTCTCATCTACTCTTTAAGAAACTTTTGTAAAACACATGAATCCCAAATGGCAAAATTCCCTCTGCTTTGCCGCACGTACATCCAGCAACAAAGTCACTATTTAAACAATACACCTAAGATTTTCTGTGCCTGAGTCAGACAATTTTGTGAAAAAGGTAGGTTTATTAAATCCTGTCTTGAGAGACCAACTGTCAGAAAGTAGTTTACTCAGGTATTCAGTATCTTATTCCTAACAATCCAACATAACAGAGGTTAATTAATCAATGTCCAGAGCAAAAACGATTCATTAGCAAATTCAAGAATGAGAAGATTGAATTCTGGCTTCACATAAAGGTCTCCCATTTGTTGGCTAAAATCTGTAGACCTGGCTAACTCGTCTACAGTGGAAAACCACGATCCATGCAGAGTTCTTACTAGAAATGTCACAGGTATAAAACTGTAAGCATGCTTTGGGAAAGTCAAGCAAATTATTAAATCTAAATTTATGAACAACAATATATAATGAAACTAAGTTTTAGAAGAAATAACTGATGATGATGATGATGATGAAAGAATAAATGGAGTCCAGGGGTTTCAAACTATGTTCACTCTAAGGATTGGTGTTGGACCTCAAGGACAAAACATGAGGTATTATGTACATGAGTCATATTTTTCCAATTTGATGTACTTCTTCCATAAACTATTCTTAAATCTTTGATGTCCATCATTACTTGTCTTCTGGCCCAGGTGGCACAGTGGTTAAGCGCTCGGCTGCTAACCAAAAGTTGGCAGTTCAAACCCACCAACCCCTCTGGGGGAGAAAGATGCGGCAGTCTGCTTTCATAAAGATTACAGCCTTGGAAACCCTATGGGGCAGCTCTACTCTGTCCTATGGGGTTGCTATAAGTCAGAATCAACTCGACAGCAATGGGTTTAGGGAATGTTAGCAAATGAAAAAAAAAAAAAAATGAAGAAGTAGAAAATAAATACCAATGGGAAAACTCACATAACTGACCATATTTCATTCAAGAGGGTTATATTTTGTTTTGCTTTTATTATTTTTTTCCTGAATATGTATGCCTATGGCTAAATATATACCATAAATAAGTAATATAATTACTATCAGCTAGAAAATTGTTTCTAGTTGTTGTGATGGAATTAATAGATCAGCACAGGGCAATATTTTAGGAGCCCACCAGTTCTGCCTATTACTATGAATCTTTGGGCAAATTCCCTAATTTCTAATAAGCCTCGATTTCCTCCAAAGTAAAATAGAGATAATAGTACCTATACCTCATAGAGCTGCGTGGGCATTAAATGAGATAATGCTGTGATTAGTAACTAGCATGTATTCAATAAATGACACCTATAATCAACAATATTATTATTCAACATGGTGTTCCCCAAAGAATATCTTGATATGTAGCACTCTGTTGCCAAAAAAATCTGAGAAACACTAACAGAATACAGCAACCTGCTTATTGGTTTGATTAGCTTAGTTCTCAAATTCTTCTCTGATAATTGCGTCTGACAAAGAGGTCATCCTAATTATGACAACCTGAAAATTTTCAAGCTTTACAACAGTGATTATACCTCCACCTACTGGAACTGTAATATTTAACACACTAATTACTACTGTTCTTTTTTTTTTTTTAATTATAAACAGATATTCTTTGAGGAATATTACAAAAGGAAAGGATTATCTGAGGAAATTAAGAATATTAAAAAAGATGAACCAAAATAAATTTTTGGATGGTAAAATAAAGAAAAACCTACCATTTTCAATTTTGCTTTTTGGATGTGGTCCACTAAATGCTAAAAATTTTCCTGGAACAATCCAGTTGAAGTCACCATTTTCAACTCGCTGGCAGAATTTTGTGAGAAAAGAAAAAAAATATTTTATAATTTTTATACAATTAAGGAAACAATTTAGGAAAGTTACAAATAAAACCACTTTTCACTCTATTAGTACTAGACTAACTAGACATACATTAAGATAAAGTAAAATAGCTTAAAATAAAAACACATCGATTCTCAAAATCCTATTTATGAATTCAATTCACTGCAAGAAAATTTTATCTAGACTACATAGAAGTTTAGAGAATTTTATTTAAAGTGGAGGTATCTTTGCTTAAGATAATTTTGTCTCTTGGCCACTCTGCAATGAAATGAAATGAAAACCAACATTTTTGCCCCTACAGTAAATAAAGGGGGTAAGAGAAAACAGGAGATATATAAGCACTTTCCATGAACATGATAAACATATGTTAAGCACCGAAAAATATACAACTATGAAGGCCATAATGAACTATGGCCACCAAATTTTTTCAGTTTTCAAGGGTTGATGTCTGCTGTCAATGCTGATTTTTAGACAGGGAAAAGGAAGGAAATGGGGGTGAGAATAGAGCTCATTAACCCTCAACTAGAACACAACTACAGTTAGGCCCCAGGTTACAACCGTCCAACTTATGGACAACTCGACTTAGGGACTACTCGTACTCATCCTTTAATGTTACGTAAATTTGCCCCCACTTTGAAACAACTGAACCAGCCCCTACTTGCAACACATTCTTCATCATATCACCTTCATTTGCTGCACTTGCAGCTTTTACATCATTGAAAAGGGTTCAAGCCTTTCCTTGCACTAAAGTAAGGCTAAATAAGAACTGTAGGCACCTGTTCTGACTTACCTACAAATTCCACTTAAAGACACACTTAGCAACGATCCCATTCGTAACTGGGGACTGCCTGTAGAGTCAACCAAGGACTACTGAAGGGGTTTGCAAACCTGCAGAGGCCAGGCAGTTGGTATGTGTAAGAGCAGCTGCTCCTCAGCGCTACCTAGTTAGTAACCCTGCAGGAAAGTTGACTCAGCCTTCCAGCTGGCTTTTCACGTGAAATCTTCCTATTTTTGAAATGCTGATGACTATCTTAAGTTTTCAAATGCTATGAAGCCAAATAAAACATATCTGTGGGCTGACTTTGAGCCCCAGCTGTCAGCCTCTGGTCTACACACTTGAAGGGATCCTCAGAAAAGACGTGTAGACCAACGTGCAGACCAAGAACCCTCCCATCTCCACTTTTCTTCCCTTCCGCGTATGCTCAGAACCCCTGAACACTGGGGCAGGGTTAAGGTTATACATGACTTCTCATGTAATTGGGGGCCATTTGTGTAACGCATCACAAAACGCATGCATCACCTCCTCATTTAGACCTTCTTTAGCAACACCCTCCCACCGCCAAGCACAGCTGCAACCCTCCAAGTCTGCATCCTCAAGGTTCTCACAGCACTTCACAGATATCTCCATCGGCAGGGAAGGAACACGGTCCTCTTCACTGGGCTACAGCTACTCGCATAAGACTTTCTCCTCCACTACACAGCAAAAAGCAGAGTTTGTGCTCTACTGTAACAGCTTGATAAATATTTGATAAATAAATTAGGGCAATGCCTTAAAGGAAATCTGGCACCTCTACTTTACTTCTATTACCCATTATCATTTCCATGAAAGTCAAAACCTGACTGTACAAATTTTAAAATGCAGAAGTTTCTTTCCAGTTATACAGTTATAGATGAAACTTTACATGACATCTTGTAAATGTCTGAGTTGCATTAATCTAGTTGTTATAAACATAAAATTTCCCTAAGAAATTCTTAGAGACACTATGAGTATTATGAGTACACATGTCAAATTAAATCTCAAGTGGAGCTATCAGTTTATAATAATTGGAATAAAAAATTTTATACACAATTCTTTATGGAAATTAAACATTTTCTTTTTTAAATAGAGCAGTCTCAAATCAATGATCCACAATTAATTAATTACTCTCACAAGTAATTATTAAACATAAAACATTAATAAATTCTTTGATTTTAAAACTCAAGAACAAAGATATGCTCTTCTGATCAAAAGGCTAAAACCAGTTCTTAATGTGTAGTAAAAGAAACCAAGTTTCTATGTTCACTATTTCTGTGTCCTTGGCCAATAAGTAGGTCTAGATAACTATATTTTGCTATGTCTGTTTGGATTATAGACATCCATTTGGTTAAATAGCAATCTTTTATAATCAAGCATATGGAGATAGGCAATGGACTAAGATACATTCACGCACAGATCAAAAGAATATGTTTGCAAATCTGCCTACTGAAAAAGATAAACATTAGACAATACTGGGCTATATTCAGCAGCTTGAATGAGGCTGATGGAGTAAACAAAGAGATTTAGGTCTTGACTCTAAATCTGGAAAAAAATAATAACAGTAAACTTGTAGCTTTTAACTGACCTAATATAAGCTTACTTTGGTAAGCCCCCAAAATTAATATCTGTGCCTTCTTTCATGGTGAATTATACAAATGGCAATATTTTTTAATAATAAAATATTTAAGATCACACAAATTGGTTTTTCTAATTAGACACACACACGTGCACATACACACACAGACACACAGACACACAGACACACACACAAAGGCTTCAAAGAAATCCAGATCAGACAGGAACTTGAGGTACTTTTCAATCCTACCACGTTCTGTAACACCTAAGCAAAGATGAGGCACGATTTAACCTCTTCCAGTCAAAAGCCAATGACTACATACCTATTATTATGTAGAGGAACACTGGTGGCATGGTGGTTAAGCATTCAGCTGCTAACCGAAAGGTGGGCGATTTGAACCCACCAGCTGCTCCTCGGGAGAAAGATGTGGCAGTCTGCTTCCATAAAGATTTATAGCCTTGGAAACACTATGGGGCTCTGTCCTACAGGGTTGCTATGAGTCAGAATCGACGACAGTGGGTTTAGTTTTGGGTTTATTATTGTGTGGAAAAAACTTTACTGTAAGAAAATCCCAAAATGACTATCTGAATTTCTGAAACCGATAAATTTGGGTGCTTTCATTCTCTTTTCTATAGGATTCTTCAGTCTACAAAAGATTCACCAGATTTCTTTTGAATAGCTAACTCTCCTAGTGCATTTAAAATGTAATTTTATTTAAAAGCATGGATTTTTACAACTTCTAAGAAGTACATCTGTGCCAGAGAGAGCATGGCTCTGTTGTAATAGTCACAAATATATTTTTCAGTCCAAATCGTGAAAAATATTTAGCCGTTTAACCACTGTAATGAACTGACAGTAAGAAAGGAAGGATGTCCTTGAGGTTGACAGTTACAGGACTGATTCCCTTTATCTACAAATGTGTTTTCTAAAACAACATGCAGAAACATTTTTTGAGGACACTTCAAAATGCATTCGAACAACTGCTGAGCCATTATTATATAGTGAGGACTAAAACTTGGTACTACACATAAAATAATAAAAAGCATTTTCTCTGTGCACTTTAAGGAGTCCAAAGGCAAGGGGGAGTAACAAATAACAGTAATAACAGTAATAGCAGCAAATACATAAATACCACTGACTCTGAGCTAGGAGCTATTCTATTACATACAACAGCTCATTTAATCCTCTCAGCAACCCTATGAGATGGTATTCTTATCATCTCTATTTTACCCATTAAAAAAAAAAGTTGCATTATCTGTGATAAGTACTATAATAGAAGTACGTAAGAGGTACAATGATGGCACGAAGAAGACTATTTTAAAAATCAAGAAGAACTATAATGTCTTTTTTTATCCATTAAAAAAGTACTTTTTGTATTTCCCTAACCTCTATAACAATAAAATATTGTTTACATTATAGCTGTATTCCGTAAGTGCAAATATCTTTTAATGATTGACACTTTATGAGCTTAAAGCAAAGTAAATATTTAAATTATTTGGTTTGAATTAAGTTGTCATGCCATTTGGCTTTAAATAATAAGCAAACTCTAGATTTTAATTTAGATTTGTTTTTGAAAGAGCGTGCGGTGTAAGAAAAGAGGAGAGTGCCCATGTGGGTGACTGCTTCACCTCTCCTAGCAACATCTGGGGTGGGGAGACACTGGTGGTGGAAACCATCCAGACCAGTAAATGCCTCTGCTGATGCAATGGCAGGAAGCAAGAATCCAGTCCACATTTGGAGCTGCCATTCTAGTTCTCAAGAAATGAAGATTTGGGGTCAACAAAACATACATGGTTGTTGAAACTTAGAAAGTGGTACAAACACTCATAAAGAGTGCCTATAACCAGATATCATAAGGCCCTAGAAAACAGTAGCATTTCAGGGTGGGCAAAGAGAAAGGACTCGTATGGGGGATTGTGAAAGAATGGCCAGAGATATAAGGAGGAAAAACGAAAGAGATGGAACATTGGGCACTAGGCAAGAAAAGTGAGTTTCCAGAATCAGAGAGTGGCCCATCTGTCAGTTTGTCCTACCGTGGTGGCTTTCTTATTGCTGTGATGTTGGAAGCTATGTCACCAGTATTTCAAATACCAGCAGGGTCGCCCTTGGTGGACAGGTTTCAGCGGAGCTTCTAGACTAAGACAGACTAGGAAGAAAGGCCTGGTGATCTACCTCCAAACACTAGCCAATAAAAACTCTGGATTACAACAGAACATTGTCCAGTTACCAATGATCATGAAGATGGCACAGGACCAGGCAACATTTTGTTCTGTTATACTTAGGGTCGCCATGAGTCAGAGCCGACTTGAAGGCAACTAACAACAACAGAGTAAAATGCTACAGACGCATCAAGTAGGAAGAAGACTAAAAGCACAGCCATTTGGTTTTGCTAACTCTTTCGTTGGCAAGAACAGTTTGAGTAGAGTCAGGAAGCCAGAGCCAGGCCAGAATCAGTTGACTGGCTGAGTAAAAACAGAGAGAGAATGCTCTCTTAAGAAGTGTGACGGTAAAAGGCGGGACAGAGACTGAACAGTAATTAAAGAGGAAGAAAATAATCATGGGAAATTTCTTAGGACAGCATAGACCTCAAAATGTTAAACAGACTTAACCAACATCATCTTTTAACAAGCAATGTGTGTAGTATAATAGTAGATGTGGTAACACCAGGTCCCTCCACTTGAGCAGTTGCAGTGGGCAGGAAGGAATTTTGCCTCCTTTAACTTGTGGCCACTGAGTGGTGTAATCAACACAACCAACAGCTCCAGGGGAACGCTCCTAACAGTTCTTCTAAGAGTCAAATCACCATAGGAGGTACTCCTCCACAGTTGTTCTGTGTGGTGAGGACAAGCCCACATACCTACATTCTGGAGCTTGCTTGGCCCCAGTCTTTCGGCAGGAATTCACAATTACACTGGCAATAATTCACATTCTTCCAGTTCCAAAATTTATAAACAGGACAAGAGCACAGGCCAAGCACCCTCCAGGTTACATTCTAGTTTGCTGTACAGATTCTCATCCAAAGCAAAGCCTTAAAGCATCACACTTTTAGATGTTCGGCAAGACCTGACTCCTGTTGTTGACCTGTGGTAACACATGGAGAGATCGGAGACCTAACAAACCTTATTGATTCTCAAGGTATATGCTGCAGGGCAACCTCTGGAGTCTATACCATCTGGTCATGTTGACAATTTACTAATTATGGCAATGAAGAATGACGGTGCCAACCTGGGGACAGTCCTTGTTCACAAAACTAAATTGATGGTACATGCAAACTCTATCCCAACATTATTACAATATCTAGCAATCCATGTTGCAAATAACTGGGTTTAAAAAAAAAAAAGAAAGCAATAAACTATCACTCTTGCAACACAGATTGATTTGTGATAAAAAGAAAAAGCACTTCACATCATTCCAAGAGGTTGTCTTGGTCACTTTCCATTGAAAAGCAATTACTTTAAAAGATTATGTAACTATCTTGAAATGTTCTATGCTCCATTAGTTGTGCATTCTACAAACATTTAATGACTCCCCATTATTAGTGTACTGTGCTACTTGGTTGCTTACTCGTACAAAGATGAATAAGACACGGTTCCTGCCCGCAAGTACCCACAGGGTAGAGGGAAGACACCCATGTGTAAACAAAGAATCATACAATGTTGTGTGGGAAGAGCTTCCATAGGGCTAAGCATGACTTAACAGTCAGCCATGTAAATATGGTGGGCAGGAAAGAAGCAATAACAGGCAGAGCATGTCCAAAGCACAAAAGCTTGAAGAAGCACTGCCATCTGAGAAGCTTCAGGGATTTAGGTATGAGGAGGGATCAGAAAACAGACAGGAGAGGAAGGAAAAGTCCACATCAAGAAGAGCCTTTTGTGCCATGCTAAGGAGTCTGCATTTCCTCTTTTAGTCTTTTAGGACTTAAAGCAGATAAGTTCTATAACCAGATTTAATTTTTAAAACATACCCTCTGATAACCATGGGAAGACTAGATCAAAGATGCCAAAGATTCAAAAAGACCCAATTCCAAGCATACAGAATTGATGGATGCTGTCTCACAAACAATTCCCCTATGCGCTGCAATGTGATGGGGCTAAGGTAATGTGAAACCACCTTCTAAACAGCAATGCTCATTTCCCCCCACCAAAAAAAAGGGGGGGGCATCCTTAGGTAAAGATAACAACAGTGATATCTAGTGAATTGCTGGAATTTCTCAGGAGTACAATTTTCCACACTCAGCCTGTCATGGATCAACCAGAAATTCTCTGTAGCCAGCTAATTTGATAAACGTGAACATGGGAGGCTGGGGCAAAGACCAAACACGGTAATTTGCACGAAATGAGCACAAAACTACATTGATTCTATGGTAGCAGGTGACAATAGCAAAGGTTCCAACTCTATACATGAAGAGATGAAATTACGGGTAGCCTTCTGGAAAAAAAAATGGGCCCAGCATATATAGTGAGCAAACAGAAGGTACTTGATAAATGACTGCTCAATAAGCAAACTGAAAAGTTAAAAATGTGAAGCCACAGAGATTATAATGCGGCTTCCTCTATAATGATAAAAATTAATATGCACATCATTATTTCTATAGAACAAAGTTTGCCAACCAGTGTGATTAAATGGAGTTGCCTGGGCAGGGACTGGGGTAGCCAGAACCCCCAAGCCAGTCACCAACAGCTGTGAGCTATTATCCCCAGGTGCTGAGCAAATATTCTCACGTTGTATGTGTGCCACAATGGGAAAAGACAAAAGCAAGCCCTGTGTTGTGACTCTCCCATTGAGTAGGCAGTAACCAGCGTCATCAGACATGCAATAGACAACTGCAGGTGTAACACTTACGGCAAGTGACCAATGTCCAAAAAGTGGCCCGGGTTTGTCAGTATGCAAAAGTACAATCAATAATGGCTTGCTATTCTGGAAAATATCCTCATACTGACAATGACAACTTCACAGAAAATTTTATTGATTTATTTCTTCCCTCAGAAAGGCAATAATTTATGGGGGAAAGAAACCATTATGGCAGATAAAAAACAGCTCAAGGAAAGAAGTCAAAGTTATTTCTTAGTTTTTGAAGTAGGTTCTGCATGAAGTTTAAGTTCCAGCTAATCTCCAAAAAGGTAGTTAAGGCAGCTCCTTCAAACTGTATGGTCCAAATTTTGGATAGGATAGTAATTTTCAGCCCCAAATATGAGGCACCCAAAATGTTGCCACTGAAGCTGTTTTTGCATTTCTTTTTTTCTCCACTAAGAACACAGTAGTGTTACAGGAAAAGACTTCTTCCATGTTTTTCTATTGAGTTCATCTGTGTTTGCCAACATAAGAACATCATCAAAAACGGCAAAGGTTCTGGTAAATAGAGGAAAGCCTTTAGGGACAACTAAAGTGGCGAAGTGGTTAAGCATTTTGTTGTTAACCAAAAGGTCGGCAGTTCAAATCCACCGGCCACTCCTCGGAAACCCTATGGGGCAATTCTGCTCTGTCCTATAGGGTCACTATGAGTCAGAATCCATTCGACAGCAATGGGTTTTTTTTTTAAATAATGAACAAAGACACAATTTCAAATTCCTTTTGGCAAAGAGTAGCATCATTAATGATTGGGTGTTGTTTAGGCAAGGTCTTGTTTAGTAAGGTCACCTCCCCGCCCCCC
>NW_004444080.1:1635675-1675166 GCF_000243295.1 Trichechus manatus latirostris | reverse complement strand
CCCCCCCCCCCGCAAAAAAAGAAAAAGGCTGAAGACAGACCGTACATATGGGTGTTACCTCAGGGTCTCACAAGCAGAATATTATGCTACATTAGCACTAACCACTTTACTGCTCCTCACATAAGGTACATGATTTGATTGATTACTCAAGGTCTTTCATCCTTGTTTTTCCCTTACTAAATTCAGGTTCCTTAAGAATACCTTAAGAAGCCTAGGGTTAGGCTGTTTGAAAAGTACGAATGTTTTGACGCTGATGCCTATTGGAAGCTTTTGGAATCCCGTCTTGCAGTTACTTTACTTGACCTTCACAGCACAGCTGCCAGAATTACATCTGTTGTTTATCAGTGCAAATGGGAGGAATATATAGTTCCACCACTTGGCAAAGGACCTGGGGAGAACACATTTTCGAAGATACTTTTGTACGGAAGCCAAACCCTATCGTTGGCTTATCAATAATTAATACAAGGGGCCATTTACAAGTCAGGTACAAATAAAGCAAAAGCCTGGGGTATCCTACCCCGAGCCTTCTAAACATGACCCAAAACCCAAACTTACTGCCATCGAGTGGATTCCAACTCATAGCAATCCTACTGGGTTTCCAAAGCTGTAGATCTCTACGGAATCAGACTGCCACATCTTTCTCTCCACGGCTGCTGGTGGTTTCGAACTGCCAACCTTTTGGTTAGCAGTCGAGCACCTTAATCACTGAGCCACCAGGGCACCTTCTAAATATGACACTGTTGAAATTAATTCTCATGCAAACAATTAGATCACCAGCTACAAGGAGATAGAACCTGTTCTCCTTATCCTAGTCTTCATTTCATCCTGATGGACTTTGATAGCGCATCGTCAAGACTGTCCTTCTTGCAGAATCTGCACTCCAGTCACACGTGGCTACTAAGCACTTGAAACGTAGTTAGTCCAAACTGAGATGTGTCGTAGTATAAAATACACACTGGATTTCAAAGGCTTAGTTAAAAGAAAAAAAAGTAAAATACCTCCCGAATAATTTTTATATTGATTATATGTTGAAATAATATTTTGGATTACTGGATTAAATAGAATACATTGTTGAAATTAATTTCACTTGTCTTACTCTTTTTAAATGTGCCTTATAGAATATTTAACTATGTGGTTCCCTTATATAATTAGTGTATATATAAATTGTATAGTGTACATATACAATTTATATATATGAGATGTATATCTTAATATATATTTCTCTTTTATTTCTATTAAACAGTGCTGCTCTAGACCCTTGAACCACAGGATGAGGATGGATATAACCTTTGCAGAATGAGCAGAGATTTATCTGCAGATTTATAAAACAGGTATTTCCCATGTTCTGCTGACCTTGTCGCTGATGGCATTTAAAAGTAGCATTCTTCACCAACTGCTCTGACAGGGATCACAATAATACAGGATCCCGGACAGAGCAAAACACAACAAAATGCACAAAAAAAGACCAGATTTTTACTAGTCTGATACAGACTGGAGGAACTCCTGAGACTATGGCCCCCAGACATCCTAACTCAGAACTGAAGCCACTCCTGAAGTCCACTTTTCAGCCGAAGATTAGACAGGCCTATGAAACAAACAATGACACATGTGAGGAACATGCTTCTTAGTTGAATCAACTATATGAGACTGAATGGGTAACACCTGCCCAAAAGCAAAGATAAGAAGCCACGAAGGGACAGGAAAACTGGACGAATGGATACAGGGAACCCAGGGTGGAAAGGGAAAAGGGGAGAGTGCTGACACATTGTGGGGATTGCAACCAATGTCACAAAGCAATTTCTGTATAAATTTCTTTGCACAAAAAGCTCATTTGCGCTTGTAAACTTTCACCTAAAATACAAAAAAAAAAAATTTTAAGTAATATTCTTATCATAAGAGTCTCTTTTAATCACAGATAGAGATGCAGTCTCATTAGTTTAGGCTTTTTCTTGAACCATATTATGTAGTAAATGTAGTTTAGTCAAGAAGTGCCTTTGAAAAGTTTCATCTTGAACATCTCCCAATTATCTAAGGCTTAGAATCTCACCAACTGCTGTCAGATACAACAATACAATTTTACTTTGAAAACCTCAGTTATCTTCCCTGGAATACTGACTTTGTTGGAGATAATGAAACATGAATTTAACTATACCACAAGTTACCAAATGTCCAAACTCACTACAGCAGGGCAAACAGCAAGAGAGGTTATGAGAGGAAATGTCTGGGCCCATAGATTGTCCAGAAAAGAGTTCCTTCATTTATTCGTTTATTCATTAAACAAACATTTATGAAATGTATACCACCCGCCGAGCACACTTCTATTTGTGGTTTTCTATTTTACAGGCTTTATGACGGAAGAGATATACCATTCTCAAAAACGAAGCTATCAGACAGAAACATTTCAAATATTCACCAGCTGCCCGCTCCTCTCTCCTTACTTGGGTTGTTTTTGCTGTTTTGAGGTGGTATGATCATATTCTTACCAGATTTTTGTTTGTTTGGTTGGTTGGTTGGTTTAAAAGATTAAAATTGTGCTGTCTGCTTCGGGTTTCTCAATAGCTTTTTCAAATAACCCTCAGTATTGCCATAAAAATTAAACTAGTAAATAAAAGATTAAGGAAACGTAAAACATCAGCTAGGTTTTTGTTTCTTTGTTTTTGTATTTGCTCCTTGCTTTTCCTGTCTCTCCACTACCCCTAATCTTTCCTTTAAATGAAATGGTTTTAGTGTTTGCTATAAACTAGGTTAACAACCATTATTTTTCTCCACGCTTATATACATGGGACAAAGCTAGGTTTGGGGGAGCCTGGAATTTATCTAATATGGGGGCCCTTGTTAAGAATACAAAATGATGAACGCAAAATTCAGTGTAGGACCTTAAAACAGGCCTGTGCAAGGGAGGGTCCCTAAGTTTAAGCTTTATTAGCTTCATAGTAAATCGTCTCTGCTCATATAACACAAATATCCATAAATACATATATGGAGGTGGATCTTGTTAGTGTTTGTTTTATTTAAAAAGGGGGGGCATATTATAAGCACTCTTCTGCATCTTGCCTTCTTAACAATACATTGTAAAAACCATTCCAAGACAACTGGTAGAGCTCAAATTTGTTTTGTAAATGACCACATAACATTCCATGGTACATGTGTACTACAAGTTATTCAAACTTCCCCCTTACTAGCATGTATTCCCTTTGTTTATGGTTTTTTTATTTGTTTTTGGCTCGGATTTTCTTCCCCCTTGTGTCACAATAACAATGCTTTTATGGTTTAAAAAAAAAAAAAAAACTCCTTGGAGACTTTAATAAAATGTACTGAATTTCTTAATTTGGAGAGAAATGGCAGTTTTATGATATTAAGCCTTTCTACCCAAGAACATAGTATATGTTTTCCCGTTTGGTCACATTCCATCCACAGGGAATTTACAATCCAATAAAGTAAGTGAGGTTTGCACCCAAGTAGCTATAACCAAAAACAAAAACCAAACTCATCATCGAGTTACTTCTGACTCATAGCGACCCTACAGGACAGAGTAGAACTGTCCCATTGGGTTTCCAAGAGCGACTGGTGGATTCGAACTGTCGACCTTTTGGTTAGAAGCCGTAGCCCTTAACCACTACGTCACCAGGGCTCAAATAGCTATAGTGTCAGAAAAACGGGAAGTTCAAATTGTAACACATGAAATTGAGAGTGAAATCTGATCTGCGAGGGATATGAACACACATGAAACAGAGGAGGGGGAAGGTGAAAGGAGATGGGCATCTGGGGGGGAAGGAAGCCCAGCCATGGCATGGGGACATTCAAGAAACAGTAAGAGAGCAGCTCAGCGGGGAAGGAAGAGAGTGCATCCAGTGAAGAAACAGGAGACCAAGCTGGAAAGGTGGGCTGGAGTTCATCCACAGCTAAGAACGCCAGGACCCAGGAGTTTATTCTCATTTCAGCGGGGCAATGGGAGCTACAGCCAGCTTGGGGCCAAGAATGAGATGAGAGCTCTGTTTTAAGATCACTCAGTCAGATGTGTGGAAGACAACCCAAGGGGAGAAGGACTGGGCCCAATTAGAGGGCTGCTACAATAGTCCAGAGGGGAGGAAGTGAGGCCTGAACCAGGGGAGAGGAAGTGAGAACAGAAAGGAAAGGAGACATGTGACACATCTGTAGCACCAGCAACGGGGAATTCAAATACTTATTAGATGAGGGAGGAAAAAGATGTTTCTAGTCTTGAGCCTGGGTGAGTAGTAGGCTGGTGATGCCATTAACACAGAAGAAAAAAGCAGAAGACCATGTCTGGATGATCAGCTATCAGTTTCTTTTCAGATATGTTAAATTTACTATGTAAGTAGAATATTCAAGTAGGTATATCCTAAACTAGAACCCAAACTGTGAGAGTTGCCCTTTGTCTTGATAAGGAGAGTGATAAATTTTATCACTCCTCTGGGGAAACCCAACAAATGAGCTCACTTTAATAAAATGCTGAACCTAGTCACATTCCGCAGGCTTCCATCTTTCAGGAAAAGTTAACTACGTCTAGGTTCCTCCTCAGGCTACTCAGAAGGTGCTCTTCTTCCACATTGCCTTGTAACACAACCTAGCTTGAACAGCCTTTCCCTAAACTCTACATCACAAGCAGGCAAGACAAAGCTATGTAATGGTCCCAGGGGGAAAAGTTCAGCCAACTCTTACAACTAAGTAAATTCAGCCATACTTATAAAGAAAATTTATGCAGTCAATAATGTTATAATGCACAAATCCAGTTTGGTTTTAACCAAAATCTGACTTTTAAAATTAAAAAACCCCATTGCCATCGAGTCTATTCCAACTCATAGCAACCCTATAGGGCAGAGTAGAACTGCCCCATAGGGTTTCCAAGGAGCACCTGGTGCATTCAAACTGTCAACCTTTTGGTTAGTAGCCGCAGCTCTTACCCACTACGCCACTAGGGTTTCCAAATTTTAAAACAGACTTATAAAATTTCAATACCAAACTATATTTTCAAGTTATTTTGACTTATAAACCAAAGGTGGAAAGTGATTGTCAATAAAGGTTTGATAAAGGGATATATAGAGAGACATGGCATTTTCCTAAATTAAAATTTTGGTGACTACTCATTCAAAGACAATAACTAAAGCTGAAAGGGCAAACTTGCAAACTACAGAAAACTCCAGAATGCTTTTATTTAGCAGCCACTCAATCTGTAATACTTAAAAGCTAGGGGAAAAAAAAATTTTATCAAGATAAAATTATATTTTGTAAAAAATTGAAATGTACAAACCTCATAATGTTCATATTCATCCACATCAAATGTCTCAAAGTCAAAAAATCCATGTTGTAATCCCTGAAAGCAGAATTTGAATTAGTTTTGCCACACTAAGTTGGTAACATTTACTAGTCTGTCCTGGCACTCCTGCTCACAAAATGATCCTCACTGACTTGGAGGAGAAAGCTTGAAACTTTTGATTTTTAATGCACATCCAGAAATTATCTTATAATGCTAGTAATTTTGCTTTGAGACTCTCTTACAAATAAGACTGAACACTTATGAAATTATGCCCCACAGATATATCTAGAATTCTGATTTAGACTAATTTTATATGTAAAAATAATTATATAAATGGAACATACTAGCAAATTTATAGTCAAAAACTGTTGGTGATTGTGCAATTAATTCATATCTAACTATGGCAGAAGACAGGAGAAGAAAAATCAATTATTCTTAGGAGGTTTTGTTTTCCTTTTATCAGTAATGAGATATTTAGTAAAGAGGGCATTTTTAATTAACAGGCCCTTACTGTTTCCTAAAACTCTACTTTGGGAGAATGTGTTTCATGGTGATAGTTTCTGACAAAGTGAAAGTGTGCTTGGCTGCTGCTACAATTTAGAAGGAAGAACTGTTATTTTTAACAACACAAAGAAAAACTTCATACTTCTTTTTGTAATGTAATGACTTAGAACTTTTAAAAATTATCCAGCTTGCTCAGATCTAATATATTGAAGAGGACAAAGAGACTTTTATTTCATAAACTGTGAAGCTATACAGATCACAAAAGAATACAAAACCATAAGTACTTTTAAAAATTACATGACAGAGTCATTAAAAATAGAAGAAACTATTAAGCCAAGCTCCAGCAGATCTATCTTTGAAAATACTCTCAAGGCCAGTGTTTTTCAAAATACGGACCACCTACATCAGAAGCACTTAGGGTAACTATTAAAAATACAGATTCCTAAACCCTATCCCACAACTACTAAATTAGAATCTCTGGGGGTGGGTCTCAGGATCAGCATTTTTCACAAGACTTCCTAGGTGATTTTTATGTGCTAAATTCTGACAACATTGGTTAAGCTAGCCCCTATAGAATAATCAGAACAAGTTATTTAAATTATTTCACCTTTAAACAAAGCAGCTTAGTTCATCCATAGGCACCATTTCAAAGAAAATAGTGAGAAAAAAATACTAACTGAACTATCTACCTGTCTTCTTTTCTCTTTATTTAAAGTGTGTTTTGTTTTCACCAAATATGAACTATGCTTATGACAATGTGAATACATCAAAATCAGAAAGATATGCTTCCAAAAAAGGTAAAAATGTGGCCATACTCCATGTACATTCTTAGGAAGCTACCTGTTGCTACGAAAAGAAGCCAGAACACAGCACATCATATAAAAGAACATAAAGTACAGGCAACGTACCTCAGTTACTGAAAAACATGTTGAAGGTGCTAATATCAGGTCACCTAAATTTTCATCTATATTTGGGCAAAATAAACCCCAACATCTGGCAAAACAGTAAGTTTACAGAAGCCCTTATGAACAAAGTCACACCTTTCCTTTACAACAGGAAGGATGTCATAAATTTCAGTATCAAATTACCAGTTACCATAGTAACAGGCAGGCTATTCTACTGTGAACTCTTTCTGAATTTCACATTGTGTTATAAAAGATATGGCCTATGTCCAAGGTGAGGAAAGCTAAAATAATGATAATAGTGACAGTAAATAAATTATACATACATTTTCCCCCTCAGGCATATTTTTTTAAATGTTGTTAACTGTGGCTTATGTATTGGGTAATATCTCTATAAAGGTCCTTAACCGGCCTACATGCTGGTAATCTTGTTTGCAGAGAGTGGGCTACAGTATCTTTATGGTTTAAGCAAAAGGGAAGATACCTGAAACTACTTTAAAGGTTTTATAGGGTTTAAATCCATTTTGAAATGAAATACCAAAATCAGAAACACATAAACATAAAGCAGGTAGCACATTTACCATACCAATTTTCTCAACTCAAAACATAGTAAAATCAGTTATATTACATCAGAGGGAAAAAAAAAAAAAAGAACTAGAATCACTACTGATACTATATTTATAATCCACAGTGATCTTTGCCAATGGGTTATGTAATATGTACACTCCTGACAGATAACAAACCATGGCTTATGTTTAAAATGGAATTATGTGCTTTAAACAAATCACAGTCTAGCTTGCATGACTTTTCAGATTGTAAATTAATATTTCTAAAACATATCTCAAAAGTTCTCAGGGATCTTTTGGACAAACTTCTTTATTTTATATATAAATAACTAAACAACTATGACCTGATTTTCAAACTACACCATGCATCAAATCACCTGGAGGCATTATTCAGAGTTTCTGTTCAGTAGGTCTGGGGTAGGGCCAGGGAATTGCATTTCCAAGTCTGTACACTTTGAGAACCACTGATTTATGATATACCTTTATATGATATCAGAAAGAACTCTGGATTGAATCAGGAAATTTGAGCTAGAATTAGCTCTCCTAATAACTCCCTGCCACCTTGAGAGAATGACTTAACCTCTCTGGGCTTGTTTTCTCATCTGTAAAAAGAGGATAATAATATCTGACCTACGTAATATTTCATGGGCCTGTAATAATATCCAATTAGAAAACTAATGTAGAAACGTTCTCCTCCACACCAACAGAGGAGAGCAGTGGCTTAGATAATTTCCTGTCTCCTCCCACACCTAGACCTAGCCTGATAATGAAGCTAAAAGATGGCAAAGCAATGTCACACCACAGCAGCAGATAGCAGAGGTGATAAACCTGCCCCAGAACACAAAGAATTTAAATGAGACAGGGCTTCCACAAGGAGTCACAAAGTTACCCCGTGTTTGCCCTACAGTCTATATTTTACAAATCCATCATCGTTCAAGAAGTGAAGAGCCTTTTGCTTATGGGCTCACCTCTCTTCTATCTAACAACAAACGAGGATGTTAAGATTATTCCTTTTTCATATTTTTAAACTCCTGTGTCAACTACAGCAAGGAGAATTGTCATTACCTTTCGGATTCCCTGCAAACAGTCGAGGATGGTGAGATTGTAAGTGCAATTTCCAAAGGAAGCATCCCTATAAACAGAAATAAATTTAATATTAAAAACTTGCATTTGGAATATTTAAATAGTAAAACACCAAAGTCAGCTGGAGGCATGCTTGTTTGGCTTCACAGCTGCCAACATGGTAAACTTAGGTAACCTGGCAGATGCTACCAGTTCACTCCTGAAGCTTAAATGAATGAAGCACTTCTGAAATTGCTTTAATCCAATAGGCAGAATTAATAAGAAAGCAAATTTAAGAGCCTGAACACTGGAGTCAGATTGCCTTGGTTCAAATTCCAATTCTGCCCTGTACTAGCTAAGATCTTGAGCAAGTTATTTTACTTCTTGGTTCCCTCAGCTGTAAAATAAAATTAATAAAGTAATTACCATTCATAAGGTTGTTACCAGATTACATAAAACAATATGCAAAGTCCTTAGTATAGTATCTGACATAGGAAGCACTTCAAAAATATGACTATTGTCACACTGTTTCATTAGGTAAAACATTCATCGTCACGAGAGGTATTCCAACAGACGAACGAGCACCTGTCATAGGAATATAGTGAATACAAGCATAAAAAGGTAAGCAGGACAATGTTATGCAGGTCAACAGCAGTCGTTTTCATGGATTAAATGTTCCCCTCTCTCCAGTAAAAAAATTTAAATAAATAAATAAATAGGAAAATGCAGTCACACTTCCAAACAATCTCCTCTCAGCATCACTGGGGTCTGTGAGAGCTTCTATTGCATCATGAAGTACTCCATCAAAAGGAGTGGGAGCCTACTGCACCGAAAATTGAGTGCTTCATACTTTATTTAAGTTTTTAGAGCAACTTAGCAGACCTGCTTTAGGCAACATAAAACTAAAGTATCAAGTTCAGGTCAGTTAAGCAAGAACTGGCACCAGAGCTTTAACACTAGCAATGTTCCAAGGTGTCCAAGGCAGGAAACTTGACCTCAGGCTCTCAGTCTCTGCCCAGCCTCCACTGCTGACCCAACGACACAGAGCTGTCAGGGACCTGCCGTGACAAAGCCAAATGTGCCACAGGCAGCCCAAGGGCAGCAGGGTGGGGGTGCCAGACTACGCCCTGCCTACAGAAATCAACCTTAAAGGGTTTTAACACATAATTAACATAAATGTAAGTTTTCTATCTCCAACTATTCCAGTGTAACCTGAACCTGTGGCTGTTAAGCCATGAACTGAAATGTAACTTCAGCATCACTGAGTTGCAGTATCCTGACAGCCTAATATAAAAATAGTAAGTTAGCAAAGCAACTTAACAGAAATTTCTTAAGGCCTGAAACTTCAACGTTAACCTATGTAAATACGAGGGGTTATTCCGGATATTGAAGCCTGATTTCAAGTGTTCTCTTTTAAAATGCCATGTAAACTCATTTTCAAATTTCTTGTGAAGATGGAAATCATATATTAAGAAGCAAAATTTTAACAGACAAAACTGGAGAAAAGAATAGCTGGGCATCTAAGATAAAATGCTAGGTTCTATAAATAACCACACATTCCTCTGTAGGCACTTATCTCTTTGGAGCAAGGATTCAGAAACTTTTTTGTGTCACAGACCCCTCCAACAATGAAGTTTGTGGACTCCTTTACTCAGAACCGAGCCCTGGTGGCGCAGTGGTTAACAGCTATGGTGAGCTACGGCTGCTAACCAAAAGGTCTGCAGTTCAAATCTACCAGCCGCTGCTCGGAAACCCTATGGGGCAGTTCTACTTTGTCCTATAGGGTCGCTATGAGTTGGAATTGACTCCATGGCAACAGGTTTGCTTTTTTTGGTTTTACTCAGAACAATGTTTTAAAATGCATAAAATATACAGGATTAACAGAACTCTGATTCAGTTAAATTTAAATACAGTTATCAAAATATATTTTAAAATTACAATACAGCAGTATGTACTTTTTTATTAATATATAACAAGATCTACTGGTAGGTCTAACTGCTATAATTCTGAAGAAGGAAGGAACATAAGTAATATTTTTATGTGTAACAACTGTAATGTGATATAAAAATGCCTATGATTTCTATTGTGACCATCAAGTATATTGCTAATACTATTACTTCCAACATTTATAATCTAATGCAATGTTGTAAGTTATAAGATTAGTGAAAATACAGATTTTTGTTTTTCTTATCTAAATTCACGGACTCTTTGAATTCTCTCCACAGACCCCAGATTAAACACTGTTTTGGTTAAAAATTAAGGCAGAAAAAAAAAAAAAACCTTCTTTGTATTTTTCTTTTTGTCATCTTTTTTTTTTTTTTTACTTCTTTGTATTTAAAAAGAGTAAAAAAAGATATGACAATTGGAGGTACCCCTTATTCCCTTAAATATATCTTCCCACCCACAGACTCAGCTAAATAATTTCACAAATATGAGTTACCAGAGAAAGCTACAGACTTAGTCTTTCGGAAAGTCTGCAAAGTATGGCAAGACTTTCATGACATCTCTTATTCTTTTACAGCCACAATTTTTATCAGTGACTGAAAAGAGACCTATGACGACTTGGTGAACTTTCTTCAACCGCATTGTTATATAAAATGGAGGTTAGGAGATAGGAAAACACCAGGCTCTATTAACCTCAAAAGTCCCTTCCCACTCTTTATCATTATTCAACACTATTATTATTTCTTTCCTGTCCATATCTCTCTCTGGGATTCTTTGCAACATAATTTAAACATTTTCAGATCTCTGTCATCTTTAAAATGAACAAACAAACCACCCAAACTGAATACTCTCTTCTCTTCGTTCCTGGGTTTTCCTTTTACCTCTCCAACCACTACTCCTTCCCAATTTCCTTTGAAAAGTCATCCTTCTCCTAATAATCTTTAAACATTAGAGATCCTTACGGTTCAATCCTAGTCCAGATTCTTCTCACTCTATACTCTCTCCCTAGACCAGTGGTTCTCAAACTAACCCAGATGGTTCATTAAAACACAGATTACTGGGTCCCTTCCCCAGAGTTTCTGATTCAGTGAACCTGCGGGAGGAGGGAAACCTGAGAATTTGCATTTCTAACAAGTTCCCAGGTGATACTAATGCTGATGCTGCTGTTCCAGGGACCACATTTTGTGAACCACTGCCCTAGACAATCTCATCTACGTAGATTATCATCTGCCAGTCACCCTCAAATTTAATTCTTCAGCACAAACCCCTTCTTAAAACTCCAAAATAGTATAAGCCAACTACCTACATGGCATTTCCACTTGGGTGCCTTAAAGGAATCTCAAACTCTCTGTGTAAGAAGAAACTTGAATCTGCCCTCATCCCCCTCCAGAATAAGAATAATGTGGTTCTCCAGCACTTCTTATCTCTGTAAAAGACACAGCTTCCACAATTGTCCAAGCCAGACCGTGAAGTCCCTTCATCTGTCTCATTCCCCTTACTCTATCCTTTACTATGTTCCATTGTTTTTTCCTCTTAAATTATCTTGAATCCATTTATTTCTCTCCAACTCCACTGCCACCTCTGATGTAGACTACGGCAATAGTCAGCCTACACCTACTCTTAGTCTTTCTAATCAATTTTCTTCACTGTAGCCAGAGCGCCATTTAAAAAAAAAGAACAAAAGCAAAAAAACAAATCTGATCTGGTTACTCATCAGCTGCAACCCTTCATTAACTTCCCACTGCTCTCAAAGTAAAGCTCAAATCCTCAGTAGGGCTACAAGACACTGTGGTTATCTGGCCCTGCCTGCCTCTCCCCTCACTCACTCTCTGTGCCCAATCACAATAGTCCTCCCCGAGCCCCTCAGACGGGCTGTTCTGCTCTCACCACAGAACCGTAGTCACATCTGCCTGGAATGTTCTTTCTTCCTACTCACCTTTGCCTAGGTAGTTCCTACTCATCCTTCAGATCTCAGCTCAAAGATTACTTCTCTCAGGTGAAAATCCCCAACCTTAACAATAGCTAGATGAGATCCCCAAGCTTCTTTTTCACTGAACTTTCTACAGTTTGAAATTATATCCTGGCATGCTTATTTGATTCTCTGTTTCTGTAATAGGCTCAAAGAAGGTAGGATCGATACATTTTCTACTACCACTGTCCCCCCAGCACCTAATACAGTGCCTGGCACAAAATAATGAATGTTTGTAGGTAATTTTTAAATTAAGTAAAGAAGTCGCTCATCCCAAGAAAATATTCTATGACCACTTTTGTTAACCAAGTAGCCTAATACCTCAATCCTCACTAACAAGAAAAGCTTTTTTTCACATTAACCCAAAATCCCTTCTGTCCATTTAAGATCATTTCCTTCTATTCTCTTCTCCAAAAGGTATATTAATTGAACAAGGCTAAAAGCAGTGATACTCAAAGTAGTTTTCTCTTCCTTTGCCAAATGCTATTAAACAGAGTTTTATTTTAACCCAGACACTTTAAGACAGGCTACGGTTTTTAGGATTTAAATCACTGTACCAATGTGCTAGAATAGATGTTTCAAAAAGTTTTAAACTGTCACAGTTTTTATTGCAGTTACAGTTCCCAGGTGCTTATTTTAACTCTGGGTTTGCTCATTCATTCATTCATGTTTTTTGAGCCAAACATTTACTGAGTTGAATAAAAGGACATGTTGTATTTCTCCACCTGTCTCATAAAGGAACACTGAAATCCCATACATTTCCACTGAGAGGAAATTTTGCACACTCCTTGCTGCCTGAGAGAACTACAGATTTTGTCTTTACCAGTCATGATAGTTTTACCATGTATTGCATTACTCTCTTAAACAGGTAAATACAGGATGCTCTTCATTCAGGAGATAAGGTAATACCCAAACAAACACCCAGGGTTTCTAATCATTCACCTCTCCTGAAGAATAAATCACGTGTCTCTAACCCCCAGTACAGAAGACTTGAGACATCCAAATACAAATTTAGCTCAACCTCATGCTTGACCATCTAAACAGGGATGAGTTATCCAATAAGCAAGGGAAGCCTAAGAAATTGTTCACTACAGATTAGTAAGTAAGCACAAGTAGCCCGTGCTTCCCTTGCTTACGTGGTCAACTGCCCTGTCAGCGATTATAAATTTGAAAAGAGGCTTTGATTCTGTAGGAAGGTGCTGTGGGTTGGGAGGGGAACAGATGCCAGCCATACCTAGAAGCAGAACCTTTGATGTGGTGGAAAAATGTGAAATTTTTCACTACAGATGATCTGGTAAGCAAAGTAAGCACCATGCTTACCTTGCCTATTGGATAATCTGCCTCTGCATCTAAACTCCATTCATCCTGGCAATTCTATTATTCTAAATGTGACTTGTGGATAAGTAGTCAGCTGAACCATAAAGGTATCATGAAGTAATTACAAAAATCCACGTAACTATGACTTTGGGGGGCACAGGGAGTTGCAGTCAATAAATATTTGTTGGGTAAAAAACTAAATGAATGAATATTTGAGTAGAAGGAGTAATTGGGATTTTTGTGTTTATGTTTTTGTATTTATTTTGCAGAGAAGCAGTAGAAGAAAAACTCAGTTTAGGAAAACTAGAATCACCACCCACAATTAAACACTAACAGAAAGGGCTGACTCACCAGTGTCCTAGAGCTGGGTTGTACAGGCTCTCAAGAGTTGGCTGTTAAATGTTCAGAAATTCTGAAAGCCCAAATCAGCCATGGTGGGAGTATTTATACCACAGAAATCAGCAAACGCTTTTCACTTAGAGAGCCAGTTTACCAACACACCACTGTTTGTAATCAAGAGTCTAAGAAATCATTCAGAATGAAGCAACCTGGTAAATACTAATAATGAGGAGATGAAACCAGAGATGGAGAATATATTTACATAAAACAATGAAAAAGCATTTCTGGAAATAAGGTTGTTCAAAATGAAGAAAGAACGAAGAAGAGAGGCACAATGTTTACAGTGTGGAGACTACACTAAAGAATAAAAAAAGAATTAATGGTAAATGGAGTAAGAGGTATTAGGAATGATCATGATCTACGTATGTTCTGATTCCATCTATCTCTGTAAATTCTCAGAATAACTAGTTGGGAGGAGTATAAATATCTGCAGAGCAATGGGTTGGAAAGGATCTCAAAAAGTCATCAAAGCAAACTTCCAAGCACTGAACTGAATCCCATCTGCAGAACCACCACAAGACCATGAGCGTCTGAAGAACAGAGAATATGTCCTTTATGTTTGTATGCCCAGAGTGCAGTACTATGCTGTAGATGCTGTGGAATGAATGAAGAAAGGAATGATCATTACCAGGAGGCCATTCAACTTATGGCTGAACATCTTTAATGGCTGGGATCTCTTGACCTATCAAAGCAAAAACTACATAAAGCAATCTTTAATCATATGCTATGTGCAATTGCAAAATCATACCCTAGACCATCACTGTCCAATGGGAATATAATGTCAGCCACAAATCAGAGCCATATATGTAATTTAAAATTTTCTCATAACCATATTAAAAAATAAGCAAGTGAAATTAATTTTAATAGTTTGTTTAATCCAATATATGCAAAATACGGTCCTTTCAACATGTAAGCAACATAAATAATTATAAATAAGATATTTTACATTCTTTTTTCATACTAAATCTTTGAAATCCAATTTGTATTTTAAACTTACAGTCTATCTCAATTCGGACAAGCCAAATTTCAAATGCTCAAAAGCATATTTAGCTAGTAACTACCATACTACACAGCTCAGCCCTAGACTATGTTGTATATATATATACTTGGGAACTAGATAAAATATTTGACACAATTGTCCAACATATACTCTGGCTTCCAGTCTCTGAACAAATCCATGACATATAGTTACCAGATATAGGGAAAAGAAAGAGTTGATTGCTTATATCATTTAAGCCTAAAAGATGAAAATGCATTTGATGAGAATTAGTGGGGAGAAGAAAGTTGTAGTCAATTCTTTAAAAGCAAAACCAAAGGGCATTATGGGGCAGGGCTAAAAGCTGAACAGGACCAGTACTTAACAAAAAACAGATCACAGGATCTCTTCCTCTTCAGATTTAACATATAGCTACACACTAATGGCTTTGCTCATCTAAAGAAACAGAGATGTGTAAAAAATGAATTCTTTACAACCATTAAAAAAATGCAAAAACACAGAAACCTGTAAAAACGGCATAGGGGTGGTGTCTGACCTCCTCTAACTTTACAAGGGGAAAGAAGAACCAAGATCAACAGCTCAAGGCTGATTCCCATGAGATGGATGTCAGACACACATCCTCTCTCCACCATTCCTACCAATTCTGACACCAACTGTCCCTTCCACAGCACTCTACTGGGTTCAATAATTCACTGCAATGGCCACACAGAACTCACAGACCAAATTCACAATTATGGGATTAGGGAAGTAACAGTTACAATTCAGGCTCAGGAACACTCAGGATACAGTTCTTCCATCAGGATAGCCTCTTCCCAGCTGTGCTCAAAGGCACACCTCTCCCCGGCCCTAGGCCTCTGCCCAAAGGCACTCAGCTTTCTCCTTCCATGGACCTGGAAGCCTACTGTGCAGTCTTCTGCTGCCAGGTCTCTGCTGCTGATCTCTCCTTCCTTGGTAGTGGTGGGCTCTTCCCTCTGCTCTGGAATTGGCTCTCTTTTAAGGCAAAACTGACCAATCCCCTTGGTGGGCCACAATTACCCTATCACACAGTCTTGCCCAATCACTTGGATGGGAGTTACAAGACCATGGCTAGAAAGGAAGGCCACACACAAAAGTAATTAATTGCACCGCAAATGGTTATGGTATAATCTTAAATAAAGAACAGGCAACAAATTAAAAAAAAAAGAATTCTGAATCATGGCTTAAAAGGCTAGTCACATAAAGTCTGCAGAACAGAATAAGTCTAAAACTAGCAATAACAGGCACCAGAAAAACAGACCAAAGGCCTTTTATCAACATCTGAGTGTCACTCACTTAGCCACATTCATTTTGGTTTAAAAACAAAAATAATGGCAATTTATCTTGAACTCTGGTAGAGGGGAAAAAAGTGCCTCATTTAATAGGCATTCAACAAAATAATTATTACTATGTTCATTAAAGTGATTGCAATCCTATTCCAAACAATCTTTGTCAACTAAGTCTGGCTTTTGGAAGTATACTATAAAAAGTACAAAAAGTTTGGCAGTGACCTTACTACAGAAAGTTTGCTAACACTCATCTAGGACCACACAAATAGAAATAACAAAAAACTGGTGTGAGTCAATTTTCACAACGCAAATCACTGAACCACTGTCTTGTTCCAGCTGATAAAAAAAATAGATGTAACTCACCTCTTGATTGTATTTAATGGGTCACAGAGACCCTGACAGTTGTTTCTGTTCTCAGAGCCTGTATAAAAAACCCGTTGCCACTGAGTCAATTCCGACTCATAGCGACCCTCTAGGACAGAGGAGAATTGCCCCACAGTGTTTCCTAGCCTGTAACCTTTACAGAAACAGACTGCCACATCTTTCTCCCCACAGAGCAGCTGGTAGGTCTGAAATGCCAACCTCCCAGTTAGCAGCTGAGCACTTAACCACTGTGCCACCAGGGCTCCTTCAGATCCTGTATAAATCAAAGGAAACCGACTGCGGTCAAGTCAATTCCAACTCATAGCGACCCTATAGGACAGAGTAGAACTGCCCCATCGGGTTTCCAAGAAGTGGCTGGTGGATTCGAACTACCGACTTTTTGGTTATCAGCCAAGCTCTAAACCACGAGGGCTCTCAGATCCTGTATACTGGTGTTTGTTTACCACTTTAACAAGAAAAATCTGAGAAAGACTCTACTTTTCATGTTGATCCAGGTTACTCAATATGTCCCAGCTGTTGAGAATGGACTCGACAGTCGGGACATCAATAAATTACCCCTATTTGATAAACCAGAGTCCCTGGGTGTTGCAAACGGTTAGCACACTCAGCTGCTAACCAAAAGGTTGGAGGTGCAAGTTCACTCGAAGGCACTTCAAAAAGAAAAGACTGGCAGTCTACTTCTAAAAAATCATCCATTGCAAACCCTATGGAGCACAGTTCACCATGAGTTGTAATCAAATCAACGACAGCTGGTTTTATTGGATAAACCATATATTTCCAACACTCAGTAAACTGGCACATCCTCACTATTCTAAACTAATGCAGACTCTTTTCCATTATACCAAGCATCAAAAGCAAAGGTTATTAAGCTCCATGGTGCAGAGCTGACCTCAAAGAACGGAGAAGAAGAGAGGCAGTCACTACAACAAAAACTTGACAATGAAAGGAAGTTATCTACAGAAGTCTTAAGACGGCATAAAAGATTTTTTTTTTCCATACTTCTGATACTCAACAGAAAAACATGGTAAGGAGAGCTTTCCCTTTGAAATACAAAGCTAATTATTAAATAAACTTTGCTGAAAATCACAATACCATAATTAACCTAACAACTATCTGGTTCAACATTTCATGTAGAGATAAGTTTTATAATTACATCTACCAGCACATGTTTGCTTTAGAAGAAAGGAGGTAGCTGATGCCAAGTTCTAAGTGATTGACCCTTTAAGCCTTTGCTAAGAGACAAGTTCTGGCATGCCCAGAAGATCTCAAATAATTGCTTTTGAGATTCCCCATTAGGTAAGACTCACCCATGTTAAAACATAGTTCAGCAACAAAGATATCACTAGGGGTCATCGTCATCCTCAAAACACAACAAACACCTCCCTTAATACAAACCGTACAGATTCATTTTAATGATGAATATTATTAAAGGATTGCCAATGGGAGGTTCATGCATCCTCTGTTAAAGAAGATTTTTCTGGCCTCACACCTGCTCTGAGAGAAAACTTGCATATTCCTGTTCCTATATAGACAAAATACCACAATATGATAAGTGGTCTATCACACAGACTCTCAGGAAGCAACGCAAAAACAGTTCCACAAATGGCAGCGTATCATTCTAACTCTAAGAGATCTTCGGTGTTCCGCATGGGTATGGATCAAGAAATGTATATATGACCAACGACCGCCTTGACAGGGATCACAACAGAGTGTCCCGGACAAAGCAGGAGAAAAACGTAGAACAGAACTCGTATTCACGTAAAAAGACTAGACTTACTGGTCTGACAGAGACTGGTGGAACCCCCGAAACTATGGCCCCTGGATGCTCTGCTAACCCAGAACTGAAACTGTTCCCGAAGCCCACTTTTCAGACAAAGATTAGACAGGCCTATAAAACAAAAAATAACACACGTGAGGAAAGTGCTTCTTAATTCAATCAAATACACAAGACCAAATGGGCAGCTGCTGTCCAAAAGCAGGAGGAGAAGACAGGAAGGGACAGGAACAGGACAAATGGACACAGGGAACTCAGGGTGGAAAAGGGGAGCATACTGTCACATTCTGGGGATTGCAACTAATATCACAAAACAATATGTGTATAAATTTTTGAATGAGAAATTAACTTTAGCTGTAAATTTTCACCTAAAGCACAATAGAACAAGAAACGTATATATGAGTGTTTCAGAACACTAGTTCTGCTGGAAGTTAACAGAAATGGGGCAGGGGGTGTTGGAATGTTTCAGGATGAAGTACTTTGGAAAATTCTGAGTTAAACAGACTATTTTATTACTCCAAACCATTCAGAATCTTTAGAATGGGAATGTCCTTACAAATCTCCAAGGAGATCTCTGAACTTTTTGTTTTTGTGCTTAAAAAAATTGTAAAATATTTCCAACAGTCAGAAAAGTACAAAATAAAGCAAAACCGACACCTATATACCCTACACCAAATGTAGACAGGTATCAGTGGTTTACCATATTTGGTTTTAATTTCTCTTAAAAAATAACAAAAGAAAGACCATCATACGGATACAGGTAAAGCCTCTTTCCCCCATATGCCTTCCTCCCTTCTCACAGGTGAATGCTGTCCTCTGTGTGTTCATGAGCTAAGTATGATTTTATTTTGTGCATTTACAAAAATTTATATACTTGTTACTATCCATATATATCCTTTTGTTACTTTTTTTTCTTTTCCACGCAATATTATGTTTTGAGGATTTATCCATTCTAATCTATGTAAATCTAGTTCACTCATTTTAACTTCTGTTTAATACTTCATTGTATACATAACCAATGTTTACCCATTTCCCCAATTAGAGGCCATTTTTTATCAACATTTTTGCTGTTGTAAATAATACTCAGGGAACAATCTTGAATATGCGAACATGTGCAAGAAATCTGTAGGGTATCACCTAGAAGTGGAATTGCTGGATGGTTTATAGAATACGAGCAATTTCAGCTTTTACAGGAATTGCCAAATTGCTCACCAAAGTGATTGTAGCAATTTACTCCCAATTAGCTACGTATAGGAGTTTCTGTTTCTCCACATTCTTGCCAACATTTGGTGTTACCAGACTTATCAGCGTTTGTCGATTGATGGATGTGAAATGGTATATCATTGTGGTTTTACAGGTAGTTCCCGACTTACGACATATTCAAGTTATGACTAACCACACTTATAGCAGTCCCTTTTTTTACACATCTTATCGTTAGTAATATGTACTACGTACAGTGTTGCAGCACATAATTTGCTGATGTTCTCATTCTCAAATGTTTACTCACAGATGTACAATTTTATGATTTACTGTGCAAAACACTGCTATATAGATTTAGTTTTCTAAACTAAATCAGGTGCTTCAGTTGCTTGAAACCATGGACACAAATGCTGATCTCTTTGCTCAAGTCAATAGGCAGATTCAGGAAGAAATGAGATGTTACCGTGAATTATATAAAGAAAAAAAAAAGGACCATACAGATAACTCTCACTAATTTTCTGACTAGAAACGCCATCCCCATTCCCAAGGATAATCCAGATGATACAGAATCTTCCAAAGGTGGAGTTATTACCACAACTTACAAAATGCCGGTGTTGTCCAACTCTTCTTCATTGTTGGAGTACATTTTTATAATTTGTGTATTTTTTATGTATGTATTATTAAAATATATCTGTAATTTTACATGCAAGTTTCCAACCCCCAAAGACAATTAAAAATTGGATTTATAAAGATACTGATAATAAAAGGCAATAATAATGAAAACTAAAAAAAAAAAACAATGAAGTATTCAACTTACGACTGAGTCGTTGGAACAGAACCCTGTCGTAAGTCAGAGACTGTTTTTTGTTTCCCCTCATCACAGGTACTTTGTGTTTTTCCCCTGATTACGGGTGTGGATGAGCATCTTCCCATGTCTTTATCAGCCACTGGGTTTCCCTGCCTGAACTGCCTGTTCCCGTCCTTTGTTCTCTTTTCTATTGGGTCGTTTAGTTTTTCTTATTTGTAAATTGTCTCTAGTCTCTAGCAAGATGCCATAAAACATTCTCTTTTGTTTTCTTTCACATTTCACAGTTTTGCATTTCACATTTGGGTCTTTAATCCGTCTGGAATTTTTTGTGTGTTTGCAATGAGGTAGATATCTAATTTTATCTTTTTAGTCACTTATTTTTTACTGTTAGTGGCACAAGCTGGGACAAAGGAGTTTTGATATGTGTTCCCTATTACTACCACAACATGCTCAAGTTTACTCCAGGTTTTTAAAAGATCTTCACTTACAAAACGTTCTCTTCCAACACTGTTATAAAAGACAGCCTTCCTCAGGTGTAAGCCAGATCTGTGTGCTAAATAGTAGACTTAGGGTACCTACTAAATATGAGCTCCTGGAAGGTATTTAGAGGGTCTTATTCTACTATCCTTGGTACATTACTGAAATCTAACAAATCTCAACACGGCTAGCTCATAAATCACGTGCTCCTGGTGCTTAAATTGTTGGGAGAAAAAAGGAGCCAAGGGAAAATTTCATTCTAAAAAGGGAAAAGCTATTTTATCCCTACTAAACCCGTGGCCATCGAGTCAATTCCGACTCATGGCGACCCTATAGGCCAAAGTAGAACTGCCCCATAGGGTTCCCCAGGAGCAGCTGGTGGATTTGAACTGACCACCTTTTGGTTAGCAGCCGAGTTCTTAACCACAGTGCCACCAGGGGTCCTTATCCCTACTAGACAGAAAAAATATCCTGTAAAAATGAAATACTAAAAACTATTATCTCATTTCATTCCATATGACACCATGGTTACAGTCTTAAGACAATCAAAAGAACACAATCATCCAACTGCAGAGTAGCAAGATCTCTAGCAAAGTGCTACAGCCCAAGTCTCACAAGCAGTTATACCTGAATGGAAGGTAGGGACAATTTGAGCCAGACAGGAGCAGTCTGTAGGCTTCTTCTGGAGTCTTCTTTAAATAGATTACCTAAGAGAGATATAAAAAAGCAACATTTAGAACACTACCAAAGAATGACACAAAACTAATTTAATTACTCACCAAATTTGCATTTCAAGTCTTCCACTTTCAGTGACAAGCATTACGGTGATAATGTTGATTTCTGACACCAAACTGGCAAAATTTCCTTTTCAGCTTGAAGCTGGGCAGCAGCCTTTGGTTTAAAGATGGGGTAAGAGCTCTGAGACAGAAGGCAGATCCATAAAAAGGCCATCCAGAGGCTGTTTACAAGGATGCACCAAACAGATACAACAGCAGGGAAAAGGGAACAGAATAATTCTACCTCCATTACTGTACTATGTGCTCACTGAAGACCAAAACAAGCCTCTTTGTCATTCATAAAAGATCTGCAGTGAAGTCATTTGGTGCCTGGTGAAATCTGAAAGACATGTCACAGTGAGCACAATTCCCCCTGGGAGATCTTTTGAGTTCTCTGCTCTGAGCAAAGCCAGCACTGCTCTCTAAACACTCAATAAAATTACAATGAAACAGGTGAAGATGCGTAAGAGCACTGGAAAACAGATTGGCTTGGCTCTTGATATTAGGAATACTTAAATCCTTCTGGTCCAGCATGATAAATTAATCTTAAACAAAAAGGAGCTCTTCAGACCAGTAAACAACTTCTATTTAACCAACAAATATTTATTGGCCACATACTATATGCCAGGCACTGTATTAGGCACCAATGCCTCTGTTACAGAATTTACATTCCAGTAGGGCAAAGACAATAATTGATGGAAATAAATACAGTCTAAAAAAAAGAAATAAACAGGGTCATGGGAAGAGAATAGAAAGCGGCTACTTGCAGTCAGGGAGGGGGTCCCAGCGTAACACTTAGGGTGAGATCTGCAGAGGAAGAGCCATGGGAAGAGCTAAGTGAAGAGGAGAAAGGGCTTTCTGAGAATTGGGAAGAGTGAGGGTCCTTGAGGCTGAATAGAGTTTGGTGAGTTGGACAGGGAAAAGGCCAGTGGGGCTACTGCAGGGGGCAGGAGGCAGGAGGCAGGGAGGAAGAGCAAGGCAGCAGCCAGGTTGTGAAGAGCAATGCAAACCTTGGGGAGAATTTATTCTAAGTGCAATTTAATATTTTAATTCTGAGCTGAGGACATTGGCCCTTTTCCTCTATAACCTGAATCTCATTTGATTCCTAAATCCTGAGATTTAGAATTAATAGAATTAGTTAGAATTAATAGCATTAGTTCCTTAATATGACCCAATATCAAAATCTTATGTATTTCAATAACAAGAATGGCAGAGTCCCCATTCTTAAAAAGCAGGGGTTCCTCCCCTATTTATAAAGCTTCTTTGAGCTCTAAGCTATTTCACTGGCAATGTACACATATTTAATGATTAATAATTCCAGGATGGGAAAACACCCGAATTCTGAATTCTCTAAAGAAAGAAAGCTAAAGTAAGTAGATAAAGGAGAATTAACAAAATAAAGACCCTTCAACTTTAATAAGAAAATATTCATTTGACAAATAAATATGCAGGTCCGATAAGCACATGCCAGCCAAAGGCAACTGGGTACAAAGCAAAAACAGCACAGAAAATGAAACCATTGTAACGGTGCTGATCTAGACATGACGCACAGATTCTACAAACGGAGAATCACAACTCTAGCTGCACCTCAAATAACTACCCAAATGCATTTAAGCCAACCCTTGTTTTAAAGATACAATTTCCAGTAGCCAATATTAAAAAAAAGGATTTTGTCTTACCCTTATGGGTGGGTTATATAACATAGTTGGTTATAATACAGTGATTTCTCAAGACTAAAGATGCTGCAATATATTAAGGTTGACTATGGCTGCCAAAAGGAGCCCTGGTGGCTCAACAGTTAAGCACTCAGCTGTTAACCAAAAGATCGGCCGTTCAAACCCACCAAGAGGCTCCGTGGGAGAAAGACCTGGAGATCTGTTCCCATAAAGATAACGGCCTAGAAAGCCCTATGGGGCAGTTCTACTTTATCACATCGGGTTGCTATGAGTCAAAAATCGATTCCACAGCACCTAACAACAATAACACAGCTGCTGAGAGGTAAAGCTGCTTGTAGAAAGCTTCTGTGTTTGGATTAGGTAATTAAAGCTTATACAACAACCTTTGAAAAGCAAAAACACATTACCCTCCTCAGGAGCAATTGTGCTCATTTCCTCTAATTCTGAGGCAATCATTCTGTAGGAGGGCAGCTCCAGCCCACATAAAATACTTCTTTAAACTGGCCACCCCACAGGGTTCTGCTACTCATCTTACCTGCATGACTAAGCACACATGACCCATGTTCTTACACTGTAAGAGGAGAGCCTTTGTTTTTATTTTTATCCCAGTGCTAAAATATTGATAAGTGCAAAGTGAAACCAGCAAAGGCCATCTAAATTCCAGGAAGACGCCGGGGCAGGTAAGTACAATGACCTTTTACAACCTAATGACAGATACTTGGGGAAAGTGGGAGAATATTCTCCTGATAAATGAGTGCATGATTAAATGCATGTATGGTGGGGTGACTAAAATACTAAATTCCATTTTTCTAGGAGAAAACATGTCATGTATTCATTCCTGTGCCAGTTCTTAGACAGGTCTCCTTATTAAAAAGAGAAAGAAGAGACAGACAGACAGACGAGGCCTGACGAAAGCACAAAAGGAAAGTAACATTTACTAAACCTTGCTGTTGAGGAATCTAAAGCTCAGAGAGGTAAGGAAACCTTCCCAAGCTCACACTGCTGCTCTGTGATGGAGTGAGAATTTCAACACAAATCAAAACTCTTTTCTGCCTCTAGGAGCCTTGCTCTTCCCACTACTCATAAAGCTGTCCTCCTCTTCCCTTAGTTCTTCCTATGGCTCTTCTGCAGATCTCACCCTAAGTGTTATCCTGAGACCCCTCCCTGACTACCTTACCTCAAGTAGCCCCTTTCTATTCTCTAAGCTCACAGTCATCTCACATATCAAATTCACTTGAAAATATAAACCCAGGCAACAGAAACACAAATCTGGAGAAAATGTTCCTACTCATCCCAATTCTAAATGTCATTATACATGACCTTAAAAATTAGGTGACTTCAAACTATTAACAATAGTTGTTTCTGAGGAACAGAGATGAGAAAAGCTTAGAGGGAAGAAGAGATACTTTCTATTTTATATATATCCACATTTCTTCCATTTTGTGTAGACATGTATCAACTTGTTTTTTTAATATAATTAAATGTTATAAAATGTTAAATGCGTACTCTTTCTAAAAATAAAATCTATATCAATACTTGAAATTTTGTTCCCAGATAGTCTAATATTTCTAAAAATATTTTTGAATAAAATTATTTCAAAGCATCTTCTAAATATCCTGATTTTTCTTTTCTGCTCTAAGGGAGAAAAAATATGTCGTCTACCTTTCTCACTAGATACTAGCTTATATAAACCAAAACCAGAAGAATCTTTCCTACATTTTAATTGACAAAGCTTAACAAAAGTCCTTTGCGCAGGGCTTGGTGTGCCATGCCAGCTCATCCTGGGAATGGCGAGTACATGCATCACTTTTATAAAACTGTCCTACACTTGCCAGGAAGCCCTAGAAACCTTCTCAACAGAATAGAATTTGACGTATCCTTTCTTCTTTTTAACTGACCAGCAGTCAACCAATTAAAGTGACTTAATTAACTTTGATGTTAGGTACCAAGGACCCAAATAACTCAGTTTCTTTAATAAAAGATTCTTAAAGAGCCAGTATTCTAACTTATATATAGTACCAATAGCTATAGGGCTTTTATTTAACAACATAATAAAAATTACAGTACTACAAGCCAGCATCATTTATATTGTTTAGCAATCAACCAATGTTTCCTAAATTTAGTTAATCATGCATCAACTTTCCCAACTTCTGCCACCACGTGTTCCACGATGTACTACCATTTCTGTTTAAACAGACATACTCTTTTAACTTAATTTACTGTAAAATGTCTTATATCATTGCCACTAGTGGAAAACCAGTACCACCTGCCAGAGTCTACACATAAATGAATATTAAAATACATAACTCTTAAAATTTAAAATTTAAAATGTTTGTGCATGCCACACATTGAGAAACAATGTAACAAATACTGACTTTGGACTAATTTTATAGAGCAATACCAGACCAACCTGGGAAAATAAATAAAATCCTCCTAGAATTAATCTGCAAACACAGTGGTCCCTCAGTATCCGGGGGGATTGGTTCCAGGACCCCTCACCTATACCAAAATCCTTGGATGCTCAAGTCTCTTATATAAAATGGTGTATTATTTGCATATAACTTATGCACATCCTCCAATATATTTTAAATCATCTCTCGATTACTTATAATACCTAATACAATGTAAATAGGTGTTATACTATATTGTTTAGGGAATAATAACAAGAAAAAAAGTCTTTTTTTCCCCCGAATATTTTCCAGCCAAGGTTGGTTGAATGTGGAACCCAAGGACTTGGAGGGCTGACTATACTTCTAAATCATTTCTCTGAACTAAAGCTTATGGTCATTAAATCTTTAGGCTGTCAAAAAAATAACATATATGAATTTCAGAAGCATTTTAGAATTTACAACTATATTTCTCTACTCAGGAATTCAATTCCTCTGATACACAAGGGATGATTCTCAAAACAACAAATGGCTTAATATAGTAGTCTAAACAAAACTCTGAGCCATTAATTTGCTAATGGTCCTTCCCTGAGGACATCTGCCTCAGGCCTTACCATGTTTTCAGGTTTGTTTTTTATGTGACATTGTTTTCCAAAAAAAAAAGCCTTATTGCAGATACACATACACACACACCCTAATATATTCAAAAATGAAAACTATGCCCCTATGTTAATTATATTTACATTCTGTTATATGGAAAGTAAACATACTGTACTCTTGAGGATTGGATTTTGGCCATTTTAGCATATTCTTCAATTTTGACATCTGATTTCCTCCTACTTGTTTAAAAGAAGGGGAAACAAAAGCTGAGAAGAGCTTTTCCCAGTCAGGTGCTACCACCAGAACCTTGACGTGATAGCTGTGAAATTAACATTTCAACCATTTTTGAATCAATTAAATTTCTTCAAAATAGAATTTTCCAGAGAACAGATGGTACAACTTGAAAATAGTCCAGAAGCACTAAGATTTACCAAATATGGCAGACTTATACCAAAAAAAAAAAAAAAAAAACAGGGAGACTTTTTTTTAAAGTTTCAGACAACTAGGTTTAGCATACACAAAGTAGCATTACAAAGATGTCACTATGATACGTGTTTCCAGCTCTAGCCCATTAATTAGCAGTCATGATTGGGCCCCCTTCCCTACCCCTTAGAACTGAAAAGTATCATACTTGCAGGATAGCAACTGAGGATAGAGGAAAGCCAAATTTCCCTGGTGAAGCTAACCTGGTTTGAAACCACTGCTCCCTAACTGGCTTCTCCCAACACCCCCCTTTCCTGTCCAGGGTTCCTTCCAGTCAGCAAGGCTTAAAATCTCAAAAATCATCTTTGATTCTATCCTCTCCTTCACTGTTCCCACCCTCATCGAATCAATACCTGGATTGATTCTTTCTCCATAGTTTCTTTCAACTATGGGGTGGATCCAGGTTTGGGGGCCCGAAAAGGATCCTTTGAGGGGAGGCCTGTTTTAAGAAAAAGGACACAAAATATCTTTTTTAATTTTACAAAAACATATGACCATATGAACACCCCACTAGGACTCCTCCAATGGCCCTGAGACAGAGGCCCAAGCAAGGAAGGGGCACCGAATCGTAACTTTCATTAGCTTCCTGATGAATCTGCTTCTGACTTTTCTTTCACAACTATCATCAGCACTTTATTTCAAACCTTGACCACTGCACATTAGGACTAACACTTTTTCTTTCTGCCTCTACCTCCTGCCTACTCCAGTAATTCCAGAACAAGCCTTCGAGAGTGTTAATTCTGCTCGAAAGCCCAGCTCAGACCACCTATCCCTCACCAAGATATGGTTCCAACCTACTTTTCCTGGTGAATTTGTCATGGCTCCTTAAATGAACCCTATTCACTAGCCTGGATTCTTCACCATTCCCTAAACATACTTGATACCTTCCTGTATCTGAAGTTTTTTCTGGAATATTCTCATCATCTCTGCCTATGAAAATTGTTTCCATTTCACTAGACTTAAATATCCACCATCCATCCATCACTTTGTTATACTGTGATAACCTGCATGTTGCTATTATGCTGGAAGCTACTATGCCACTGGTATTTCAAATACCAGCAGGGTCACCCATGATGGACAGGTTTCAATGGAGCTTCCAGATGAAGACAGACTAGAAAGGCCTGGGATCTACTTCCGAAAATTAGCCAGGGAAAACTTTATAGATCAGAATAGAACATTGTTTAACTTGCTTGCTTTGGACACGTCATAAGGAGGGATTAATTGCTACAGGAGGACATCATGTTTGGTGAAAGAAAGGGCCAGTGAGGGCAAGGAAGACCCTGGGTGAGATGGATCTGTACAACAGCCACAATGATGGATTCGAACATGCTGGTAATTGTGAGGCTGACGCAGGACCAGGCAATGTTTAGTTCTGTTGTACATAAGGTCACTGTGAGTCAGAGCCGACTCCGCAACAGCTAACAACAACTTAAATACAGCCCCATGACGCTTTTCTTGTTCAGTTCAGAAACCCCTCCCCTTTCTACTTAGACTCCAAAATATGACATTCAATGATACACACAATAACCATGACAACAACGATGATAATAAAAACAAACAGTAATATAATGCATACTATGTGCCAGGCACTTTATACAATTTGGCTAATTAATCCTCACAATCACCCCTATAAATTTCCATTATAATTCCCATTTTACTCAGGAAGCGTTGAGAATTAGACGCCCAAGGTCACAAAGTGCCATGCTGGAGACAGGCAATCTGGTTCCCATATAAGGTACATACTCTAAATCACTTCCTGATGGGCCCTCACAGCTCTGTTGTGATTATTTTCCTTTATACTAAATTGGAGAGCACCCTGAGTGCAGTAACCAAGTTTTCTATACCTTTATAAGCCTTGCAATGCTTCCTGTCAGACAGATGCTTTACATTTATAAAAGTACTGAGAGTGCATCCATCCTAGAGCGTTAATTTGGCTTAATTAATAATTAGTGAATGAATTTTTAAAAATGTGTCACTATAACTTCAGTGCTAATGCCAGGGGAGCTAGTGAAATTAACTTTCTGAGTATAGCTGTAAGAGAACATCAAACCATGTACAGTGCATTCTCCGAGAATGTGCTAAAAGACAAAGTAATGAAGAGGTAGATTTTAAAAATAAAAGCTCTCTTTCAAATTACATATATCTGCTTATAAAAAGTGTTTAGAGAGTCAAGGCATACTATCTGACTCACTCTCCTACCTCCCATGTCTGTTCCGAAGCTACATTCAGCCACTCCCAACACCTGGTAAAAGGCAGGAAGCAGAAGGTGGAACGGAACACAAGTCACCAAAGATGACTGCAGTTCAATCAATGTGCATTTACTTAATCCTTAGAATTTGCACAGGAACCTGAACAAATACGGGGACACAGGAGGAGTCTGAAACCTTATTAAGGCATTGACAGCAAGGGCTCTGAAGGGGGCCAGGGAAAGCTCCCTAAGAGACCAGGCTTGAAGGGTCTGCTTTACATCATGGAGGGTTTAGATGGTGACCTCCTCCCCTTTGCTGCGGATCTCAGTTCTCAATCACTCTGGTGGGGCCTTCTCTGGCAACCTGATGGGATCAGGCCCCTGCTTTATGCTCTCAACACTCCTTCTCTTAGTCCAGTTTGTCCTCACGTTTCTGTGGTTGATTTAGTCTGTCTCTCTGACTCAGCTGCAAGTCTAATGAGAGACGGATTTCTCTCTCTTCTGTATCTGTCGGACTTGATACTGTGCCTGGCACAGAGCACACACTCAAAAACTGATGATTGCATGAATGGTGGGTTAAAAGGGGCATTTTATCCCTGGTGGCGCAGTGATTAAGAGCTTGGCTGCTAACCAAAAGGTCAGCAGTCTGAATCCACCAGCTTCTCCTTGGAAACCCTGTAGCGCAGTTCTACTCTGTCCTTTAGGGTCGCTATGAGTCGGAATCAACTCGATGGCAATGGGTTATGTAATAACTAGTATGACAAAGTCACAGAACATGGATTATCTATCTAGCAATATAGAGTGTAGTGGTTGGGTACCCCAAGTCCAGAGAAAGTTGTCGGGGTTCAAATCCAGACTCTTATAAGCAGTATTATATTACCTCTCTGTGCTTCAGTTTCTTTACCTGTACAATGGGAATAATAACTAATTACCTCATAAGGTTGTCTGTTGGGAAAATTAAATGAATTAATAATATACAGAAAGTGCTCAGAACTGTTTCTAGCACGCAGCTCTTCTATAGCATGGGACCACAGAAAGGAGACAAACTTCGATCCCAAGATATTTTTTTGCCCCTTTTTACCACCTGTATCCACGCGAATCTGGATCCACACTGTTATTATTTCTCACATCTTTATCCCTAAAGCCTGCTTATGCATATAACAACAACGCATGAGGTTATGAACTTCCCTCATGATTGCTATATACCAAAATCATAACATATTAAACCATCACTTAGTTCAACTCTCTCAATTTAAAGTACAGACGTTGATTCTACTCTCAGCTCTGCCTCTTCAGTCTCCTGAGTAGCAACTATAAAGTAAATGTTACTGGCTCCGGCTTTACCAAATTCATTACCAAAATGTCAGAAGATCTCTAAGGTAGCCAGTGTCCCTCCCCACAGAAGTACATGTAAACAGAACAGAGTTGATGTTGCTATACTATACTCATTTTTTTTGCTTATTTGAACTTCTCATGAACAAAAGAATAAGATTACCAGGTCGGGTTTGTTTTTAGGAGAGGAAAGCAATTACCAGTTACCTGCAAAGAATGAACCACAAAACTCCATGGAACAAATTCCTACAAAAACACACTGTGAAGTGAGAATCTCTACAAATGACTGAAACATACAACTTTTAACCTCCCTTCCTTGGTTCCTGAGACCTTGGTTCTCAGACTTCTTAAATGTCAGGACACTTAATTTATAAACTGCTTTTTCCTGAAGACAGCATTGTCTTAATTGTCATACACAAGCACAAACAAAATGTTTAATTTTATTATTTTTAGCAACATTTTCTTCTTAATCATTTCCTCCCATTATACCCAGTGACTGAGAAACAATATCTGCATTTAATTTTAAAACTTGTAAAAATAGGAAAAAGGCATACTTTTTTAAATGCACAACTGAGTCTACTTTTGTTCTAATTGCTTAGGGAAATAGAAATATTCAGTGTTTCACAATTCCTTACAAATTAGATAGGTTAATCTGATTATAACCAGAAATACAACTGTATATTTATAACAACCTGTATTTTACTCAGTCTATTTTAAATCTATCGTGCTAAATACTCTAATTAAAACAACAAGAATGAATGCTACAGTCTTTGATTGAACATACAGTAAAAGAAAGCAAGTCGTTCTTCTTCAAGATTATAAATCACAGAATATAAGGCCTGCAAAGTATAAGACAATGATGCATTTGCTTAACAAATCTGGAGTCAAGATTAATCATAGAGGTAAGGCAGAAACTGACGTCAAGTATCTCCATCACTTATTTTTCTCCTAAAAGTACTAAATAAACTGGTATCCTTTCCTTATGAGAACAAGGTGTAGAACTGACTGTGGTATCTCTTTACACTGTAATTTGAAATTGGGATCTCATATACAGTCAACAAGCAGTGGACTTTATTTATTGAAGAATTAGTTCAGAATAGAAATACTCTCCCCCTCCCACCCCCACCCCATGGGTGTAATTAGAGTAAAACCAGGGGCAGATCTTTGATGGGCAAGTTAGGAGAATTGTGGACAACATTAGCTATGTTATATCTTCCCATTTAATTTGATGGGAACTGGACTCTTCATAATAAGCCTGAAAAGATGTCCTTTCAGACCTGACAGCTAGACCCAGACAAATACACATCACTTGCTAGCCCTGAGTCTCGGTAACACGGCCTTGTCCTGCCTGAAGAGAGCTCACTTCCCAATGCAAACATCACTGAGCTGGCAACATGGCATTGAGCTAGCCCAGCCACTTATTAAACAAACCAAGAACACTAAGCTAATGTTCTCAACACATAGAAATCTAAAGGGACCCATCAAAGGGGAATGGAAGAAAATGTTTCATCTCAAGATAACCTGAGCCTAGTGCCACACAATCTGAGCACAAGGCTGTTATGTTACAGCACGCAGGTAAACATAATCCTGTATATCATCTATCATTCATCATCAGAAAGCAGTCCCTATATAAAACACAGAAACAGGCTTGCTCCAGAGTACCACTTGAACAATACAGAGTCTCAAACTGAATGGTTTCAGGTAAAAACTCCTCATGCCAAGTTTCACTGCTTACTCATAAAGCTTTTTCAAGTTAAGAAAGTGAAAAACAAAAAAAGTGAGAAATACGTATTCTTTAAACCGAAGACTGAATTACATCAAGCTTAGAAGGCAGAGAACTATAACTCCATTATCTATGATGAAGATACTAATCATAGGTTCACTATAATAAACCAAGATCCAGTGTTTAAACTCTTCTTAATACCCATCATCAATTATACTAAGACCTTAACTTGCAAATGAATTATATTCCAAATATTTATTCAGAAAGGTTAACATTATAACTCTGGAAATATTTTCCAGAATTTTTAGGTTCTTAGGCTAGTCCAAAAATGATTACTTATTCCATCTTGTCACTAAAATCATATATCTAAAACAAAATGTAGTACAAAACATTATTTCAAAGCCTAAAAGCTAAAACATAAAATAATTAAATAAGTTTGTTTGCATCTTAAATTATCTTCCCTCAGTGCTAAGACTTGAGAAACAAGTAGATGAGGAAATCAATGAAAATATTTATAGTGACTCTAAAGTGAATCTTGAATTATTTCATGTGTTTTAGCTGGTACTATATTATATCTAACTGCACTTCAAAATGCATGGTGGTGTTGGGTGCCATCGAGTCAATTTTCAATTCACTGTGACCCCATGTGACAGAGCAGAACTGCCCCATAGGCTATTCTAGGCTGTAATCTTTACAGGAGCAGATTAGATGGCCAGGTCTTTCTCCCACAGAGTGGCTGGGTGGATTCAAACCACCAACCTTTAGGTTAGCAGCCAAGCGCTTAATCATTGCACCACCAGGGCTCTTTTGAAAATGCATAGTTTTCTTAATATATTGGCATTAGGATTGATCTTAAATCTGAGGTAGGGGTGAGTGGAAGCAGGGCAAATAAGAGAGGAGAAAGATAGTTTTTTTTTAATTGTACTTTAGATGAAGGTTTACAGAGCAAATTAGTTTCTCATTAAACAACTAATGCACATATTGTTTTGTGACACTGGTTGCCAACCCCAGGACATGTCAAGACTCTCCCCTTCTCGACCTTGGGTTCCCCAATACCAGCTTTCCTGTCTCCTCCTGCCTTCTCGTTCTTGCCCCTGGGCTGGTGTGCCCATTTAATTTCATTTTGTTTTGTGGGCCTGTCTAATCTCTGGCTGAAGGGTGAACCTCAGGAGAAAGATAGATTTTCCTGATGCAACAGGAGGAAAATAATTGAGAAGAAAAATGATAAAGGTAAAAAATTTTCTGGACATACACAGAAGGAAGATTGCCAAACCTGCCAGAGATGGAAGCCGACTGGTGTGGCACAGCAGTAAGACCAATGTGTGGCTTGCTTCCCTTCGACGCACAGAAGCCTATGATAACGCTAGGAGGAGGGAAGAATGCAGACTAGACAATCCAATGTATTCATTTTAGAAACTACAGCATGCACCGCAGGGATTTAAAAAAAAAAAAATCTTTTCAAATATAGTCATCTTATTCTTTTCCACATGTTAAGATGTTTATAGGTGAGATATTATCCAGACTTTTAAGACAGAAGTCACACACCATGTGAACTAAATCTCAAATCTAGAATCTTATAGTAACTTCTAAGTTACTATTCTTTAAACTTACTCAAGAATAGAAACCAACAATGAACACAAACAAGGAACAGGTTGTCCTCTTCCAGTATGTACAAAAGAGTCGTTGCTTAGAGAAAGCAAGAGAAACAAGAGCCTTGCACACCAGTCAGGTGTTTGCAGAAAGGATTCTGGAGCAAATTTTTCTGTGCATGAGCCCAAACTGTTCAAACATATGCCACATGACAGGATCATCCTGCAAGAAGATAATAGAATTAACCATTCTTAAATGTGTATACTTTTTTTTTTTTTTTTTTTTTAAGAAGCAACTATGTTCCCTATGGCACAATGGTTAAGAGTTCAGGCTGCTAATCAAAAGGTCAGCAGTTCGAATCCACCAACTGCTCCTTGAAAACCCTATGGGGCAGTTCTACTCTGTCCTACAGGGTCGCTAAGAGTCGGAATCGACTCGACGGCAGCAGAAACAAGTGAAGGTATCTTCAACTCAAATAAAAGTAACTTAAATTCAACCTACAGCTCTATTGCAGGTTGTCCATCTATCCACCTTCTCTGCAGCTCCTGGGAATTTACCACCCTTTCTGACTCAGTGCTGTAGGCAGACCCCACCACTTCCAGAAAATGACGGCCCTTCAACCCCTGGCTAGCAACTTCTCACCCCCATCTTTTGACCAGCAGCAAAACTTGCATTGCAGGCTTAGTAGCAGTAATGAAGATGAGGAAAGGGAAGAAGAAAGGAAAGGAGACATGCAGAGACTTCACCACAGCTCTACACACAGGTGATTCATTTATTTATCGAACAAATAGTTACTGATTGCTCTGTTACTGGTGTCTGGCACCATGGACAATACCATGAACCAGGCAGATGTGTTCCTGAACTCAGAGAGCATTTCTTGTATGATATTTCAGATCCTCCAAAACAAGGGATTCAAACTTCAAGTACTATTCAGAAAAACCTCTAAAGCTATTTTAAGACACAGATATCCTGACCTCTCTCCCTGAAATTCTAATTCACCAGATATGAGATCTGGCTCATGGATAATTCTGATGAAAAACTGTGGTTGAGAACCATTATTATAAGTCAGAAGGCTAAACACCTGAACTATACACAGAACTAAAAATAAACCTTATGCCCTTAGTTTTAAGTGATAATTGGTCTTTCATCAAGTTGAAGTCTCCTCGAGAGGTGTACACTTTCAATAAACTCCAAGGACACCTCACTAGGCTTTGCCAATGTCCTTTACAACTCATACAATAAATCCCTTCTTCGTTTGTGTGTCTATTTGTAAGCACCGAGTTATATTTTAGGGATGTAAAAATGAAGACGACATGGTTTCTGTCTTAAGGAAGCTCACAGGGAAGGCAGACATGTAAACAATCAGACCATTATGGCAAAAGCAGCACAAAAGAAATATGAAGCAGAGATAATTTTATCATGAAGAGTTTTGAATAGAGTTCTAAAAGATGAGTTTAAAAAGTCTTCTTAAGTTCATACCGGATCATTTAAACTCTCCAACAGCTTCCTACATCCCCTTAAGTACAAAGCCCTGGCAGAGAACTCAGTCCTTATCACCTACATTAGCCTCTACCCTCTGTGTTCCTGGCACATGGGCTTTCTCTTGGTTCCTCAGTCATATCAAGTTCATACCCATCTTAAGGACTTTGTACTTGGTATTCTCTCTGCCTAGAACATTCTTCCTCCTTATCAGCTTAACTGTCACCACCTCAAAGAGGACTTTTCTGAATCTCTGATCTGAAGCAGCCAGCCAGTCACTAACACATCAGCACAATTTCATTCTCTGCAGAGTCCTTATTGCTGATCTTTTGTTTGTGTATTTTCTGTCTCCCCCACTAGAACACAAACTCCATGAGGGATTTTATATCTCTTGTTCACTGCTATATCCTTAGAGCTTAGAAGACACTCTGGGACAGGTGCTCAATAATTATTTTTTCAATGAATGAAAGAACGAACAAATGAACCAGACAGAAGGGGGGAAGGGAAGATTATTTACCTTTAAAATAAAGAGTTTTTATTCAACAGTGACGGCTATAGAAGCCTCCCATTTCCCCCTTTTGACTGAGCTACCAGGAAATTCATTACCAACTTTTGAGCTTCACTATCTAGATTTTTTTTCTTTTTTTTTGCTTTTTGCTTTTATGACCTTCATTCCCTTTCTATCACTTGAGTTTTGTCTCTTTGTCTTTTTTTTTATAGTATCATGATATTTCGATATACATATAAAATCCTTTCTGGGAAATAGGAAATACAGAAATATTTTTTTAACTAGTTCAACCTCTAGAGCTAAGCAGGCATATCTTACAGGAAAAATACATATATATACCAATAAGGGTCTTATTAAAAAGATAATAAATTCATGTAAGTTCTCCTTCTTTAAAATCCCTGTTTAAAGCCATTCTCCACCATAACTTGACATAAAACCTAATTCAATATACCAAATATTGAAAAACACACCCTGAGTGCCTGTTGTTTATGTCTGCCCAACATCCAGCACCTTGATTTTCCTCTGGGGTGGATTAAGTCCCAAGTTAGACCAATTGGACTCACCTGTTCAGAAATATCAATCTCACATAGAGTAACACAAAGACTAAAAATGGGAGTCATTCCATCCTAAGAGCATTACCCTAAAGCAACTGCCCCTAAGTCCCTTCTGCTGAAAGCTCCAAAGGCATCCTTGGTCCCTCCTCCTATCTGTCTAAAAATATCCTTTTTTCACTTGAGTTGGTCAGAGCCAGTTTCTGTTGCATGCAACCAGAAACTCCAATTAATATAATACTGCTGTTCTATATCCTAGTCAGTTAAGAAAGAAGGAGGGGTGAGAGGAAGAAAGCAAAGAGAAGAAAAGGGGTCAGAAACAGGAGAAAGAGGTAGAAGTAGCAGGAAAAAAAGAAAGACGGAGAGTGACGGCTACACAGGGATAGACAGAAGGAGTTGTAGATAAGCAACAAGCAAAGTGTGGGAAAAGAGATAATTGTTTTTTTTCACACAATGGTGTTCACTTGGACTATGACAGTGAGTAAGCTAGAGGCTGCTAAGGCAGAGAAGAAGGAGGACTGGAATGCCAACGATATAGAGGGTTCTTGTCCCTCCCAGTTCTGCCTCTGGTGAGAAGTTACTAGATTTCTCTGGGTCTCCTAGTGCAGTGAGGAGGGAGAGTGGAGAAGGGTAGAGGCAGGCAGGCAGGGTTGGGGGAGAACCTCTCTAAGATCCATTTCTGTAACTCAGTGGAGGGTCACATATACAGCTCTACTAGAGAATTCTTCAGAAGGGAAATTATTCTCTAGGTTGCTAGAGTAGCACAGTTAAAGCCAGAGATCACCGTCTCACCCTCATCTCATACTGAAATCTTTAAATATTTGTATTTAACCTGAGATCAAGGTCAATCGAAGACCCTTTAAAAAAAAGTAAAATGGAAAATGGAGTTAATAGAGGGAATCCAGTGGCCCACATCCTCAACAAATTCCAAAATTTTTACTTCCATGTAACAGAAGGACCTTAAGCAACAACTTAAATCTCATTTCTTCTTCCATGAATTCAGAAGTACAATATTTTCATCAGTCACTATACATATTAAAATCTAATATCTAATATATCTTTTAAAACTACGTGCTAATAGCATAATCCAACACCAGGATATCCTAAAAGTTTTTGTTTTTCTAAAATCATACATCTACTTGTAGACAGAAAAATGAAATGATTTTAGAAACTCTTTTAAAATGTGAATCTGAAATAAAGAAAAAATGTGAATCTCATGTTGTCACTTATTTCCATTAAATTGCATAGATGTTTTTCCATAAAAGAATACAATTCCCTCCAGGGTTGTCTCCTATCTCATTCATTCCTTCATTCATTAAAACAACTGAGCCAGACTCTATGTTTGGCACTAAGGATACAAACAGGAGTAAGAGACATCCCTTCCCTCAAAGGCCTCATTCTAGTAAAAGAGTATAAGCGTGTGCTTATATATATGCATGCATATAATTAATTCCAAAACAAGGAGAGAAAAGCTATAATCAAGCCATGTTCTGGGTCAGATAGTAAGAAAAGGACAAATTAAGGAGGGAAGATGAAGAAAGGCTTCTCCGAGGAGGGGATAATTTTTTTTATGACCTAAGCAATTTTCCAAAGCCAAACTCACTTGCCATCGAGTCGATTTGGACTCACAGCAACCCTACAGGACAGAGTAGAACTGCGCCATATGGTTTCTCAAAGCAGGCTCCACTAAATGACTCACACACTCGCTCATGAAAGAATTTTAAGTCTGGTTCATTCTAGAGTACGTAACTTCCCATGTAAAGGCTTGTCTGTCTGCTCATCAACTTAATGAACCACAAACGCTCCTCTCCTATTAAATAATTCTGAGGCACCGCAGCGACCCTAAATATTTCTTTTAGGCTGAGGTTACTGTTTCCCAGCCCTACTATTTACTCTTATTAACTGTGATTTTACTACCTAATTACATCCCTGGCTTTAGGTCCTCATCAGTTCAAAGCTTCGTTTTCCACAATGAAAACTCTCAAAGGTTCTACAAGCATTTGTCGTGGGGGATGGGGAAGGGAGCACAGAAAAGCAAGGCTGAGGAAGAGGAGCACCTAGAAAAAGAAAGTAAGAGACACAGGGACAGAGTGGCCTTAACATGGGCACAAGTAGCTCACATGGGCACAATCTGAGTTTATTACTGTGGCAACCATATGTTGGGCACTAAAATCTTAGGAATACCTGAATGCATAGCAACCTCAACAGAAAATGCAGTTAGTTCCTCCTTTATTTAAAAATTCTGGAAGTATACACGAAGAGGTTTTTCAGTTTATTAATTCACTTTCCATGGTGGGGAAAAGGCCACAATTTTATCTATTAAATTTACTTTATCAAATAGAAAAAATTCCTTGAAATAAATTTACATGGATTAAAATTATACACACATACACACACACAAAAATCACTTACAAAACCAAGGTTTAAGATTTAAAATTATACACCGGGGTGGGGGGGGGAGCACTTACAAATGCAAAGTTTAAGATTAGAAGTCATGAGTTATTAAATAGGGCATTACATAAATTATCAGCACAAACTTGAAACTAAACTTGGTGAGGTGCTAACCGAACAGAGCCAGTAAGGCGGGCTCAGTGCTAGCCGCCCACAGCATCTCCTCAGGGCACCCAAAGCTGACCCAAGCAATGCTCCTCTCATTCAAGGTTTTCCCCAACTGAAATAAATGTACATTTTGGATCTATGAAGAAAGGAATGAGTATGAGAGGAATATGAGGGTAACACAGCGAGTCAAAATGAAAGTGAGATAAGAAAAGATATATTATTTGAGGCCTTCAATTCAGCTTTTCCTAAGAATCAATTACCAACAGAATAAAAACCATTGGGAGGCCGGGGCACATCTTGATATTTAGAGACAGGAGCCTCTGAGGAGTTCAGAACACTTTCGGTTTTCCTTAAGCTGTTCGTGCTAATTGTAGACTCACCCAAATGGAACAAACAATCACAGTAGAAAAAAATTTTTTAATTCAAGCCAAAATCATGCCTTCAAAAATATGTAAATTTGAGCACAATCAAGATTCTCCAACGGCTGTGTTTTGCAAAGTGCTGGTCACCATCCATTTGTGAGTCTTAAAATCAATTTAATGGATAATGACAATTGTTTCCATAAAACAGAACAGAATAGAACAACAACAACAAGAGACTGAGTGTCAGACCTTGTTAGTGAAAAAGACTAGAACTCAAGTCCCTAAATTCCCTGTTAAGACCTTTATCCAGTCCCAGCATAACTTAAGCAGAACTTGTCTTGGAATAATGTACTGCACCTAAACCCTAATAGTCTGCAGAAGAATGAAAATAGCAT